>NC_081557.1:245326244-245593299 GCF_022355385.1 Mustela nigripes | reverse complement strand
CGTAGTTCCCAATGGTCGTACACACCAGCAGCTTTTTTTTTTTTTTTTAAGATTTTATTTATTTATTTGACAGAAATCACAAGCAGATGGAGAGGCAGGCAGAGAGAGAGAGAGGGAAGCAGGCTCCCTGCTGAGCAGAGAGCCCGATGCGGGACTCGATCCCAGGACCCTGAGATCATGACCTGAGCCGAAGGCAGCAGCCTAACCACTGAGCCACCCAGGCGCCCCACACCAGCAGCTTTGAAGCACGCTTGCCCAAACTATGACCTGAGCCACATCAAGGCTCTAGACTACCAGTTGACCCCAAATACAAAAGACAAAGCATGTGACAAGACACTACAGGATGCACTCAGTGACATTCAGAATGTGGGAACATTACAGGCAGATGCTCCAGTTTCTTCACAAATACCATGCAAGGAGGTAAGAAGGGGCAGGACAAACATACAGAAACATAGCAACTAAATGCCATGTGTCACTCTTGTTTGGTTCTCAGAACAAAACAAATGCAAAACCGTATTTATGAGACAATCGGGGAAATTTGAACACCTGTGATCCTCTTAACAATTCATTGTCAACAGGGGGAGAGCAAGATAATGATACTGCAGTTCTTTTTAATAACTTAGTAACTCCAGCTGTTTTTTTTAAAATAGAGCCTGTATCTTTTAGAGGCACCCTAATGGAGTATTTATGGAGGAAATGATAGGATGTCTGGGATTTCCTTCAAGACAATCAGGAAGAGGAGGAAACAGCTCCTTCGGGCAGTCTGGCCATGAGATCATAGATGCTCAAGCTGAGTGAAAGAACTGACAGTTCGCTAGTCGTCTGGAATGGGGCAGGTCAGAAATCTTCCATGATATGAGTTAAAAAGAAGGAAGAAATCAGCCAGGAGACGCCTGGGCCGGGTTCCCGGAGATTCTAATAACCTGCTGGTCTGGGTGAAGTATGCAGATCAGTTTTCAAGTCTCCCCAGGTGCAGCTGGGGTTCAGATGATGCTAAGATGATGGTAACCATCAGTATCAAACTGCCCAGTCTAGCCTCTCTCGGCTCTCTCCCCGGTCCCAGGATCCATGCAGGAAACATCGGAGGCTTCCAGTATCTCAAGAAATCAGGGCTGCAGTGGCTGATCAAACTACCTGGGGACTCGGGTCAGAGACTCTCCCCCTGCCCACTCTCACCTCGCCCAGCCCCATAGGGGCACATTAGGATTGTCTAGGAGGCGTTTACAAGAGGAAGCCGACCCCTGGGGCCTCTGCAGCAGGGGGTGAACCTCACCAGCAGGTGCCCTGGGGAGCGGAGCAGGGGCGGGGCTCTGCTGGAAGCCCTACCTGTGTCTGTTCCTCTTGCCCAGGTCTTCCTCCTCAGGGACCGGGTCGATGTCGGGCAGGGGGATGATGTAGCCGCTGTCCGCACTCAGCCGCTGCTCGTCCAGGCTGCCCTCCCAGTCCTTCAGCTTGTCCTCCTCGTTTTTGTAGGTGACGCCGATGTAGGCATTGTCGGCGTCCACGCGCATGCGCGCCACGGCGGGGTGGTCGCTCTTCAGGAAATCCAGGTGAATCTTCTCGTAACTCTGCAGACATGCATTTCACACGGTTAGCCACGTGCCACGGACCGAACTGCAGAAAGGGCACTCAGATCTTAACTCCCACTTAACCAGGTGTGTCTCCAAGCTCCCTCAAAGATAACAGGATTTAGACAACTGAGAGTCTGATGTCAACCCATCTGCAGGTGTGGGCCATGGAGAAAGGGCCATCAATGACAGGGTCATCCTGCAGAAGAGATCTCTCATCCACCTGAAGATACAATGAGCCCGTTCTCTGAGTCGGTAGCTAGGACGGTGTCCCCCAACCATCCCCCGACGCACACACCCACTCCCTTCTCTGAGACTAGCAGGCCCCTTCTGGTCCCCATTACAGTCTCTCTCCAGGGCTTGGATGCATCCCAGTAAGAGGTGACAAGGACTTCCACGGGGAGCACCATCCCTGGAACTTCCTGATCCTAAATGCTGGAGAAAGATATCTAACTCCAAACTCACAGACCTTTGATTGAAAAAGACCCCATTTTCAACAACAGTTCTAGTCTCTTCCCACCAACACATCTTAGGAACCCCAGACAGAACTCCTTTGACAGACCTATCCTAATTTCCTTCTGCCTCCTCATGGCCTCACTTCTAGGAGTTGTAACCGGCAATGAAATAATCAAAAGATGAAAATATTTAACTCTCAGTTCAGCACGCAACCTCCTAACACGGCTCCTCTTTGAGGAGCAGCAACAAATATGAAAACTACACAGAGTGACTCAGCTGACTTGCAGAAATGCAGTTTATAATGCAACTGTGGTTCCCTCCCAGCATCTCAGCAGAAGTTGTTTCATTCATTAATATATCCTGCTTGGTTCCATGAAATTACGTTTGTTCCTCTGAACAATGCTTCCTATTGCACCAAAAAAACCCAAAAAAACAAAACAAAACAAAAATAACAAAAAAAACCCACACACAAACAGCTGGAGCCCCAGATAACAGCTGAGGTTGTTCCTTCTAGTCAGCTGGTAAAAGCTGGTAAAATCCAATTTCACATGGATTTAAGTGCATTCAAATGAGCGACAGAATGGCTATGGATGCCCCGAGACTTCTAACTGCACGGTAGCTTCTGAGACTTCTAACTGCTCGGTAGCATCTGGAGAATAAAGTGCTTACAGGTGTTGCACACTTAAGATAAAAGGGGAGCCCTGCAGAAAGGGGAGGGTTTTCAGACATCACTGCTACCAGGGGCTTGGGGAGCGCTCCAGGATAAGCCAGGCCACCAGATCAAACAATCTTTTTCCTCCTCTGAAAATGTCCCTTTAAAACAGTTCTGAGAGGGACGCCTGGGTGGCTCAGTTGGTTGGGCAGCTGCCTTTGGCTCAGGTCATGATCCTGGTGTCCTGGGATCGAGTCCCGCATCGGGCTCCTTGCTCAGCAGGGAGCCTGCTTCTCCCTCTGCCTCTGCCTGCCATTCTGTCTGCCTGTGCTCGCTCTCTCCCCCCCTCTCTCTGATAAATAAATAAAATCTTTAAAAAAAAAAAAAAAACAGTTCTGAGGGGTGCCTGGGTGGCTTAGTGGGTTAAGCCTCTGCCTTTGGCTCAGGTCATGATCCCAGGGTCTTGGGATCGAGTCCCGCATCGGGCTCTCTGCTCCTTGGGGAGCCTGCTTCCTCCTCTCTCTCTGCCTGCCTCTCTGTCTACCTGTGATCTCTGTCAAATAAATAAATAAAATATTTAAAACAGTGCTGAAAACAAACTGAGGGTTTTGGAAGGGAGGGGCATGAGGGGTGGGGTGAGCCTGGTGATAGTTATTAAGGAGCGCACATGCATGGAGCACTGGGTGTGGTGCATTAACAATGAATCCCATAACAATGAACAAATACTAAATTTTTAAAAAATATACACATAAAATCTTTTGAAAATAAAATAAATAAAAATAAAATAAAAACAAAACAGTGCTGAACAGCGCGACTTGCCACAGAACCACCAGCTACGGACGTCTTCCCTCTGCCGGTTCCTTTCCACCCAACGTGAAGGGGCCCAGACCCACCTTCTTGTACTGTCCAGGCAGCAGATTTTCCACAATCTCACTCAGGTGATAGAAGGAGGGTCTCTTCTCTGGCTCACTGTGCCAGCACTTCACCATGATCTCGTAGCTGCGGGAGCACACAACCCGAGTGGGCTCGCAGAGCAGTGTCAGGGCACCCCTGCCCCCCACAGACCGCCCCCACCCCCCAGGCATGAACACAAGGCCCCCAAACGAGGGAGGGGGCTCACACTTCACTGGTGGCATGGTCAGGCTTGGCCATCCGGTAGCCGCTCTTGATCTTATTGTAGAAAGTCGAATCCACCATCATGCCAGGGTAGGGGGTGCCTCCTGAAAACCGAGGGAAACCACCTGGGTTAGCCAGCACGTGGGACACTGCTGAAACTCTCAGGGTGACACAGAACCTACAGAGAACGCCTGGGGACCCCCCTTGGAAGTTCTGGTTCTTTCAAGGAAATTAAGCGTGATCGTCCCTTTGACTTCACAGGCTTTCGCAAACCTTGAACGTAACTAGGACTGAACGAACGTTGGTCGAGTCCGGACACCTGAGGCACAAATTCTACATCTTTAGAAAGAGCACAAAAGTGTTTTTCAATGTATCTGACTACTGGATCTACAGACACAAAGCAAAATAGAGAATCAAGAGAAAATTCGGAACCATGGAAGGAAAAATTCTTTTCACCAAAATATTCAAGTAACTAGAGCCAAAGTCAAAGCGGGGGCTTAAAATATCTAGATAATTTTCTGCTTTTAATAGACTCTAAGACTCCGTGAAGCCCCCCACTGGGATGACCCACACGGGCATCCAATCAGGGAGAACGGGGATCAAAAAAGCAGACGAAGAAGAGAGGAAATCCTTTCCTACAGTTCAGGAAACATTTCACTGTGTATGGCCAAGGTCAGATCAAGCTCAGCTTCCTCTCTAAAGCCTTCCAAAACTACCACAGGGCTCCCTTCTTTCTTCCCTTACAAGTTGAAACTGTTTATTACCACATGGAGGTTTTGCCTCTCCAAAGGAGCTAAGGCCAGTGTCACAAATCACTCCTCCCTCCTCCCTCAGGGCCCTCGCCTGGCAGTGCGGGGTACCTGTATTATTTGGGACCTGGTGACCGGCTTACTAAATGACCAGATGGTCCCTCTCCTCTCCCAGAGCGATGACCAGGAAGGCTAGTCACTCCCATGCCCTCAGCATACTCCTTTTCACCTGAGTCTCGATCACCATGAAGCGACAGAGGTGACTCTCCGCCAGTGAACCTACTTAACCCACAATCCCACTCAAAAACCAGCTGGGGAGTGGGTGTTCTAAGGAACACTTCCAGTGGGAGAAAGTCACTCTGACACAGCCCAAAGGAGAGGAGGGGCACAGCCCAGGGGTGAAGGTGCAGTCCTCCAAGACTCCCGGCTCAGTCTGCGTGGGTGTACACCAGCCACCGCAACCGTGCAATTCGTCATTCAAAGCAGCCGCCGCACCCTTGACTCACAGCGGGCATCTTAGCATCGTTTATACCCTGGAGCTCGGAAAACAGCGTTTCCCTTCCAGTGCTGTTGCAAAACCACCCAAATGAGCAGAGATGTCAGGCCCGTACCAAGAGAAAAGATCTCCCAGAGCAGAATGCCGTAAGACCAGACGTCACTCAGCGTGGTGTAGAGATTATCGAAGATGCTCTCGGGGGCCATCCACTTCACGGGGAGGAAGGTCTGCATGGGGAGAGGAAGGAAGTTAAACCCAGCGTCCCCGCTGATGACCCACAGCAGCGGAAATAATAGGGCTTCTCTTTGGACTAATAATAACTTGCACTAACAACCTAGCCCAGGAAATCTTTGTTTCTTGTTTGGCACTCCGCTCCCCACACTATTCTGAGCCTGGCATCTAGTAGGTGCTCAATAAATTATCTAATGAAGGACAGATGGTCGATGTCACCTCTTATGTCCTCCCAACGGAAAGCACCCAAAAATATTAACACTGAATGTTCATCCAAAGTGTAGGAGCCCTGAATGCCATCTGCAGATCTGACACAAGTCAGAGCAGTTCTCTCTGGAAATGAATGCATGTACACAGGCACGTAGGAGCAGTAGCTAACACTTGCTGAGTGCTTGTTGTATACCAGGCACAGTTCTAAGCATCTGACATTTAAGTCACTGAATCACCACGGCAATCCAGGAGACAGGTAGTGTTATCAGGTCACTGCTACTGACAGGGAAAACCAGGGTAAACCAGGGTACAGAACAGGCAAGAAACTTCCCCCTCATCTCCAGGCTACTAAGTGCTCAAGCCAGTAGTCATGCCCAGGCCATCTGGCTACAGAGCCTACGCTTTGCATACTGATTCCCTGGAGCCCGTTCCTGGGTTTCATGGACTCCATGTTAAAAATGCGGACCCTGAGTGGCCAGAAGCGACATCTAGGTCTGGAGACTGAGTGAGGAAAGACGAGCATGCCCAGTGAGCGGAGGGATCACGTACGCTGCCTTTAGACACGTAGTTGGAATCATGCATGATGTCTCTGGCCAGACCAAAGTCACAGATCTTCACGATTTTCCCTTGCGCCAGGAGGACATTTCGGGCAGCCAGGTCCCGGTGGACGCACTGTATGGGAAGGGAAAAACAACAGTCTGTCCGTCTGTCACTAGACAACGTCAGCCCTATGTGACTGGCCACCTTCGGTGGTGCCAGGAGTTGCGTGGCACACTTCACAGAAGGTGTCCCAGCAGAGAGCTCACCTCCTCCAGGCTCTCCCTCCAGCCACTCGCAAGATGGAGGAAGTTCTAGAACAGGGTAGATACCTGATGATACCAGACTCCCCACTATGCTTCAGGGAAAAGGAAGAGAGAAGGAGCCATTGCCACCAGCCTCTTGGAGATCAACAGAGAACTCTGTTCCACGAACACACTCACGTTTTTCGAAGCCAAAAATTCCATTCCTCGCGCAACTTGATAGGTAAAACTCAACAAATCCAACAAAGTAAGGCCTTCTGAGTTATCGTCCGAAAGGAGGTTTTTGACTTCTGAGTCTGCAGAAAAGGAATGAAGGGAGTTGGCCTTAGAGGGCGGCGTGAAACATCCCCCACAGGGACACTCCCATGGTGCTGGGCCACTTAAGGCTCGTCCAGAGAACAGACCTAAGATTTTTTTTTTTCCTATAGCGTTTCTGGACCTCATGGGCGGGTATGCAAGCCACGCCAAGGTTCTACCATTAAAAAGAAATCTATCTGCAGAAATCTCTCTCTGGTTTACATACACATGTATCCATAAGGACCAGTCTAGTGGGTTCTCACACATCTTGTTGTTTGCCTCCCAAATTTCTTTTTTCAGCCTTAGTTCGCAAGTTACCTCAGCCACCTCACACACACACACACACACACACACACACACACACGCAAAATCTTCCATGATGAATATACATGAGGGCCCTTTGAAAAAGTAGTTTCTAGGAATCCCCCCCACTTTTTTTCCCCTCTTTTTAAAGCCACCTTCACAGCGTTTGGCTCATTTCCTGAATAAAATCCAGCCCCCGTCAGACCAGAGGTAACAATCTTCAAAGGTCAGTGCCAAGGACTTTGCCGTTAGCTCCTTTTGTAACTTGTCCACTTTCCTGAGTCAGTCCCATCTGGAGGAGTCCCAGGGTTTTCGAGGAAGGAGGTAATCTAGGCCAGCCGTTCTCATTTCTTTTTAAAAATTTTCAGGCGAGTGAAGAGTAGCTGTAGCCATTCATGTTTTTCCAGCCAGCTAGGAGAAGGCCAGCAAGCCGAGGTCTGCCTGCCAGCGGGACCCGGGCTGAGTATGAATCAGGTTCCCCCAACATCTGGCGCCAGGTCCAGCCTGGGAAGCAATGTCAACTATTTTTAACAACACGGGAGGGGAGAGGAAGCACTGATTCCGACAGCTCCCATTGGCTCATCTTTTAAAAGGGCTTGGAAGTGTACCCACTTGGCAAAAACAAGTGAGTGGAACTTGGAACCGCGGCAATGGAAAATACTCTTGTGTACCGAGCTTTGCAAAACAAGCACATTCTTTTTTAACAGATTGTACCTTTCACTTAAGAACCCTACAAGCATTCAGAGCATATCGGTGATTTTCAAAATCATTTCCATGGCAGCTCAACACTTTTGTGAATTGACTAATGGGAGGGCTCAAGCCCATAACACTGAATCACAAGATACGTCAACTTCAGACCCAATAGCAGAGTCCTCCCAGCTCCAAGCCCGGGATTAGACAGGAACCCGGGGGGGGGGGGGGGAGGCTATGCCCCGCCTCCCCTGCACAAGTGGGGTGGTCCATCTGCTTTGGGCATCGGCTAGACTCCCTGGAGTTTATTAATCAATGCAATCCTGCCACATGTTCATCTGTTTCAAAAGACGAGACAGACCTTCCTTCAAACAACAATAGACATACCCAACATCCTCAGCAGAAAAATACAACCTCCAATTGTCTACTTTCCAGTGTCTATCACAAAGTGGGTATTAACACAGCTCACAGCAAGGGCTACTGAACTCCTAGGTACTAGAGACTTAGAGAACTTGAGATTTTAAAAATAGTTATTAGGAACCAACAGAGGATAGCTAGCTTTCAATTTTGCAAACAGGGGCGGGGAGGGGGGTGGAATCAGTGATCACCATACTTTCATTAAGAAAAAAAATAAAAAATAAAAAGACACATTAACACCGGGAAAAAAAAGCTAATTATATCAGGATAAACCATTCTTTAAGAGGATTATGTTTAAAGTGTGAAAATACACTGCATTAATTGTTTATTCTTTTTGTCAAGTCACAGGCCATGAACTTCTGCAAGCACATCACAGATCCCTCCCACAGACACGCAGTTAGGGACCACAGGATGGCAGTTCCGCTCACCTTGTCTAATCACCTTCCTCTGAGGTTTCGTTTGTTTTTTAGGGGTTTTTTGTTTTGTTTTGTTTTGTTTTTGTTTTTTTAAGCAGACTCCACAGCCAGCCTGGAGCCCAACACAGGGCTTGATGACAGCTCAGAGATCAAGACCAGGACTGAGATCAAGAATCAGAGGCTTAACCCACTAAGCCACCCCGGCACCCCTTCCTCTGAGTATTTTAAGTGCAGGTTTCCCATGGCTATCTGAAAATAGCGCACTCCTATGAGCAAAGAAGCAATTACTATTTTGTAAAACCCAAAAATCCTTTCCAAACTTCAGCATATGAGAACACGTACCAGTGCAGGTCTTTCTATAAAAGCAAAGTGGAAGAAGCCCAGTTTGTGGAGAGCAGGGGAAATCTGGATCGTATCAAACCACCAGCACACCTAAGAATGAACAGTGACCATTTACCTAACACAGATTTCTTCTTGTAGGAGGCTGGGCGATCATACAGCGATCTCTGGATGTCCGAGTACTTAGAGACCTCCTTCCTCTCCAGCATGGGGACGTACTGTGTGGTGTCAGCCTGCTTCATGTCCATGTAGTCCCCGTTGTTTTCGAAAGATAAAATAACGTAACTGGAACAACAGAAGAAGAAACCTTGTTCAGGGTGCTGCCCCCCGGGAGTGGCCATTTGACCTTGAAGCAGATGACCAGAGGCCGATGGTAACCAAGGCAGTGCAGTAGGTGAGGGGGCAGGCTCGGGGGCAGGGGGTGGGGAGTGGCGTCAAGCAAAAGCAAAAGCAAAAGCAAAAGCAAAACCAACATGTACCTCCCACGTGAGGCAGTCCAGTGGGTGAGACGTGACCAGTAATCACACACACACTTGGGTCATCTCCACTCAGTGGGCCTGTCTTTATTCTCACTCCGTTTTTCAACTCACCCACCACAAAACCCAGGCTATACAATCCCGGGACTTGGGCAGATGTTTCCTGCCCTCAATAAATTCAGTGTCAATTTGGAGTTCATCGAGTAACTCAGTATCAAGTGAACTTGCGCTTTCTGATCTTACAGAACTGGAAATCCACACACAACTTGACAGCTCCTTGTACGTTCCTGTGCGTGGGATTACTACCACCAGCTTGACCTCTAGGCCCAGGCTCAGTTAAGGGGCAGAATCTCGAAACGTGGGGGTCCTCGGTCAGTTTCTCACAAGATATCAGCAGGCATCCTCCCTGGCCGGAGCCACGTCTTACAGGCCTGAAGTGGACCGAACCTTAACAGCCAAATAGCTCCCAGAATGAGTCCAATGATTCCAACGCTTGCTTCCATTCAAACCTCTCAGCAAGGCCTCCCCGCATGATACCCAGTCCCAAACACCTACAGGCAGGGATGTCCGGGCTGCGTCAGGGGGTGACGGGCAGGGTAGTGGGGCTCTAAGTCTTGCTGGGTCTGCAGACATGGATTCTATGAGAACACGGGCTGTCTCCAGCGGTGAGGCTTGGGACTCTCAGCAACGCATAACTCTGCACCCACCTCCGCGTGCTGTCATCCGCAGGGTTCAATCCGAAAATGTCCAGCTCCTTCTTCGGCTTCTCCGGGTGGCGGCTCAGGAAGCTATCCCTGTTCTTATGCAAATAGTTGACCAAATCCCCATAGAAGCAGTACTCCGTGATGATGTAAATAGGGCCTGTGGGAACCGAAAGCAGTTAAGCAATAGGCATAAAAATGAAGATATGTTTGCCCCGACACGAGATGATTCTCAAAACGAGGAGCTTCCAACGATTCAGTGGAAGTCAGGCAACTCCGTTCAGGGGACATGTATTTGCTGGCATGTTTGGAGGTAGAGAGTTAAGGACTTATATCCCCCCTCCCAGGTCAGGAAGCCTACCTGACTTGGTACAGGCTCCCAGCAAGTTCACAATGTTCAAATGTGGCCCCAGGTGAGTCATTATCTTCAGTTCCGACATGAGAGCCTGCTTCTCACTGGACCTGGCTGTGGCTGTTGAAGAATCAATCTCCTATCATTTCAAGCCCTTTACCTCCCAGAAAGACCCAGTAACGCGGCCAACCCCACGACCGGATGGCATTTTATTTACCGAAAGTCTAAAAGAGAAACGCAGAGTAACTTGGTCTAATAACCCCTAGTCTTCAAGGTAAAAAGAAGTCACCAAAAATAACTCCTGATTTTCCAACATACAGGCAACGAGAATAATCTAAATGACCCAGAAGAAAAAAGAGCCTGAAGACACAGAAAACCTGGAATCGGAAAAAACCAAGATCTGGTCCTTAATGTGGCACACACTGGACTCACTTTGATTTAAAAAAAAAAAAAAAAAAAAAAAAATCCCAGGAAAGGGCACTTACGTTTTAGCATCTTCACGGCTACTTTCATGACAGGCTGGGAGCGGCTTAACCCATAGGCGGTTCCTTCAACCACTTTCCCGAATGCACCAGATCCCAGGATCCGACCTGCGAGCAATCAGAACCATTAACACGGGTGAAATGTAGCGCCATCCCCTTGGTTTTATTCAGCACAGTCAGCGGTAGGCTTGCCCGAAAGCGCAGGGCGCCAGTGGGGAGGCGGGGCTGGGAGGGAGGCTGTTCCTCCAGGATGGAGTAAGCGTCGTGATTCCTGCATGTCAGCAAGTTTGAGACCAGAACAGAGCCCACAGAAGGCAATCAGTGCAACTGCTTTCATCAAATACCATTTGCAAGGGGAAGGGATCCTCGGGCAGGAGTGAGGGCGGCGCATCCTTCCCTGATGTGAGCTTTCTCCCAGCTCTAGAGCTTTCTCCCAGCTCTAGTGCGGGGCCAGTCTGCAGGCTCCAAGGCCCGTTTCCTGTGGCTCTCGCCCAAACCCCCTGCTTCTCTACCCTTCAGTTCTCCACATGCAGACAGACACATCTTTTGCAGCAGTTAAGTCCTTATCCACTGGAAATCCCTCCGAGACCTCACTGATTCCGAGGCGTGAAGAAGTGAACTTCGGGCTGGTGTCCTTGCCGCTGTTTGTCGGAAGGACCAGGAATGTCACAGGCTACTGCACGCCGGGAGCCACGCTTGGCTCCACGCTGGCGGTGACGTAAGTAAACAGCCGGGGGGAAGACTTGGCTCATAAGGGACTAGCAACCAGCAGTGCGTGTGTGCACATGTGCATGTGGGAGACTGTACCCAGAAACGTATGGCCGCCTTAGGGGAACACATAGGAGCAGAGACACACAGAAATGCCTCTTAGCATGTTAGGGGTGTCACCCTTTTCCCCCACATTTTACTACTTTAAGTTCCTCTGCTCTTTCTGTAAAATCGACAGGGGGTAGGGGTGGTAGGGGTGCAATTGGTGGGAGGAAGAGATGATCAAGCTTCATTTCCAGGTCCAAGTAGTTGACATTGGAAGTAACTAAGACATCGTGTTTGATTTCAGTTTAAGACGACCTAAACTTGCTGCACTTCGGAATAAGACAAGTGGGTCTAGTGTGTTCCCATGGACACAACCTCTAGTCTTTCACTTGTCTTTTTTTTTTTCTTTAAATTCAATTTAGTTAATATATACTGTATTATTAGTTTCAGAAGTAGAATTTAGTGATCATCAGTTGCAAGTAACACCCAGTGCTCCTTGTACCAAGTGCCCTCCTTAATCCCCATCACCCAATTACCCTACCCTATGCTCCTACCTACCTCCCCGGCCCAGAAACCTTGGTTTTTTTCCTTACAGCTAAGAGTCTCTTATGGTTTGCCTCTTTCTCTGTTTTCATCGTATTTTCCCTTTGCTTCCCCCATCCCCCATGGTCATCTGCTTTTTGTCTTTGTTTTCATTCATCCATGATGTGATTTTAAAAAGAAATTCCTTGAACTAATTCACGTACTCGGTTCTCAGCCCTAGACTGAAATATCTGAAAAGTTTGCGATAAGTTGGCTTGATTCTTTTTACATGTTTTGCTTTGGAAAAGTACTGTGCTTTGGAAAGTGCTTTGGAAAGTACCTGTGTTTTTATATCCTATATACATTTCTAAAGAAGCTGTGTTTTTATATTCTATATACATTTCTAAAGAAGCATCTAATACATCCTCAGACTGGGCTAGATTAAAATACCCTGTGTGGTTGTCCTCATTCAATTCTTGTCTGTTCCTTTTCAGTCACATAAATTCATCTCATCAATTCGGGTCACTCCCAAAGCCAAGCCATCTCAACGACTCTCTTTGGCAGGACATTCTCACATTCTCCTCTCCTCTTTACATTCCAGCCCACGTAGAATTTTCTTTAACCATAATCTGTTATAGACCAAGATTTTTATTTTTTTTTTATGTTTTTATTTTTTTAAGATTTTTATTTATTTATTTGAAAGAGCGCACAAGCAGGGGGAAAGGGCAGAGGGCTCCCTGCCGAGGGCGGAGCCTGATGCGGGACTCGATCCCAGGACCCCGAGATCATGGTCTGAGCCGAAATCAGAGATGTTTACCTGACTGAGCCACCTGGGTGCCCCTGGAACGAGATTTTTTTAATAAAAACCACGGCAGTGATATAATTCATTCATTTTCAAGACAGAAAAATATTTCTGAAAGCCAATTTCTATTACCTAGCTCTAACTGAGTGGAAGTTCAGATCCCTAATCCCTGTATACAAGGCTATAAAAGGTCATGTCCAAATCAAAAGGGAGTCAGGGGATCAGCCCAGGAGGCGCTTACCAAGCACAAGTCCATCTCTTGGAAACTCCCATCTCGAGTCATAAGGCAGCTGCATTGGGTCCACATAAATATATTCATGTCCATCAGGGCTGATGGATTCAATGACCCTCCAACGGATTTCATACCTCGGTTTCTACAAATGAGCACAACAGGTAGCTGGTGATTACCAAAGCCCAAAGGCACCGAAGCTTGACCGCAGCCAAGCGACCAGAACACAGCAGGACTGACACGTTCAACACATCGTTACTGAGCTCCTTCTCTGTGCCAAGCCCTGAACTAGACCGTCCTTCTTCTTGTTCTTAGTGGCCTCAAGGGTTTTTGTTCTTGGAGAAAAATACCTACCTGTTTCCAAATGACAACCAGGACAATGAGTGAGACGATCACAATCACCAGCAGCACGAGGACCGCAGCGGCCACAGTGAGCTCGGATCGCAGTGCTGAAGGAGAAAGGCTGCGTGAGGTAGAAATTTCCACAAACACGCAGGAGGGCGGGAAGGTGATGTGGTTGTGTGTGGGTCGGAAACCTCTCCCTTCTGGGGGAGAAGCACCGAGGCTGCCTGGCTCATTTTAAGGATGGGTGATACCGCCTCTCAATCATCTAACATGATCTAACACTACCCCAGATCTTCCCTTAGAGGAGAAAGGGAACAAAATTCCATCAGGGAAATGTAGCACTTGTTCCAAAGGTGCCACAACATTAACCTTCTAGACAGAAGGTGGGCTGGAATGTAAAGACTGATAAATGGGACTGAAAGCCATGTAGGTTCGGTTTATTTTGAAAGGCTGCATTTTGTTTATATTACACTTTGGGCTTCGTTGATTTATTATTATTATTATTTTTTTAAAAATGCAACCTGTCTCGACAGTTCAAAGGAGCAACAAGGCAGAAGATCCTCCTTCCCTATCATCCATCCCCGCACTCAGACTACAGAGACCGACCAGCTACCCTGCTAGACAGGCAGAATACCTCGGATGCCTCCTCAAGATGCAGTTTGGGGTCAGAATCCGAAAGAAAGGGTTCCCTCATGGAAGCCCAGAGAAAGCCCTTTAAAAGCATTCAGAGCTGAACTTCTGCCTTGGGACCTTCATTCCTTTCAGACCCCATCTGGGATTCAAGGTTCTGCCTGCGGGAGGAAGGGCTTGGGTGTTGACTAAGAGCAACTCACTGGGAGCCACCAGCTTCAGCTCCCGGCTCTCAGCCCCAAGGAGGTTCTTGGCCAGACATCGGACAGCGATGGTCTCCTCCACTCTGGTGAATGTCACTCGTCCCTCTACAGTACTCCTGTCTCGGGGGTGGACCTCCGTGATGATGTTTGAGATATTGCTGGCCAAAATCGCCCATGAAGTTTCATTATTACACCTGGGGAGAAAAAAAGACATTCATTTAAAACCAGTTATCAGGATAATGGAGGTGAGCAAAGCAGAGAGAATCATCGACGGTGACAGCCATTCTGACCTCGCCTGCATCTGGGGTTGCTACAGGTAGACTTTATTTTATGTGCATATTAACATGGAACTCGTTTGCAAAGACCCAACAGAGGATAACCTATATGCAGATAATTCAAAGTTAACTGATGATGAAGCAGGCAAAGTAGAAGTTAGTTCCATCAAATGTAACTACCAATTCCAAGCCTTGAACCCATGAGCCAATGGATCAGATCTACTTCAAGAATGTTTAACTATTCCAACTGCCCAGCCACTGGAAACGCCTGGCTCCCTCCTCTTCTCCCCACCTACACTGTCTCAGTAGGGTTGAAGTGATCCACTGGCTGAGTTAGGAGACCTAGATTCCAGCCCCAGTCAAGATCCCAGTCCTGTCATTCTGCCCTAAGAAGGGGGAGGTCTAGGACTCTCAGCCCCCAAGAGAAACAATCGAGGCTCCCAAACGCGGTCACCATGGGCACATTGCTCGAGGGCCCATCAGAAAAGGTGGACAGATGGTGGGTCAAAGAGGAACTGGTGAGTTAACTCCACCCAGACAGCAGGTAGGCAAAGGGGGCAGTCACCATGCACAAGACTGTCACTTATGTTCACACGCCAGTCTAGCTACCAAATAAAGCTCACCCTGTAAGACCTATAAAGTGAAGTGGGCCAGGGTAGTAAAAATCCTTAGAGCTGTGGTCCTTTAAATTCATCTTCTTTTCTGATGGGGCACCCTTGGAGAAATCTGGTGCGAGTTAGGGACCTCCTCCTTACAGTACTCATGACCACACAGGTGCACGGGCACACATACCATCCGCGCAGGCATGCCAGGCCTATGCTTAAGATCCTAGCCTGGAGTTTATGGGACTTTGGCCCAGGAAGAATCACAAAAGAAGGGAAAGACAAAGAAAAAAAATGCATCTCAAGTTCTTTGAATCAAGGAAGAAACATTCTGACCACCAATGAGAAAGAAACCTCTAGTCTCCGTACTTCTTAATATCCTTGCAAACCATCCACTCGATGTCAGGAAGCGGCGTCCCTCCAGCGGTGCATCTCACGGTCTGGCCCCCCGTAGTGCCATGGTGGTCGTCGACCAAGTCCAGAATGGAAGAGGGAACTGCCAAGAGGGGAAGGGAAGAGCCATCAGAATTGAATGGTCTGGGCCCCGGAGCTCCTGCGAGCCCCAGGTTCACAGAAATCAGGTTCAGAATTCGTCTCCCTTGCCCCTCCCCACATTCGAACCTGTCAAGCGAGTAACCCCCCAAGAAGGGGCTGAAAGCAGTTACAGGCTCCACTCTGCATAGACCCACTTGGTTAAGAGCATTTTCACAGTCGCAGCGTTTAGGGATTTGTGTCCTGTGGTGTTCTAAATCTGGAGTGAGGAAAGCAAAAGGCCCCTGTGGCTATTTGGCTTGAAAAGCAAGGAGGTTCTTAAAGCTGTCTTAAGGCTTGGGGTTTAACTAATGGATTCAGCCCGAGTATATAATGTAAAGCAGCATTTACCAAAGTGCATCTGTAGAATGTGACTAGCTCTTAAAGATTTTTTTTTTTAATCCTTGCTCAAATAAATTAGAAATATGCTAGCATTTGTATCATAGGTTTACTGGGAGGGTTAAGGGAGCCTGTAAGAAGTCCTGGGCACATGGCAGGTATCCAGCGAACAAGGGCTGGACGTGAACGTGGAGAGACTGAGGCACGCCCTCCTGGTAAGTAAGGGCCACTGCGCCGTGGATGCCAGTGAGGGGAGCGAAGCAAAAAGGCTAAAAACTCTCCGGAACAACCTGAGGTCATCTGGACCAAAACCATCACTTTCCTCTTCCAAGAACTGGAGGAGCCAGCCTGAGAAGCAGGTGGTGTTGTAAGCTAGGAATTCCCCCAGACTGTTACAGAGCAGCTCGGAACTTCCCAGAACTGTGTGAATTCCTAAGGCCAACAAAGCTCTCCCTGACAGGTGACGTCTACACCCACTGCGTTTCCCATGACGTGTTGTTTTTCTCTTCACCCGCTGGGAGGAAAAGTGCCAGGCTCTCCTTGGCAGTGGGGAGGAGGGGGGTGCACTCATTTACACAGTCACTGGGCTACCATTATCTTCATACTGCCTGACGCACCTTGAGTTAAGAGTTCAAAAGTATAGCTCTTCACATCGTCTTCGTTTTGAACAACAATTGTGTAATGACCACTGTCTTCCTCCTTAGCACGGATCAGCTTTAATTTGCTCCGATATCTGAAATGACAAGGACTCTGTGTCAGCAAGTCGGAGCCAAACAGATGCCAACTGTTCCAGCAGTTACCATGCTCACGTTCAAGTCTGATTTTGTAAAAAGTAAGAACATACTTTTTTTTAGTCTGCATCATCGCTTTTCTGGGATTTTTGGTGCCCTTTCTACACAGTGAAGGTCTGACTTACAGAAACTTAATTCTCAAACGAAGACCATGTATCTTGATGAGCAACAGCTTATGTGGCTAGAACAGCAATCGGTTCTGTTAAGGCCTGACTTCTGAACAAAACAGACACATCCCAACTTTCCTTTTAAAAAAAAAAAAAAAAAAAAAAAAACTTGATTTTTACCTTTTTAAAAATACCTGCTTCCCCTAAATATCCATCATTGAGGTGGTACAGCCAAACAATGGGGGCATTCTTGAAGAAAGAATGCTGACACAGTCTGCACACTGTCATGGATAAATCTCCAGGACTTAACCTTCCTACTTGCTGGTATTTGCTTAAAGAAAACTCTAGAAGGTTTCAGAAGAATCTAATGAAACTAATAAAGGTTATTTCCCTCAGCTGGGGGAGGCAGGGAGACCAGGGCACATGGTGGCAGGAATGGAGCAAGGCTTCTTCCAATGCAACTTCTTTATGCTTCAATACCGATAAAGCAAAAGATTGCATTGCCTATTAGAAGAAATTAGAAAAATCTATTTCTTCATACTTTATTAAAGGGAAGTTTCCCCTGAAGATTTCTTCCATGTATTATAAATGACATCTGGCTCTGTGTGCTTGTGTGGGTTCATCAATAAAGTATTTGCCCATTTGATTGCCCTTCTTTTTGAAGCCTCACAAGAGTACCTCGGAGGCTTAGCAGGTTAAGTGTCTGCCTTCAACTCAGGTCATGATCTCAGAGTCCTGGGATTGAGCCTCGCACTGGGCTCCCTGCTCAGTGGGGAGCCTGCTTCTCCCGCTTCAACTCCCCCTGCTTGTGCTCTCTTGCTATGTCAAATAAAAATATCAATCTTTAAAATAAATGAATCTTTAAATAAACGAGTAAGTAAAACATCACAGTGCTGAAAAGCAACGGGATGGATGGGAAAAGCGCTAGTCACCAAGTGAGAAGAGCTGGGGCATCACCGAAAACCTCCACGCCTCGGCGTCCTTACGTGTAGCGTGGGATAACTATCATGTGCTACAGCACAGTGTCCTTTCCAGAATGAATTCAATGAAATTATACGTGTGGAAGGATTTTGAAGCCCCAAAGTTATGCTGTAAACATAGAGTCTTCTAGTCCAAGATGCCAGGCACCAACACCGTTAATGGGAGCACAGGGGCTGTGCTTTGTCCACCGGGGACCATGCGGGACGTGCTCCAGACCAGAACTTTCTGAGCAAGTCCCCGTAGGCACTCCTAGCTAGTCGTCACCACATGATCCTCTGTCATTCACTGTCTCCACTGGCTCAGCCAAGGAAACTGGCAGATCCACTAGTCCAAAGCTCCAGGGAAGCCATATCCCCCATTCAGTGCATTCATCCTTATGGTCCCTGGCCCACCATGGGAACTAGGCGCATCTGTGCTAGGAGCTCTTGGATCACTTTCACAGGCAGCTTTCCCACACCTTTCCACTGGTGAGCTTTGTCTGGTCCTGACTCTCACTCTGGCCTGCGGAGAGCATGCCTACAAGCATCCCAAGGGTTAGCTGTGCCAAGACTACCCTGCTCCTCTGGCCTGACAGCCCTAAGTCAAGTTTGGCCCTGCCCATGTCTTTGCACACCTTCCCCTTGTGTCATCAGAAAAGCCCTCCAGATTCAGCACTTGACACTCTTAACATCACTGTACTCCAGAGGCTATACAACTCTGTTTGCTCAGATACTACTTCTCAGTGACACATGGGATTTAGTTCACAAAGAAGCAAGCAAGTCCCAAGGTGAAGTGAACCAAGGGGAGAGGGTCTGCCCTTCTTCCCTGAGGGCCAGAAAGAGAGGACTGACATGCGCCTCTCTGGCATGGTGTTTCTGATGAGGGCACGGGGTCAGAAAACCTAGCGCAGGATGTGCCTTCTGCTCTGCGATTCCAATCAGAATTTAAAAACTGCAAGAGACCTCAAGTGTCATCTGGTCTAATTCCCTGCCTTGAAGGACATAAGATCCTCTTAACCTTACTTTATAGACATGGAGACTGAGGCCAAGGTAACTTACTCCACCCCTACGTAAGAGATGGGGGCCGGAGACTGTCTCCTCGGGGAGTGAGAATCCATTTGCTCTAAACCAGGTCTAAGCAGCCACTACTCCTATTTCCAGCAGAAGCCTCCCTTGGGCAAATGTGTTTCTGATGAAACTAGTGATGTTTTGCTTCATGTAGGTTTAAGTGATGAATGGCCTCATCATACGTTATCTCCTTGCCATACAGATGGTGGATGTCATCAAATATCTTCAGCTCAAGTGGGTCCCACCTGACTTCCTTTCCTCCATCCTGTCCTGGATGCAGGAAATAGTCTTTCATTGGGAACACAGCTCTTTAGTTCCTTCTTCTCATTTTATTGTTAAATATTTATCAACAGTATTAGCCCATGGCAATGGTTATCATGAAAGGCACCTGATTTCAAGTATCTCCCAGGTCAGACTGCTCATTTTCTAGATCCATCCATGTGTCACAGACCTGCATAAACCTCTGTCTATCCCGAGGGAAACAGTAAAAAGAAATGCGTATGTGGCAAGGGTTGTTTCTTTACCTGATTTCCTGAATCTTTTCTATGTCCGTGGTGATCTCTGTGAGATTTTCAATCAGAGTCAGATTGTCCTTCAGCCAGGATATCTTGGGAGGGGGGTAGGCCTGCACATCCACCACGAAATGTTTGACTTCATGTAGGTCGACAGCTTCCAACGGGCTGAAGTTGGGTTTGATTTCAATGAACCCTTTCTCTGTAGGGGGAAGAGTTTCCATTAAGTAACGATTACCAGAGTGGATCGCGAGCAGCCGGGATGACTGACATTTCAGAAAGCAGAATGTACCATGGACAGAAATGGTGACTTTCTTCATCTCTTTGACCTC
Source organism: Mustela nigripes (assembly GCF_022355385.1). Classification (NCBI taxonomy): domain Eukaryota; kingdom Metazoa; phylum Chordata; class Mammalia; order Carnivora; family Mustelidae; genus Mustela; species Mustela nigripes. The sequence goes on along the minus strand of NC_081557.1, from coordinate 245,573,548 downwards.
CTTGGTGGCCTGGCGGGCAGCACATTCGTAATCTCCACTATCTTTCACCGTGGCCTCGGGGACCGTCAGCGTATACACCAATTTGATGGACGGGACCTTGATTTCCTCCAGCATGGTGATGCCTTTGCCTTTCTACAGCAGGAGAGGAGGAAAACCAACTTTCAAAACTAGCTCTGAAGAGTGAACCCTCATGTACACTACAGCCCATGGGTGGGGATGAGGAGCCAATGTAGGTTCCTAGATTGCAATGTCCTTCCCCACCAACCCCACGGGGCTGTCGATAACAACAGGGAGCTGTGCATGCACTGGGCAGAGGCTAATGGGAAATCTCTGTACCGACCACTCAATTTTACTACTAACCTAAAACAGCTCTAAAAAAATAAAGTCTAATTTTAAAAAAATGTTCTTAGACTAGCTCCTTAGAAAATCGTATTTTAAAAGGACATTTAATGGCATAGTAAGGTGTCTGTGCTATGCTGCTAAAGGAAAAAGGATACGACAAAGTACTATTTAAAGCCTAATACCAATTAATGATTGCATTTATTCTGTATACCAAGTACCGAAAGGACTCATCTTCCTAAAATATTAATGGTGATGTCCTGGGAAGTGGCTTCTCCTGTTTCTCTCAATTTTGTAACATTATGAAAATAAACCTGAATTATTTTTATTACCTGTTGAAAACTTTTGTTTTATAAAATTGATACTTAGATTATGTATTTTTGGGCCAAAATGCAGGTACTGTGGTTTGGGGGGAAAATGTCTATTTTCAGTAAGTGAGCAGAATGTTTATGCTTTAAGGATTAAGGCCAATCAAGTATGAACAGTGAGACCAAACTCCCTCATAGCCAGGGAAGATGTATGCGTATCAGACTATGAATGTCTCTTCAATGCATGAGGTTCTAAGGTTGAATGTGAAAATGCCCAACTTCCAACTGATGCCCCAGAGAAGGAGGAGGAGGGGAAGCCAAAGCAGAGGAGAGAGAAATGGGTAAAATGAGAGAAGCTATCAAATGCCAAAAAAAGAACAGGGAGCAGAAATGTACAAATCAGGAGGGAAAGGGAATTGGATAGACAGACAGACAGACAGACAGACAAAACCATGTAGATAGAACCTTCCTATTTCTTTCTGACTTGTGGGGAAGAAAAAGGCTCAGCGTACATAGATTCTGCAGGTCTGCTGCAGCTAGCGTCTCCACCTCTCCCACTGCCCAAAGAGCCATGAAGTGATCTAGTAGAACAGGCTCACTGCAGAGATGGGAAGCTGAGTTCTTGAGAAGCCTGGGATCCTGCGCCACCAGTGACGGGTGTTCCAGGCCTGCTGGGCTCTTCTCCATGCCACCAAGAGCCCTGCAGGTACCTACCACTTCTCCGGGGTACGTCCACTGAAGGTCGACCACCTCGTTGTTAAAGACAGCACAGGTGACCACAATCGTCTCCCCTGACTTATACACAGTTTTAAGAGCTTCCATTTCTAGATCAAGTTCTGATGTTGCTATTGAAAAGAAGAACAGACACAAGAACCTCAATACCCGTAATACAGTTAAGAACCATTGTAAGGTTTGGGTTTGCTTTCCTTTTTAAAACCCTGAAAAATATTTTCTTTTCTTTTTAAGCTTTTTGTGTGTTTGTTTTGGGGGAGGGGGCAAAGGAAGAGCGAGATCTTAAGCCCTGATGCGGGGTTCAGTCTCACAACCCCAAGAATATGACTCTGACTGCAAGGCAAGAGGCAGATACTTAAACTGAGCCACCAAGCTGCCCATAAAAAAATAATTTTCAAACCACTGTGATCAAGACAAAATGTTTAAAGTCTCAGCAGCTTTGATTTTGTGCTGACGTATGTAATTTGGCACAGTTATAAAATAGCGTACACACACACACACACATAAAATACCTACACACGCAACAGTAACCATACTAAACCTAAATTCCAATGGAACAGAGCACCCCATTCCTGAGCATCTGAGTTGAGGATGGCTTTTCTCTTCTGCAACCAGCTTTATGGATGTATTTACTCATTTCATCAACCAGCCTTGACTGACCAGCACTGCTCTGGGCACTCTGCTCCTCCCCTACCCCTCTCTCTCTCCCCGACCTGCTACTCAGCTATTCTCAGTTCTTTTCTAGAACCAAGCACAGCGCTGGCATAAAAAGGCCCTTACCCAGCGTTCAGTAGCATTTGCTAACCCCAAACTTCTGACCCTGAACACACATTCTTCCTTCCCATTCACATGAACCATTCACATCAAAGGCAGGACTACAGCAACAAGCTTCGCTCAGAATCAGAATCTTAAGTTATTGAAGTTAATCGAGGCATCTACCCCCCACAGGTGTGTGTTTGTATTTAGGGCCTCTGCAGTCAGGAATGTGGGTACAACAGTAAGAGGCTTATGCGAGAAAAGAATTCCTCACAGTATTTTGAAGTCAACTGATGAAATAGGAAATCTTACTGGGATAAAGGAGCATTTGCCAGTTAGTAATGCTAAGCTTAGTATTACTTCAGACACAGATGGCAGCCTAACATTTTATGGCAAAGGTGGGGTGCGAAATCCCCAAATATTTAGGGTCTCCATTACTAGGGACTATGATTTTTTAAAAATCCCATCCATATACATTGAATTATTCTTTTTTTAACTCTTATGTAAAGGAGAGAGAAGAAGCAAGTACCTTTTAGAGCATAAACATTAAATGGAATGGTCTGGAACTTCTTCCCCCTAACGGTAGCTTCACAGATATAGGGCCCGACGCTGAAGGTCCCATTGAAGCCCTGTCTGCTGTCATAGGAGGCGTGCACCACCCCGTCACTGCTTATCAAGGTGACCGGAGTCTCGGGGTCAGTCGTGCGACAAGGTATGATGGCAGAATCATCCTCCTCCACGATGACTAAATAATCGGTCATTCCCAAAGGTACAAAGGCTACATCTGGGTCTGTGGTTTGGCGAAGAGAGAAAAACACGTTAGGCATTACCTTCACCTTTACCTATTATACTCAGAAAAATTATCTCACTGGCATGAAATCGCATTAGGTATGAATGATACCTTCACCTATATCCAGAATGTTCACAATGATATTAACCATCGTAAGAGCTAGAAGGCTGTTTTGTATGAACAAAATAAAATATAGTATGAACAACAAAATAACACAAGTATGAACCCCACCAATATACCTGTACCCTAGTGGGAAAAAAAAAAAAGGCTGGTGATGACTATAAATTAGCTAGGAGTTGAAATCAAAATTTAAGCACTATTGAAAAAATGATCAATCACCAAGTCTATTCGAAACAAGAGAAAATATTCCTAATTTCAAAAAATCCTATTGCCTATAGTCAATATCACTGAAAAGTAGTACAGAGGATCTATTAAAAAATAATCTGTCAAGTAATAAACAATTTACAGTTCCACAGCCTGAGAATTTTATTTCTAAAAGAAAACTAGCTATGTAAGCTACTACAGTAAGGAGTTCTAAGGGTGTCAAACGTTGGGTTCTGAAGGGCCCCTTACTCTCCACCGGTACAGGTAAGATCATCTCTAACTGACAGCAGTTCAGAGCCTACTTGGATGACATTTGTGCTGAGGGGAAGGGAGGAACAAGAATTTTTGGACAATCTTAAGAGATCAAAACAAACAAAAGATCAAAACACCATATGCCTTTAACAAGCCCATATTCCATTCTCTTCAAAGCAGGAGGCATTTATGTGTGAACAAAGCTGGGGTGACATTCTAAATGCCTACCCTTCTTAAAACAAAACCTTTTATTTTTAGGAAGGAGGGTCCAGACAGTTAAGAGTGTCATGAAAAGAGGGTCTAGATCCCATGGGCCGCCCACAGTTACAGAGGACAAGAAGAGCAGCCGATTTGGGGGCTGGGGAGAACTTACAAGGAAAAGGCAGAAAGATAGGAAGATATACTTCAGAGACCCCCTTACCTCACCTCTGCCAAAACAGGATGGCAAGAGTTATCAACAGTTTGTATATCTGTCTGCTTTAAGCCAAGTAATCCAACTATAGCCTCTTTTAATTTAAGTACGAAGACTGCTGTTACCTGAGTTCATGTTCAGAGTTCCACATCCCTGAACTCTGTTCGTCAAGATTTCAGCAAAGCTACAAATTCATCTCAGGTTAAAATATACAGTTTGATATTTCTAACACAACAGCCAAGGCTTCCTTTAAAAATGCAAGTCATTCCTACCATTATGCACTATCTATGTGATGTTTGAATAACATCATGGCCCTCCTTTAAACAACTGTCCTTGGTAGAAGCCAATATACACAGATAGAGATGAATACAGAGATGGATCCAGACAGAGATGGATACAGATAGAGACAGATACAGACAGAGACAGATACAGACAGAGATGGATACAGATAGAGACAGATACAGAGACAGATACAGACAGAGATGGATACAGATAAAGACAGATACAGACAGAGATGGACAAGACATGGATACAGATAGAGATGGATACAGAGATGGACACAGACAGAGATGGATACAGACAGAGATGGTATAGACTCAGAGACACAGAGAGACAGAGAGGCACAAAGGAACATCGAAGACACAAGACACAGATACAGATGGGGATTTCGATCACTGCAAGGAGGGCACGGGGAATACTAGCTGGGTGGCAAACCAAATGAATCTCAAGCTCATGGCTAAGCCTGGCTGATTAACGCGTCGACTGGGAGAAGCACCACACTGTCCTCCACTCTAAGGGCAGGCTCTGAAACCCATCACACCCCAAGGCCATGCCATCCGGAGGGGTCACTAGCCAAGGGCTGTGGGGAACTGGGGTTCCTCAGCCTCTTAGACTTTCTCAACGCAGAGTTCTAGGACTCATCTACTCTACCTTCCTTCCTTCTCTCCTCCATTTAAGGTCACACCGACAACATAGGTAGACAGCCCTTCCAGGCAGGCTCTGTGGGATCCTTCACAGGCTGCCCCCTCCTCAATCCCTAGTGTGCTTCATCCCATTTTAACTCCTGTCTTGGCACCTGCTTCTCACCGGTCAGAGACAGCATCATCAGTATCAATTTGCCCCAAATTTTAATCAAAGGAAAACCTCCCCCTAATTAATCAAAAATATGTATTTCATTCCATCTGAAAAAAATAGCCTGGTTATTGAGAAGCTAGTAAAAGAAACGATAAGCACCTCCAAGACACCATCTACCTACTTACTTTTCGTGTCCCCAACACTTCACCCAGGGCCTGACACACAATAAATAAACCAAACACTTGTCAAACTTGGCTGAACCAAAACGAGATCATTTCAGATTTTTTGCAGAACGTGAATAAAACATGCTATGGTACAAATGATTTCTAAAACTTCACGTGGTTTCCAAACGTCCCCCATAAATATTTCTTGATAATGGTCTCCCAAGCGACCTTGATTTAATGTGCGTTCTCTCGTACTTTCCAAGTTTTCTCCCTTACACATTTATGATGTTCCTATTTCTCCAGACGTTAACCGGGCTGGTGGCGGTGGGGGGGAGGGGTGGGGTGGGTCACGCGCGGGGTTCGGGGGAAGGAGGGGGCCCCCCGCACAGCTCACCTGGCACATAGATGTAGATGTGTCTGCCTTCGAGCTCCATTTCCTCCGTCTGCGTGTGGTTGTAATAGCAAGTGTACAGGCCTGTGTGCGCCGCGGACGCATTGACCACTTCCAGCACAGTCACAAAGAGGCCGCTGTTGTTCTCCTCATTTCTGATTTCCACATTGGGGTTCTCTTCTTCAGACATGGGGTACTGCCAGCTCACTTCACTCTCCCCAAAGCATCTCAGAGAAAAGGACGAATTCAGCTGCACGACCTTTTCATCTTCGTTTGGAAGGATCGAGGGTAATGAAAGCTGGCAGAGGATTAGGCCGGGCCCTGTAAAAGGAAACAGGCTCTGAATAGGCGCCGCCAGAAAGGACCGTCTCACCCAGGGAACTGACAGCGGCAACAGCCGCGGCTTACGGGAACAATGACCGCTTCTGCGCAAAAATCCGTTAGCCTGGATGCCCATGAAAGGCCCCCCATTCTAACAGCCGCCGCATCTGCTGAGAGCAGCAAATGCTCCAAAGGCCTCAGAAGCCTCACCCCACCCCGGGACTCACCCCAGCGAACACTCAGATGGGAGAGAGGACGCCGGATTCCCATTCCCTATTTCAGACTCCCATGTGTGACCATAAAATATCCCAAGAGGGCGGAGACGCGAGCACATGTGGCTTCTTCAGTGTCCACAGGCTCTGCAGGCGCTCCCCTTCGTAGGGAATGGGGTGAGGACCGGGCCAGGGAGGCTGCACAACGCACAAAGCAGGTTTGTGCTCAAGAACTAGTCTCTTCCATTCTGCACGACACTCGGGCATGCCTTCTCGCTAATGGCCTCCCAGAAACCCAAGCAGGAGGATAGAGATTTTTTTTTTTAAGATTTTATTTATTTATTTGAGAGAGAGACAGTGAGAGAGAGCATGAGCGAGAAAAAGGTTAGAGAGAGAAGCAGGCTCCCCGTGGATCTGGGAGCCCGATGCGGGACTCGATCCAGGGACTCCAGGATTATGACCTGAGTTGAAGGCAGTCGTCCGACCAACTGAGCCACCCAGGCGTCCCGGATGATAGAGATTTTAATTTTAACTTAGTTTTATTTATAAGTAGGCTCTGCACCCAACACAGGGCTTGAACTCATGACCCTGAGATGAAGCGTGTCCCGCTCTATCTACTGCCTGAGCCAACCTGAGAGCCCCTGGATTTTAACTTTTTTAAGGGAGAATATTTAAAGTCCAAGAGTTAAAACTCTAAGTTCATCTTAGAGCCTAAAACTTTAGTCCCGCTTCCCCTATAAAACAGAAGAGATATTTTGACTTCATTATTAATCAGTGGTCTCTGACCTCCTTTGGAGCCCAACCCAACTGCACTATGCGCCCACGGTGACTTGTAGCTCCAGGCTGAAGTCACAAGTGCCTCTGGTCACCCACTCCTGCAGGCGGGGTATCCTTGGTGGAATTTGGAACTACCGAGCCACTGACCTTGCTTCCTGCTAACATGCCCATATAGGTTAAGCCCTACAGACACGAACAGACTTAACTCCTCCCGCCAGAAAAACACTGGGCTCCCGGTGAACATCTGTGACGTACAAACATCTGGATGAACACTAAAAAGTGCTAGTAAATGTTTCCGCAAATGGTCCCAATTATATCCTCCTGGTAGAAAATGTCAGTAAGATTTCCCAAGAGTCAAATATGCTACCAATCAGATTGCAAGAGGGAAAGACGGCTCCAAGATTTTTCCAGCAATCTAAGCATGTTCCACTTAAAGACAGGTATGATTCCCTGGACATGAATTATTTCCTTCGAACATTCATGAAGTCTCCGGAAACCCATGTCCCAGGGAAAAAGCGCGGTGGGCAAAATTTAGGCTATTATTCCTACCACGTTTCCATGCCAGGATTATACGTATATTAAAATTACCACTGGTGAGCATTCCTTAACTGGAGTTAACAGGATACAGCAAAGGGCACTGAAGGTCTGTGGTCATTCTACATTAACTTCTCATCATTTTCGAATCCCCCCCCCCCACTTTTGGACTGTGTTTGCTGAGCACTGGGAACACACTCCCAGAGCACAGAACTTAGAAGGCAAGGCTTCCCCCAGAACAATGAAGTCAAAGAGTACTGGGATCCTTACCTGGCAGGAGACAGCCTAAGATCAGCAGGGCCACAAGGGAGGTCCCCATCATTCCAGAAAACTGGAAAATCAAACGTCAAACAGAAGCAGCGTTAGCCAATAAAACCACCAGTGAGCCTCGTTCTTTTTGTGCTTTGCAATATGGAAAACGTTAACAGCATCATGTTAGTCGAAAATACCTCACCTTAAGATTCATGGTTAAAGCCGTTAAGATACCTAAAAAAGAATCCCACAGCCCAAAGGGACCCCAGGATCATGACAGGAGCCATCTGAAGCTGAAACCCTTTTGGATCGCACACAGCTTCCAAATTCCAGAAAAGTCTGGCTTTTATGGTCTCAGAATGCATCCAAGTGTATAGAAGATCTGTTCCTTTTAACCCACTGAAATGAAGAATGTGAAAAGCACCACGTTATTTACTCAACTTCCATTAATGGAGCTGTTTTCACTCAAAATAGGTTGTCAATGGCATGTTTTGCTACAGAGAGTATGTGGTGAAGTCCACATCCTCCACAACCTTTGCAAAAAAAAGATGCTTTGGCTACAGCAAGTATTTTTTTTTTAATGGAGGAGCCTTTCTGATGTCATGTTTTTTAAAGTCAAAACCCATGTCAATTGAAGGACGTCCCTCTGCCATGCAGAGGTGTGGATGGGGTGGGGCAGGGGGAGGACCAGTGGGGATGCAAGCCTTAGGATATCCCACCAAAAAAAATCACCTAAGTGATTTTAGCCTGGGATGTCCAGGGTCCCTGCCTTGCTCAAAACCCCAAAGCATGCAATGGAAGGCCTTCATGGGATTTCATTTGTTCCACGGCTAGCTTTGGAAACTAAGATGTGTTCATGATTCTTGAGTCAATTGGCCTAAAACAGACAAACCAAGAAAACACAACAACAAAAAGCTCCATGTATGCTTGTGGTTAGCCCCTCACTGTGCATTTTTGCTTTCAGATGGCCCAATATGCACAACCCAGATTTCTGCTACATCAAATTCTACCGCGAAAATGCAGGAGGAAGACAGAGTGAAAGGCAGAATGCTGGCAGGGGGCGGGGAGGGGAGGCTTGGACAGGAAACACATGCTAAATCTGTATGCCATGTCTACTAATAATAACCCTGAGACATACTTGATTTTAATTAAAAGTGCCAGCTGAGGCTCAGAGAAGTTTAGCAAGTCACCCCAAGTCACACAGTGAGCGCTAAAGCCAGAATTCTAACACGAAGTCTGTGTGATGCAAAAGCCATGCTCTCTCCAATTCACCATATGGTCTCCCTCAAGGGAAGGTCAGTGCTTCAGCCTTGTGTGTCTCCTCCCTCCCTCTCCCAGCACTATTTCCTCATGCAAATTGGGGCCCTGTTTCCCTTCTCTGCTCACCCTAGTGAGAGAAATACAATTGCAGCGCTTGAACCCAAATGCAATTTGCACAATGCTGGCTCGCTGATGGCTTCTGAGGCTCCTGGCATGTACCCGGGAGCTTGAGGGGGGCAGGGGTTGCAGGGTTTCCTCACTGCTGTGGTGACGGGCACAGCAGGTCCCCGAGCCAGGCCAGCCAGCCTGATTTACCACAATTAGCAGTTACGGCCTGTGTGTTTGTACATATAAATATCAGCCTCCCACTGATAATCCACTTAGCCAACTTCAAAGGAGCCCTCCAGAGCCAGCTTGATGTCTTGGGTTTTATCACATTTATATCCTGTATTTCTGGAGCAGGACTTGCCAATGGTGCATCTTTAAAGCATTCCCGAGCTTAGGAGAAGGGCTCTGAGGAGCATTTTGCCCTGGGCCAGCCCCACCAGCTTTCCTTCTGTGCCTACAGATACAGAAGCCCTGTTGCCAGGGAGGAATCTTTAGTGACAAGCTACGTGGGCAATGAGAGCGAGACCGGAGAGCCAGTGATAACGATCCCAACACTGAGAATCAACATGTATTTGCCGAAGACTTCCAACTCCCTTCTCTGATAAGAGTAGTTCCCTGGCTAGAAACCCAGGCATATTTGGGAAGTTTCGCGTCATTACTCATATGCAACTCAAGACAATTTCATCGTGAGTAATTGCAGCATTTGCCCTACAGAGAGACAATGGAAAACAACAGGAGAGGAAGGCCTCCTTGCCTACTGGGCACATAGCAAGGATCTCAAAGAGTCTGGCTCGTTATTTCTGGGGCTTGTCCACCCAGGGAGTACACGCCAACCCGTCATCAGTAGACCCCACCCACTCACCCATCCTGGAGCATATCCAATAGTCAGATGCGCAAACACAAGTAACTGTACAGATTCAGAGAAAGGAGTCAGCAAGAACCAACCACTTTGCAAGGAGAGCAGCGGACTTCATCCAAATCTGTTTTGTTAAAAAATCATAATCGTATCTTCTCATGCCAGCTACAAGTTGGTTTCAGGCTTCATCCTCTATAACCACAACGCAGAAATCAAGGCCAAGGGTTAAGAGAAATAGGGAAAAGAGATGTGTGCCACGTTCTCGCTCAGGCCAAGGGACCCGTGGTTCCTCCATGGCATTCCCTGGTCTTTCTCATTCCTTGTCTCCGAAGTACGGTGGAAACCGCTTTGGACTAGGTTCATCCTATATCGATGCTTGCTTAGTTCATCTCTCTGAACCTCTGGCTCTTCTTCTATTATAAGGAATGGTAACACCTAACTTGCTGGCTTGCCTTGCCACGTTATTATAAAGACTAAGTTACAGTTTAGTCAAGCGCGCTTTGAAAACTGCAGCCATTGGTTTTTATATCGACCTAAGAGTCCTGCAGACTCCGAAGATGTTTTATGAAGACTATTTATTTGAAAGAGAAAGAGAAAGAGCATGAGTGGGGGGAGGAGGAGCAGAGGGAGAGGGAGAGAGAATCCCAGCAGACTCTCTGCTCAGCACGGAGCTGACACAGGGCTGGATCTCACAAACCCGAGACCATGACCTGAGCTGAAATCATGAGTCACTGGGACACTCAACCAACTGTGCCACCCAGGTGACCCCCTGCCCAAATGTCTGAGATGAAATGAACGTCAGAGTAACTCTTTTAACTTCTACTTATTGAGAAAGTCAGACCCAGAGGCCTTTGAACTTGCCCTTCATCGCCTGCATACTGAAGACAAGGATCTAAACTCAGCTTAGATGAAGGCCTGCTGCTGGACGATCAAGGCAGGCTGTTTTAATTCAAACCAGCACACATGATCACATTAGAAAAAGAAATCTGTTTGCACCCACTGTCCTTAATGGGCTTCCACCCCCCTGTTCTGCAAACACAAGTGAAGAGCCTTGGAAAGCAACTCAATAACCAAAGACAACATGCTAAGCTAGAGAGTAAACAGAGCTTGGGCACTATTTCGAGAAGTGAGAGCAGGCTGGCCTTCTCAGAAATCCAGAAAGCTAGCCCCCGAATCGCCAACGGCTCAACGGACCCCGCCGCGGAGCCGCTGAATCTTGAATTTCACCCCGCCCTGGCATGATTAAAGGCCACAGGAGACTCTCTCACGGTCCCCAAAGCCACTGACAACCTCAAGATTCAGATTTCCAAGGCTCGGTTAATTTCAGCTCTAAGTTAATTCTAACTGTGAAAATTACATATCCCACTTTATCCTGCGACAAACGTTCTAGCCCGTCTCCTAGTTCTAGCCCCAGCAATCCAAAATGCGGGTCGACGCCGGTGGCAACTTCACAGGAGGGTGTATTTACCAGGATCCGCACCCCACTAGATGGCGTTTTGCCGTTCTGATCTCCCTGCGTGCGCTCCATCAGACGTTCCAGGGATGGGTGGTGGCTGGAGTATTATTTCACACGGGAGCATTTTATGGGACAATCGGAGCCCGTAAACCTTTCTGCTCTTCTGCACCAGATACTTAGCCACCAACTGAAAGGAGACTTCCTCTTCATTGTCGCCAAACTGGTGTGACTCAATGAGACAAACAAAGCTGGGTGTAGTCGCTTACAGTGCACCTGAACCCAAGATCACCAAGCTCCTGACTCCAGCGCCGCACTCATTAAGGGATATGCAAATACCCACCCAGCTTCTGGACAGATCTGCTCTGAGAGTCAGACGTGATATGGCTGCAGCTTGCTCACTACACAAATGCGAAGAACAAACTTAAGGCAGAAACTACACAAAAGTCCACAAAACAAATGCGATCAGCCCCGTGATTTCTGCAGCTTTGCAGTAAGAAACGCGTCGTCACCTTCCACCTGGTTACCAGGCAGGGAATGCATCTTCCTCAAGCCACAACTTGATTAGAATCTCCGCGAAGCCCATTCCCAGAGGGTCGTTGCAGTTCTCAAGTATGGCCAGCAGATGACAGTGTTGGTCCAAGGACGCGCGTCCCGGACTCCGTGGAGACACACACATACACACCGCTGGAAGTTCTGTGCTAAAATGTCCCAAATCTTAACTTCCAATCTCTTCCATTCTCCCATCGTACTTTTAGGTGTCACGGTGACCTCAGTCCAGAGCCCAGAGAATGGAAGCAGGAAGAAGCAAACTGTTGCCGAAAATGCTCCACTGTCCTCGGAGCCCTGGGAGAATTTGGGGAGGCGGGGGACAGGCACCACCGGCACCGTCGCTGCGAGCGAGCCGGCTAGGGCCGCGGGGCCTCGGGAGCCCGGAAGACGGCGCTGCCACACCGGGCCGCACAAGTTCCGAGGGTTCGGCAGGAGAAGCCCCTCGAGAGGAGGTCGGGGGATCCGGGGCTTTGTTTCCCCCCACGCTCTCGCCACCCCGGGGATGGCGCACACCCGCAGGAGAGAAACGACCTGGCCCGCGCCGGGTGGCCGACTGCGACGCCATGACCCTGGCCAGGCAGCCCCATCAGTTCTCAGGCCACTGTCACCCATCGCAAAAAAAAAAAACAAAACCCGCCCGGCGGGGGCCGCGACGGCCGCCGCGCAGCCGAGAACCGCGGGCGGACTGGAAACGACTGTTCCCGTGGCTCAACAGCGTAGGGTCGCAAAACAGCCAAGGACCGCCCGCGCCGGAGACCCTGTGAGGGTCTCTGAAGTCCTCGGCTACCCCCAAAAGCACCCGGGACCTCATCCCCTGCGCCCTCCTCCGCTGGTCCCACACTCAATCACGACGACGCCCCCAGCGCATCCCCAAACCCTGCACGCCGCCCCCCCGAGCTCCTCCCGACCCACACGCACCGTGCCTGCAGGCGTCTGTCCGAGGCCCTGGGGCCGCGGCGAAGCTGACGGGGTCGGTCCGCCCGGGGCCCTCGAGCCCAGCGCCGCGCTCTGACGGGTCCGCCTCGCCGAGCGCCAGAGGCAGGAGGAGAACCGGGCGCGCGCTCCGGACGGCCACTAGAGGGCGCAGCGGCCCCGCGAATCTTCCCCAGCCCGCCCGCCGCTCCGGCTCCGGCTCCGGGTCCGGGTCCCCGACAGCGCCTTCGGGCCCGGCGGCCCGACCAGCTTCGCCGGGGAGGTTCCGCACGGTCACGCCTCCGGCCCCGCTGCTGCACACGAACGCGCGCCGGCCGCTTCCCTTCTCGCCGCCCCCACGCCCTCGGCCGCTGTCACTCCGGGGCGGGTGGTGACGACCGCCCGCTCGGTCGGAGCTGAACGTCCCGACCGGCCGCACTCCCGGCCTCAGAGCGGCGGAGGCCGCGGCGCTCGAAGCACGACGCTGGGCGTTTGCATTGTTTTCGGCGGAGACCTGAGAGGGGGCCGGGAGGGGTGGGAGGGAGAGCGGCCGGGGTTTAGGGTTACAGCCGCGCGCCAGCGCCTCCTATGGGCCCGAGAGCCACACGGTCGCGGGCAGCCGCTGGCAAAGGCGGCCGCGGAGCGCTGAGACTGCGACCCCTCCTCGTCTTTAAAGAACCGAACCTCCCCCCCTGCCCCCCCCCCCCCCCATGGTCCCTTCTGTCCCCGCTGCCCAGTGCACTCTCGCGCCCGCGCGCGCCCCTCGCTTCCCTCTCTCCGGGAAGGGGAGGACTGCGGTTGGCTGGGAGTGGAGCGCCCCAAACCCGAGGTCCTGTGTAGCTACTCCAACCTATTTTCCAACAGATTCCCGACTCTCTGTTCCGTTTTAAACAAAAGGAAACGCCGCAGAGCCACTTCACCATTAGACATGCAGCGGCAGAGCCCGACCAGGGCGCAGCAGAGAAAAGCAATTTGCCCGGAGCCTGCATCCCGCGCGGGACCTACCCCCTCGCACCCCGACGGCTGAGGCTGCTCGAGGGCCCCTCGAACCAAGACTCAAGGAACGCTGAGAGCCGCACCTTTCCGTCACCGACCAGGCTTTAGCTTCTCCCCCGGAACTGCCACTCGTCCATCAGCAACACGCAGCCCTGTCGCAGCTCCCGGAGGCCAGAGGGAGTCCACCCGCTGGAGTCTGCACGAAGGCGCTGGCCACCACGTCTGCAGGACGCGTCCAGGCGCTGTGCGCCGCCCACGGCCGGTCCCCAGGAGGCACAAAACGGGCCCGCCTCGGCGCCAGACGAGTTTGCAGCTGGAAAGCCCGGCCTGTTGCCCCTCCCCCTGCACCCCTCCCCAGTCCGCGCCCCAGCAAGAAAGCGACCTGGGGCCGGGAGCCGCGGTTCTGCTTCGAGTTCCTCTCGGTCCACTTAACAACTGGTGCAAGGCCCGAGGGTCAGCTACCCACTCCTTCCCGGCCCCTCCCCCACCCCCAGCCCCACCCCCCACCCCCGCTGTGGGGACTCACCCAAGCTACACTTGGGTCAAACCAAAAACACCACTGTGTAAGAGGCTCGAAGCGGGGACTGACCAGGGTGTCAAAACGGGGATGGACGGGCTCTCGCCTGTCGGGGAGCGGAGGAAGGGCCCCTTTATTATAAGAGAGTGTAAAGAGGGAAACCAAGAAGGAGGAAACCAAAAGGTAAAGAAAACTGGGAAGGAATGCAAAGCAGAAGCGCCAGGGTCCGAGTGGGTCAGAAGCGGGTGAAGGGTGGGCGATGTTAAAGCCGAAGCCACCAGGGCTGCGGCTGAGGAGGCAAGCCCGGAGTGGCTCTCCCTGCCCTCCAGCAGCCCGGACGCTCGCTGGGCTGAGGGGTGCTAGTCCCGTGAGCTGTGCGCCTGACTGTCCTGCCCGTGTGCTCTGGATATCTCCCTGCCCTAAAAAGCTGCCTAGTTCTGGTCGCGAGCGACTGCGGCGAGACGAGGCGGCCCAAAACGTTGAGCAATTCGGCTGCGGAGCCAAAAATCCATTTCCCACACAGCGCAGCCCGGGGCTTTTCCAGGCAGCTGGGCCGGGCTCGGGGCAGTCCGGACCTGATAAAGGCCATCCACACTCCCTCTCGAGCCCGGGTTTGCCTCTCACCCTGGCAGATGGGGTGAGTGGCAAGTTCTTCCAAGCACTCGTTCTGCAATCCTGAGGTCTTAGGGAAGCAGAGGGACAGGCGATCCGGCTGCTGGCTAGACGCACAGCCAACAGACAGACGGCCCAGCACTTCTTCCCGTCGGAGACGTTTGGCCAGGGCACTGGCAGCACTGGCAACACCTGGCCAGGCAACACCCCGGTTCCTGGCCCCCGGGGCAGTCGTACTCGGGCCCCTCTGGCTCTGAGCTGGCTGCGACCCTTTCCGAACAGAACCTCTGATCCCAGCTGTTTCCGAGCCAAACCGACGCCGCCCGTTTCCCCAGCACAACCGGGAGAAGTTAATATCACAAGTAAAAACCGACTTCCATGAGGACAGACGGAAGAGGAAGGAGGGGTGCGAGGAGAGGGCTCCGAAGCAGGCAAGGAGGCCGGAGCAAAGAGTGAAATCGGGGCACTGGAGAGGCTGAAGCAGCGCAGGGCGAGTGCAAGCGGCGAGTGCCACGCGAGGAAAGGGACACGCAAGGGGGGGCGGGTCTTAAACTCAGGTGCCCGGAGGAAGGTGACGAGGCCAGTTCGCCTACCATCTTTCTCTTACCTGGGAAACAAGTTTTCCCGTTCCGAGTCGTCCCTAACTTCCCTTAAGAAAAGTTTTGCACTTTTCTGGCGATCCCCCTCCTTTCCTTCCTGTGACCGGGACTGGGCAGCAATAGAACCCCGGGCTTTGCAAATAAAAAAATTAAAAAAAAAAAAAAAAAAAAGATTCCACCGAGGAAAGGGGACGCGCAGAGACGAGTGGGGGTGGGGACCACAGCGCACAATGAGGGCCCCTTGGAGCGCAGTACGAAATTCCTCAAACCCACTTGCTGGAATGCGAGGCGACGACGACTTCTTCACTCGCGGCCAAATGTGTTTGTCATTACTCCAGACCGCCTGCCCGCCCGCGCCGCCTGCGCCCCCGCACTCGGGCGCGCAACCCCAGCGCACTGCGGGACTGGCGCCCGCTCTCCCTCACACTTCACTGATCCCGCAAACGGCTGGGGAGTCCCCCCAAACCCTCGCCCCCGTCCGCGCCCCCTCTGCTCGTCTTGCAGCCGCCCCGGTTGTGCTGTGTCTGGCCCCGGCTCGCACCCGGCGCTCTGCGCGGTCCAGTAATTACGCGCCCTCGGCCGGCGCCATGTGCCCCCGGCTGGCACCCGAGGTCCGGCCCTCTCCAGCCGAGCCCTTCACGCCTCCCCTCCTCGCAACCCCCTTCCGCGCCCCACTCGGCGCTCCTCTCCCTCCGCCTCCCCCAGCCCTTCAGCCGCGCTCCACACCACCCGCTGCAGCGCTGTCCCGCCAAACCGCGGGCGAGGAATGAAAATACTCATTAAAAACCTGTCGCCTTCCAGGACCTACTGCCAAGAAGAGGGCAAACACCTCTGCCCCCACTCCCAGCATTACTTGGTGCTCGTCCCAGTATACACGAATACCACCCCCAACCCCAAAAGAAACCTCAAAAATGTAAGCCTAAACAATTTCGTTGGGAGGCTATAGAGTTGTTAGAAAAACACTGCTTTTAAAAATAGGTCTGGAAAAAAAAATTTTTTTTAATCCCTAGACTTTGTAGCTCTCGGTAATCTTTCCTCCAAGTGAAGTTTATTAAACATAAATGACTCTCGGGACACATAGCTGGAATTCAACTTTTTTTTCCTCATCGCCCAGAGTTTGAGTCAAGTTTCTTCTCTTCGAGCCCAAAGGGCCTGATAAGGAACTTCTCTTAGAGACAAAAATCATTTTTTTTTTCTCCTTTCTTACCTTCTCCTCCTATGTCAATTCGTAATGAAAATCCTACATATGGAGTTAAAAGTGTCCACGGTTTCCAGTCCTCTCCTGAAGTCCCCTCCTCTGTTTTTCTCCCTCTAGCTCCAACTGTAATGGGCTCAAAAACCGCGTTTTGTAATTGATTCAATGTTATAGTCCATCCTTCTAAAACTAATCATTTGCTCTAAGTAAATAGCTGTCAGGAAATGAAGCGCCCCCCCCCTTGGCCTCTTCAAAATAAAAGTTTCTCTCGAACTCCGTGCGCTCTGAATCTCCACGCAGCCAGATCGCGCCTTCGCTTTTTGCTCTTACGCAATCAGGGGGTCCAGTCCCAACCCCCAGACTTCGACAACAACTGGGGGGCGGGGAGCAGACCAGATGGGGTGGGGGTGGTGGAAGGGGGAGGTGTTGCTGTTCTGCCGGGAAAGAGGTTCGTGAAAATACAAACTGCCCATCATTTCCAGAATGAGTTCGCCTCCTGATTTAGGGGGTTATTTTCCTACGCTGCTATATTGCTCTGCATGCTCTTTGAGAGAAAGAAAAAGAACTTGTGAAATTTCATTTAATGCCCACGAATAGTATACATCTGGAGTCGAGAACGTCCCTTCTGTAGAAATTCTTAGCCCAGCTAGACAGGGGGCTGCCCGGAGAGGTCTCCAACCGGTTGCGTCTTTACAACTTGGGGTCTTTTAGGGAAAGTGCGGGGTAGTTGCTAATCCCTTAATGTGATTAGGCAAACTCTTGAGTCCCATATGAAGATGATGGTCTTTGTTTTTGGTTTTGTTTTGTTTTGCTTTGAAAACGGGTTTGAAACAAGGTACAAAGAACTGAGGGTCTTTGGCGTAGGTTTGGAACGTTCTCCAACAGAATGACCTTTACTCCCTCGGAGCCACTTATCTTGTCGAGTCTTTGTTTTCGGGGTAGTCTGGGCGAGGTTGCCCTGGCTTCTATCACTCACACAAAAAGGCTCAGGGTTGGGCGTTTGAGGAATCGTCCACAACAAATCTGCCACCTCCTCGTTCAGGGGAGGTTCGCCTCCCCGTGCTCCCTCCCGCCGCAAGGGACGGACTTTACCGACGCCCTGGGGTTGAGCGGAGCCCCAAATCCTATCCCCAAGCTCCAGGCAAGAGACTGTACAAGGAGAGAACGATTCTGCTCGCGAAGGAAAGGGGGCGCTCACGCTCCAGGAACCAGACCAGGCGCAGTTGGGCTTCCAAGGGACGGAGGGGGAGGGGAGGTCATTCACCTTCCCCGCCTTCTCTAATTTTGAGTTCTCCTGTTGGATGGAAGCGGTCATTTTTTACCTCCATCCCCCCCCCCACACACACACACACAGTCTCAGAAGGGTTTCGACGTCCAGGTTGAGCCTGGAACGTCGGACAGTCATCAACCTCCTTCCTCAGGAGGGTGGACAAGAAGAGCCGGCAGGAGAGGGTCACAGAAAGGTGTGGGGTCCTGTGCTGCTCTGGGATGGGTTCCTGGGGTGTCAGGCTCGGGAAGACGCCTGGGGCTGGGCTAGGGGCCCTATTCCCCCCAGCTCTTCTGCGCGCCCGCCTCTCGTGCATCTTCAGTTCGGGTGACTGCATTGCTCACTATTACTTCCACATGTTCCTTCAGGAAATCATTGAAGGCAAATATATGAACAGCCCCTTGTTCGGAATGCTAACAGGATACCGTAATGTTTGTAGATAATAAACCGGGAGGCATGACCCTCCTCCCCAGCCCCCCCCAAAAAAATATAGTGCGGAATAATAGGGAAAGGTGGGTGCTGGCTTTCAGGCTATTAATAAAAACAACTTGAGATCTAAGTTTTTGTATCAAATACCCTAAACTAAAAAGTAGGAAGCAAGGTAGGGAGCCTACCCAGGAAGGCCTGCTTTGCTCTGGGAAACTGCCTGCCCGGTCGCGCCGGGGTCTCCCGAACCCTGGGCTCCCAGCCCACAAACGGTAACTTCACAGTTCATTTCAGAGAAGCTTAAAGGGGGCCCGAAAAGCAGGCTGGGCGGGGACGTCTTCGCGTAGTAACTAACTCCTCGGGAGTTTGAAGCATGGAGAATGGATGAGCCAGCGAGCACCCAGTTGTCCTTCTGGTAGTAATTACCTGCCTAATTTGAATGATGCCTTTGTTATGATCATTAACAAACATTTGCTAAAGGTTTCCATGTGTGACATTCCAGAAGGTTTAAAGGACTGGGATGCTGACTCCCGGGACAGCGCACCGGTGGGGGGTGGCGCAGGGAAGCAAATGGTTGGGGGGCGGGGGGAGGTGATTTCGGCGAGTCTGGGCCGAGCGAAGATGGAGAGAGGGCAACATCTGCGTCCCCGGCAAAAGCAAAATAAACCCGGTGGCCGGGAGCAACTTCGGGCCTGCAGGCCCTCGAAAAGAGGCAGTTCGTGCCTTAAAACCAGCCCGGTCCCGCAGCCACCACCCACCCGCGCCTCCCACGGCTCATAGGCGGGTTTGAATCTGGCCGTTCTCCCTGCGCCGCCGGTCCGAGCCTTCGGGACAGGACTGGTCTGCCGCGTAGTCAGCCCCGGAGGCGGCGGGGCGGGGAGAATGGAAGCGGGGGAGGCGAGCCGCTCTCTTCCCTTGTTGTTCTAAGATCTTTCCAGATTGCTCCCTGGGCGCCCGGGGTCCTGGGTGGTCCTGGAGCCGCCGCGGGCAAGAAGTGCCGCGGGCCAAGGCGGACTGCGAGGTCCTTTCTCCTGTCCCCGGGCTCCGGCCCCTGGCACCGCAGGGGACCAGGCCACCCGGAGCGCGCCGAGGGGTGACTTTCGCCGACGTGGGCAGCTGTGCGAAGGTCCCAGCCCAAACCGGGTTTTTATTTTTAACCTCTTGTGTTTTTTTCCCTTGAGGAATCATGAGGTTAAAAAGGAGTCTTCTCTCACCAAACCGCGAGTCGGGGGGTTGGGGGGGGGGGGGGGAGCGCCGCGGCCCTCTGGGAAGGAAGCCTAACTCCAGAGTGGAGCTGGGCCGAGAAGTTGGGGAAAGTCGCAGGGCGCACGGCCGTTCTGGCGTGGCCTCGCTCGTCCAGGCCCCGAGGCGACACGACATTGGGTCAAGGGTAGAAAAGGGATGTGTAGAGCCAACCATCAAAAAGAGGGCCTGACGAACTCCGCACAACCAAAACAAAATGGTCCCTGAAAGCAAAACAAAATCTCCCCCGCGCCGCTCCCGGGCTCCAGCCTGCGGCCCCCCACTCCTCCGTAACCCCGGCCGCAGCCCTGGGCGGCGCACCTTTGGCTCTCGTGGGCGTTCCCCGCTGAGCTGGGGTTTTGTTTCTTCTCCCTACTCCCCTGCTCTACGGCTCCACCCCCCAATTCTGGCTTCCTTCGAGAATTCAGAAGGTCCTTTTGCTTTACAAGACTTGGGTTGTAGCAGTTCTCCAAACCGTTCGTTGTGCAAATCACAGTTTAAAAAACTTGTGATTCCCCCCTTCCCAAAATGAGATTGATGGAATGGGCCGCATTTCTAGGTTCGCAATTTGAAAATGCAAACCGCCAAAACGGCGCTAACCACCCCTTCCTCCCTCCACCCCTTCGCTACTTGCCTGCGCCTGGAAGAGCCGCCTCCCTGGGCCCCGCAAAGGGACCTTCCTAGGGAAGGCTCCGACGAGGCGTGTGGATGTGGCGCACAGATGTGGGGTCCCCGCGGGGAGAGGGAGGGAGGGCGGCGAGGACCCCGCCCTTGCCTCCTGGGTCTGTCCTGGCCGGCGGAGGCTTGGATCCGAGCCTCTTTGCATGCTCAGTCTGCCGAGAGGCTCAACTTTTGAAAAAGAGGAAGAGCTCTCCAGGAGGGTCCAGACCAGCATGTGTAACTTGGGGGTTGGAGTTGTCTGTCCAGCACCCCCCCCCAACCCCCGCACATCTCCTCTCCTTGGCGGTTACTGTTTGGCTAAAGGTGCAGCGTCTCTTCTGGGTTCCTTGGGTCTTTCTGTCCAGAGATTTGGATCTAGGAAGAAGCAGACAGAGCAGTTCCTGTGGGCAGGCTACCAGCTTCAAATGCTCCTAAGGTCCCTAACCGTGCCGCCTGCTTACAGACCTCCCAGAGGTCGGGAGACCCGGAGGTCTGTTTTGTGGCCCGGCCCTGGCCAGGTGGGCCTACACGCTTCCGAGTTGAGAAAGGCGCGGTAGGACTGAACCCCTTCTAGATCTGGATTTTAGGGCACCCTTTTCCTAGGGAGAGAGCCCCACTTCCTCCATCTCAGGGCACTTGGGGGCCTCCCATTCCCCCTTTTCCTTCTTTTTAGGATTTAGCTTTTAGTTACTTTTAATTTGAAAACCTATGTGAGGGGAGGGAGAGGGAACGAAGAGTTGGGAGGTCTGCTCCTTATTACCGGCCAGAGCGGCCAGCTTTCCAACACACAGCTGTGGCTCGGGGAGGGCTGGGAGGGCTGGCTGTGCTTAGGTCAGCCTGACTGAAGAAAGGGCCTTGTCCTCGGCAAGTCCCAGGAGTACAGCAAGGCTCTGTGATGTTTAAAAAAAAAAAAAAAAAATCCTGCAGAGGCGTTGTGAAGCAGAAAGCCACTGGGACCTGCGTCCTACAATTACATTAAGTATAGTACCTATGTTTGAAAATGGGCCCCATTATTTAATCAGGGTATTATTTAATCCCCAAGGCAACCCTGTGGCTTGTGCATGATTACCCCCCATGAGCAAACAAAGTCAGAGGAGTTAAGCAATTTGCATAGAGCAGTGCCTCGATGTGCCTACCGCGGTCATGACTCCAGGTATGGTGTCATCTGGTCAAGACAGGTCATGGTTCCTAGCCTCCATTTCCCTGTGTACATGAATGGGCACACTGTCTGCCTTAAGTCCCCGCATCATTGTGAAGATCAAGTGAGATGAGGTCTGTGTGGCTCAGTGGGTTAAGCATCCGCCTTTGGCTCAGGTCATGATCTCAGGGTCCTGGGATCGAGCCCCGCATTGGGCTCTCTGCTCAATAGGGAGCCTGATTCCCCCTCTCTCTGCCTGCCTCTCTGCCTACTTGTGATACCTCTGTCAAATAAATAAGTAAGATCTTTAAAAAAAAAAAAAAAAAAAGGTGAGATGAGGTCTGTAAAGCCCAGCGAAAAGCTAAATAACTGATCCTTCTCTCGCTTCTTCAGGCTTTTCCACCGCATCATCACTGCCTGTTCCCTTGGATTGGCCTCAAGAGATGGGGGAAAGCCAGTCCAGTTTTCTATTTCATATTCTCAATCAAGGATGGGTGGAGGTGTCATGTCTCTCAGCTGTCACTACTCCGAGTCTCAGGCTCTCCTAAGAAAATGAGCCCGAGGGCAGCTCAATGAGCCCGAGGGGTGGCTGAGTCGTTAAACTTCTGCCTTCTGCTCAGGTCAGGATCCCAGCATCCTGGGACTGAGCCCCATATAGGGCTCCCTGCTCAGCAGGGAGCCTGCTTCTCCTTCTCCAGCTCCCCTGTGCTTGTGTGTTTCCTCTCTCCCTGTCTCTCTCCGTCATAAATAAATACAATCCTTAAAGAAAGAAAGATGGAGGGAGGGAGGAAGAAAATGACCCGGAGGCGAGAGGGCTAGAGAAGACAGAGCGAGGAAGGATAAAGAGAGGAACTGGAAATGAGAAGCCGGCCTGGCCTCACCAGCCAGAGGGGCTGCAGGAAAGCCAGGAAGAAGGAAGGGGTGGGGGGGACTCGGTGCAGAGAATTTGGGGTAAGGATCAGTGAGGGAACCCCTTGGCTGTCTTGTGGGGCTGTGCACCAGACGCCCTGACTTTTTTTTTTAAATAATGAACTGTCTTTTTTTTTTTTTTTAAGATTTTATTTATTTATTTACAGAGAGCACAAGTAGGCAGAGCAACAGGCAGAGAGAGAGAGAGGGAGAAGCAGACTCCCTGCTGAGCAGAGAGCCCGATGTGGGGCTTGATCCCAGGACCCTGGGATCATGACCTGAGCCGAAGGCAGAGGCTTTAACCCACTGAGCCACCCAGGCACCCCCAGACGCCCTGACTTTGACAGGATGCACCCGCTGAGCCAAGATATCCCCAAGCATGCACCTCATGCATGGCTCTCCTCTCCCACCAGACTCCCTCTCCCCTTAATCTTGGTTTTGGAAGAGTTTCTTTTTCCATTTTTTTAACCCATCAAAAACTCATGGTATGTGCCAGCCAGAGTTTCTTCTCAGCTTTGGAGAGTCCATTCATTGAGTCAAGAAACACTTACTGAGCATCTGCCTTGTGTCTTGGCTCTAGGTTAGGCATTAGTGATACGGTAGTAAGCAGAATGGATATGGTCCTTGCCTTCAGGAAGTTGCTAGAATATTCCTGTCTGGCCACCAAAGTTTCCCCCTTTGCAACCTCACTGCTGAGTCTTGAGAGAGCACCCTTTGGGACAACCTTCACTGCTTTGTGAGACTCTAATGAAGATGGCCAGAGAAAGCAGACCAGGCACCATCTTCAATCACAGGCCACACAACCTTCCCGAACTCTCCAGAATGTTTACAACTGAGATCTCCAGCCTGGGCTGGGAGAAACTCCCAATCCAATCCAATATATCCATATGGCCCTACCTGCAGAGTTTGTAGCCTAGTTAAACCCTCGACCAGTGAAACATACAGTTGCACTACAGCGCTGTACTCAAATTTTAGAGGAGCGCAGCGACAGGGGAGCATGTAGAAGGAGCCTAGCCCAACCTGGGGGCCAGAGGGGCAGGAGACATCTTCTCCTTGTAACAGTCTAGCTGGAGAGGAATCTCTTATGCAGAGACTTGGAAGTGAGAGAGAGCACAAGGTCATAGAATGGCTGGAACTTGGAAAGGACCAGATGGAGAGGAGTGAGAAGGAGGCCTAATCGTGGGCCTTCGGGCCCTGTATAATCTGGTCTTAATTCTAGGGAAGTACTAGGACTGGTTTAAGGAAGGACAAGACTCAAGCAGAGCTGATTTTTAGGCCAGATCAGACTACAGGATGCCTGGAGGCGGGGAGGCCACCACTGTAATCTGGCTGGAGAGGATGCTTCCCTGGCCCCAGGGTTCCCAGGAAGCAGGGAGTTTGGAGAAAGTGAATGTGAAAGGGGAAAGTTATTCGCACACCCTTCCTGCCTGAATGTGAGCCCTGGGGGAGAGTGGAGGCTTAGCAGGCGCTGTTCCTCAGTTGGGGCACAAAAGGAACACAAATTTGGGGAGGAAAATGATGTGCCCACTGTTAAACATGGTACATTTGAAAAAGCTCTGGAAGGCAAGAGTCAAAAGAGGAGAAAATCCAGAACAGAATTGCCGGTAACTCCAGCATTTCCCGGTGGGCAGAGAAGAGGCTAAGAAAGGACCCCCAGGAATCCTCTGTCTCCTGAATATTCAGTTGTCATCCCTGATCCCCGATACAATACAGGGGATTGTATGGGAGTTAGTTGAATTTAAAGAGCCCTCTACACTTACTTAAGTTCAGTGTTATAAATTCTGCTCAGACACACCTGGTAGCTTTGTATCGTGAGAACTTGATTAGACAGCTGGCAATACTAGATTATGGTTTCTGTCAGTCATACTCTTAAAAATACATGTGCATTCAGATTTGGATTCAGATGACCCAAAGACCCAAGTGGGATTGAAGCCAGATCCTGTCCTAAGGACATTCAAGTTCTAGCTCTATCCCTCACCCCCAGCCCTCACCATGCACTGGAAAGATTGAGGCAGAGCTTACTCTCAGGGACCAAAAGAAAAATATGATTTCAGGGACAAAGATTGCATATTGTCCCCTAGTAATCTTTCTCCCTTCCTTCTCCATAACTGAGCCTCTGATTGTTTTGCTTCCTGGGACAAAGCCTTTGTTTCATGTCTCTTTTACAGCTAGATGTGGTCATGAAGAAAAGTTTAGGCCAATGGTATATAAGCAGAATTTTGGGGTGCAATTGCGGACAAGTGTCCCTAATGGTAAAGGGGACCTCTTTCTCAATCTGGTCTTTTTGCTGGATGGAAAGCAGATGTATGACTGGCCCTTCAGCGGCCATCTTAGACTATGAGGCAACCTTGAAAGTGGAAACCAAGCACTATGGCCCAATAAATGGAAGGTCCCTGACCTGGGAAGCTTCAAACACACCCTCCGAGACTACCCATTGAAAACAAAACTATCTCATTAAGCCTTTTATGTTGAGTTTTTCTATTACCAGCAGCTTGGCTTGATGCTAACCAACAAAATCACAAAGCGTTCATTCATTCTAACTACAAACAAAATCACCTTCGCCCAAAAATGAAAACTGGGAATAGAAGGGTTGAAACACATACACAGTGGCATGACATCCCCAGTAAGCCTACAAGGCTTGGATGTGTCCCTGGTGACGTACATACTCATTTTAACAGTATCCCTGCGAATCTAAGCATGTGTGTGTGTGTGTGTGTGTGTGTGTGTGTGTGTGTTACATTCAGGTATTCTGCGTATTCAAGTTAATTTGTCTCTGGATAGTAATGGAAAAGGGACTCTCAGACAAAACAAAGTACCGGTTAGTTCCCTCTCCCCCATCCTTCCTCCTGGTCTCCTATTTTCATTCTTCATTGCTTTCTTGATCTCACCCTTCATCATATTCCTACAGTCCGCACACTTCTGGCTCTCTCAGCCCACTCACATTCTTGCAGGGCGCCTGGGTGGCTCAGTGGGTTAAGCCTCTGCCTTCAGCTCAGGTCATGATGTCAGGGTCCTGGGATCGGGCTCTCTGCTCCGCAGGGAGCCTGCTTCCCCCCTCCTCTCTCTGCCTGCCTCTCTGCCTACTTGTGATCGCTGTCAAATAAATAAATAAAATCTTTTAAAAAATAAAAATAATTAATAATTAATTGATTAAAAACGGAAACAATCCTGCAGCTAAAGCTTCACAGACTTCAGGCCAGCTTCCACCAGGCCCTGGGTCGAGAGATGCAGGCCCACGTGGCAAGGAGATGCTGATTTCTGACTGCTTCAGGAATCTAATGAGAGCCTGAGTGTCTCCTCTCCCCGCCCTCCATCTATAGCTGTAGATGTGCCGTGACCTCTGGGTGCTCATCTGGACCCTCCAACCCAGCTATCACTGAGTCTTTAAGCACATACCACTGCTCACGATTGGAGTGAAGCCCTAAAATAAGAAGCAAAACCAGCTTTCCTCTGTGGCCTATCTCCTTAGCATTTCCCCCACTGGGTTCTATGGGTCAGCTAACCAATATTAGGTGCCAGGCATTGTGCTAGACTCAGGGATGCTGTGGTAGAGAAACAAACAGGACCTCTGCACTATGCGGCTCAGCTTCTGTGCGGGTGGGGGGGGCGGTGCGCGGAGAGACAGACGGAAAACAAACCCACACCCTGATTAAATGGCAGATGTGATATGCCCCTCTGTCATCTGGTCTTGGGGAGGTTACAACAGGAAGCCAGAGCACTCCAAATCCTCAAGGAATCTTCCCCCAGGAGGTGATACTGAAAGCTGTGTGCCATTTTGAGGGATGTAGCTATATTCTGCTATGATTTTTAAGTCATTCAAAAAGTTAGGTCTCATGAAGAGTATGTGTTTGGGGCATTTGCAAAGACAGCAAAGCTTGCGCTCCTGTTTCTGAAAAGGACGGTTTCCAGTGCCCCTAAAGGAACTCTAATTTGCTGATGTTGAATCACAGATGAATTGAACACACTCATCTGAGGAACTGTCCTTGTTCAGAGGAGACACTTGGTGCCCTAGAGATTGCCTATCATGGAATTTGAATATAACTGAGACTAGGCACAACTGCCAGATCTGGTTCTTGGGTCATCCTTGGGATGGAGCAGTCTTGGGAGATAAGAGAAAGGCATGCTGTCTGTCACGCAGCTCCCTGAGCTAATGTTTCACAGGCTGACAATGACAGAATGATTGCCTTTGATTAAAGCACGTTTTCAGTTATCCACTGGGCACACACAGCCGGTTAAGAGTTCGCACTACTTAAAAAAAAAAAAGTTTGCACTACAAAATGAATAACCCAAGGCCCCTCAAGGATTCCACAAAATGTTCCAAGTTCCTTATTGTTCGTGCATTTGGTTAATTTTTGCATTGCTCCCTAAGTGCATTTATGAAATGACTTCGCCGCCTGGTAGATGTCTAAATGGTTAACTCGGATTAACGAAAAGAAAAAACCCTGAGCTGTCCCAGAGTTCTCCCTCTGCGCGGCTGTGACCTTGGACCACTAGAGGGCGCAAGAGGCCAACTCAGAATCTAAGTCCACTCGGCCGTCCACGTTAGCGTGTAAAAAGGAGAGGACTGTTCCCAAACGTCCTGGAGAGCAGCCAGGTTAGGGTCTCTCCCTTCCCTAAGACTCCCCAGGCACCCCTAAAAACTGGTTCAGTTCCAGTCCAGCCCTCGGCAAGCTCGAGGTTCGTCTTGAAGGTCGGAGGCTGACTGGAGACATCCTCAGAACACTAAGGTTTGGGTGTCCGCGCGAGGGGGAGGGGAGGGGCATATGATGCAATCAGAAGCCAAAATGCAAAGGAGACACAGCCCGTTGCCATCTCCGACCACAGGTCAGTTTCTGTGGTGGGGAAAGTCAGCGTGAAAAGGTGGGTGAGAGCCGAAAGGTATAAATATAAAGGCTTGAAAGCACAGAATTAGGGCACTTTAGGGAACTTCAGAGGTTGGGAAAAACACTCCTGCCGTGGGTTCTGAGCTAAAACCAGACGAGTGAGTAGAATAACCCTGGAAGAAAGGGGAGCGAAGTGTTCCCTGCAAAGGGAGCAGTTTAGCAATGGCAAGGAAGCCAGAGCGGAGAGAGGGGCAGCTCTGCTGTCCACCGGGGTCAGGCGCGGGGAGCCCTGGGCTCTGCGGCTGCTCTAGAGATTTGAAAGCCAACTCCCCACCCCCCCCCCCCCCCCCCCCCCCCCCCCCCCCGCCCCGACTTCAGAGTGCTAGCTCAGGACCTGCCTGAACTTAAGGCCAACTCAAAGTAAAATGTCTAGAATTGGCTCCCATAGCAAATAACAGTGCTTCATAACGTCGAGTCGGCCTTGATTATTGGAATTCTCAAACATTAAAATAAAAATTTCACCTGTCGGTAAGGAATAACATAGTATATTGTGCATGTATTACCAGAAAATTAGTATTTTGACAGACTGGCTTAGACTGTGGATCCAAAGATTGAGTTTTCTGAGGTTCTCCTATATGGAATTAGCAGGGCTCTAGAATAGGCAAGCATCATGGAAAGTATTTCTTACTAAATGATTTTCCATGACAGCCCTGTGAAAAAAACCGCTATTAATACTGTTGGTTAGTCCCGTTGTTCCACTGGGGAATAGTAAGGCCAACCGAACCAGTGTGATTTACCCAACTCAAACACTCACACTTTTATGGTTAGGTCATGTTACTACAAACACGGATCACACTGGACTGACACACGCTTACATCTTTCAGAAGAACTTTGATCATTGTGGTCCAATACCTATTTCCGTTTTAGTTGAATTCAGGGAAGATTATCGTGACTTCCAACCTTGGCATTTAATTCTCCTACAAGCCCATCCTCTACTAAATACGAGTACAATGACATGATTTGTAAAAACACACAAAAGTAAATTGAAGATGTATTTCAGTACTCCTTGTGATAATTAGAGACACACCTGACTGTCACACATAAAAAAGGTAAAGAGTAACATATAAATTCTGTCAAAGATCCATGTGACATGAAAAAGTGCTCCACATCACTCAGCACCAGGGAGATACAAATCAAAACCACAATGAGATACCACCTCACACCACTCAGAATGGCTAAAATGAACAAGTCAGGAAATGACAGAAGTTGGCGAGGATGTGGAGAAAGGGGAACCCTCCTACACAGTTGGTGGGAATGCAAGCTGGCGCAGCCACTCTGGAAAACAGCTTGGAGGTTCCTCAAAAAGTTGAAAATAGAGCTACTCCAAGACCCAGCAATTGCACTGCTGGGTATTTACCCTAAATATACAAATGTAGTGATCCGAAGGGGCATGTGCACCTGAATGTTTATAGCAGCAATGCTATAATTAGTTAATTTTTTTAAAGAATCTAGATGTCTATCAACAGATGAATGGATAAAGAAGTGTGGTGTATATATATATACAATGGAATACTATGCAGCCATCAAAAGAAATGAAATCTTGCCATTTGTAAAAATGTTGATGGAACTAGAAGGTTTTATGCTAAGCAAAATAAGTCAATCAGTGAAAGACAATTATATGATCTTCTGATACGAGGAATTTCAGAGGGCGGGTAATAGAGGTAGGGAGGGAAAAAAATAAAACAAGATGGGATTGGGAGGGACACAACCTAGAAGAGACTCAATCTTATGAAACAGAGTTGCTAGGGAATGGTGGGGTAGGGAGAGGGTGGTGGGGTTATGGACATTGGGGAGGTATGTGCTATGGTGAGTGCTGTGAAATGTGTAAGCCTGATGATTCACAGACCTATGCCCGTGGGGCTAATAATACATTATATGCTAACAAAAATTTAATTAATTTATTTTTTTAAATATCAGTGTGAGTCATTTGAATTTTCCAGTGACAGAACGTGGCGTGCATTTGAGAACTCTAGCATATGTAACTGCTGTTTCCATAGCTCCCAAACCAGGTAAGCATCAGCAATTCATACCGTGTAACAAATACCTAGCCTACAGAATGACTCTTATTATTGCTGATGAAAATCCATGTTATATAT
This sequence comes from Mustela nigripes, assembly GCF_022355385.1. Lineage (NCBI taxonomy): Eukaryota > Metazoa > Chordata > Mammalia > Carnivora > Mustelidae > Mustela > Mustela nigripes. Next base: position 245,544,229 of record NC_081557.1, on the reverse strand, counting down.
TTATTCTACACACTTAGAACATGATTTGTCTGGGGCATCTGGTGGCTGAGATGGTTGTTAAGCATATGGCTTTGGCTCAGGTCATGATCTCAGGGTCCTAGGATGGAGCTCCCACTGAGCGTCAAGTCTGCTTCTCCCTCTCCCTCTGCCCCCCTCCCCTGCACATGCATGGACTCGCTCTCTTAAATAAAGAAATTAACGTCTTTTAAAAAATGATTTGGGGGTGCCTGGATGACTCAGTGGGTTAAGCCTCTGCCTTTGGCTCAGGTCATGATCTCAGGGTCCTGGGATGGAGCCCCACATCAGGATCTCTGCCCGGCAGGGAGCCTGCTTCCCCTCTCTCTCTCTGCCTGTCTCTCTGCCTACTTGTGATCTCTGTCAAATAAATAAATAAAACATTTAAAAAATAAAATAAAATAAAATAAATGATTATCTATAGCTATGTAGCTGAATCTTTAAGTTTTGCTTTGGCATTTAAAGGAGATTGAATGCATTTCCAAATAAAGGTCAATTTAAAACTGCAGACTCACACTTCAGATAGTGGTTATCTTATCTGCCTATCTGTGTGCTGTCTGCTTTCCCTCAAGCCACGGATAAACTTGAGAAAGTGGAATTCGGTGTTCAGGAGTTCCCTGCGCCCACCCCACCTGGATCCTGGAGGAAGAGCTTGTCTGAAGGGTGTTGCTTAATACTTCCCTTTTGAGCACAAGACTTCCAAGACGCTTGGTTAAAATGCTCCGCCCTCTCCCTGACCATTGTTAAGTTTTATTCTAAAGCTGTGCCGCAAAAGCTCTTCCTCATTCCACCAGCACTTCCTACCCCCCCCCCCAAGGATAAAGGCCAACCGTGTCTTCACATTACAGAAAGGACAAATGAAAAACGTTGTAATTATTCTGATACTTTCGAACCCACTGGAAATACACGTCCCTTTCATTTCAGTTTTTCTATTCCATTTTCCGTAAGTTTTCACACTCCCATGCCATTTTACACCTTCCAAAAGTGTTTCTGGATGTGCAAGCTCATCCAGTGTCCCTCACCACTATGAGCAAAAGGGCAGTGACATAGACACTAAAATATAGGTTCTGATTAATACAAGCCATCATTCTCAGGTAGAGGGGACCAGGCACCCTCCTGGCTCCCAGCAAAGGTCTCCCCACCACCATCATGCTCTTTACAGTTAGAAATAGTTTATGTAGATACAATGGCGATAGAGTTGCAAATCAAGGAACTCAGAAGTAAAATACGTGCTTTTCCTCCTATAATCTGAGCAGGGTAGATTTTCATGTTCCTGTGCCTTTTTTCTAGTATTATGGTTCACGCTACATAAATGTCACACAATTCAAAAGGCATATGAAATACCTTCTATGTCCAAGGTTGTGTGCTAGGTAGCCAGGAACAGACGCCACAGAAATTACAAGAAATAGCCACTTTCTCAAGTTTATAATCTATTTGTTAAGAAACAAGCGTTAGCATCTGAACAAATGCAGCCAACCAGTTACTCAGTGCCTAGGGATAGGGCTTGGATATGGTGGGAGCAGGGGGGGGTTATAGGAAGCAGTATTTAGGCTGTCACCAGGATTCACCTAATCCATTTCAAGCTTCTTCTCTAAACTTGCTCCTGTCCTGTATTCTCTTGCTTGTTGATGTCACAGTCCCCAGGGTCCCTCCAGCATGGGCGTTACCCTTGACTAGCCCACCTCCTTCTGCATCTGGATCTGTTTAATACCCAAGACCTTCAGATTGATTTTCAGATCTTCTTGGCACCATCTCTTCCTCTCCTCCCTTCTTGTCTCCAGTGCCCTATTTCAAGTCTTCAGCATCTCCCCTGTAGACCGATCACAGCCCCCCGACTAACTATCCCAACTCCAAAAAGATCAAGTTTCAGAACCCTTGGCACAGGGTGCAAAGCCCACCATAAAGGGTCCTGGCTACCTCCCCAGCCTCACCCTGATGCGACATCTATGCCTCCCCTTCAGCTTCAACATTGCAGGCTCTCAGCGCCCCATTGTTTGGGTCAGACCCTACACAGCTCAGAACACACTCTTGTTTTCTTCCCCTCTTTGCATTCTCTGGTTGGGTATTTGGGTTCCCTTCCTTTTATTCCTAGAAAAGGTTTTTTTTTTTTTTTAAGATTTTACTTATTTATTTACAAGAGAGAGAATGTATGCACATGACAGGGGAGAGGCAGAGGCAGAGAGAGAAGCAGACTCCACGCTCAGCTGGAGCTCCATCCCAGGACCCTGAGATCCTGACCTGAGCCGAAGGAAGATGCTTAACCAACTGAGTCACCCAGCTGCCCCCAAAAGTTTTTTTTTTTCTTTAATTGCAACTATCTATGACCCAAAGAGATGGGAACTTTCTACTTTCTGGCTAATAGAGGAGTGTAAGGATATCCTTGTCACTTTCCTGGTGGCAGATGTTGGCTTGTTAGATCCAGAGCTAAGGGAGTGGGGAGGAATTGGAGACAAACAGTAAAGTCTTAGGAAGAAACAATCTCTTTCTGAATGAGAATGTTCCCCCTTTTTCTGTCCACAGAATCTATCTCAGGTGTGGCAAGGCTATAGGCATTCTGAGTCCTTTGGACCTTCTCCACTTCCCTTGAGATCAGCCTTGTACCAAAGGAGCTCCTGGGAAGCCTTGATTTACAAACCATAGGTTTTCACCCAAACTTGATTTCCCATCTCAGGTAATGATACTACCTACCATCCTTTCAATTGCCCAAGCAATTGAATTGTTCCTTCTCCCTGTGTTCAGGCTATTAACAAGTTTTATCCATTTTATCTTCCAGAAATATTTAAAATCTGTCCCTTCCTCTCCCTTTCCACTGCACCCCCACCCCTCCATGTGCCAAGAGGTTCCTCTCACTCTAGGAATCACCTTCGGGTTGCTTCTCTACATCTACTCTTACCAATTATCAATCCATTCTCCATACAGCAGTCCGGATGCCCTTTCTAAAATGTAAACTCTTAATTTTTTTTTGTAAGTCAAATATATATTGTTGAAATACAACATATATACAAAAAGAACACAAACCATAGTGTATAATTCAGTGATTTTATATACAGTGAACACTCATGAGTGGTATCCCAGAAGTCCTTTCATGCCATTTCTACACAAGCCTCTTCCAAGGGTGCCCAATGTCCTACCCTCCAACACCATGGCTCTTACCTACTTTAAAACTTGATCATTGAATCATAGATTCTATATGAATCATAGACAAATAAAATCAAACAGGGTGTAATCTTCCGTGTCTGACTCCTTCCAATCAGCATTTTGTTAATGAAATTCACCCATTTTGTTGCTTGTAGTTGTAGTTTCTTTATTCTAATTTCTGGGAAACAGTCTATTGAAGTAATTCACAATTTATTTAATCATTCTATTGTTGTTGGATACATGAATGGTTTCCAGTTTTCAGCTATCGAAAATAATACTTCTGTAAACATTCTCATGCCTGTCTTTTGGTGAGCCTATGAAAGCGCTTCTGCTGGGGATATACCTGGGAGTGGAATTGTCGGGTCAGGGAATGTACATGTTGTAATAGATAATGCCAATTTCCTAAGTAACTGTACCAATTTTGCTCTCACTAGCAATGTATGAATGTCCCATTTGCTTTGTATCTTTGCCAACTCTTGATGTTTGTCTGATTTTTAATTTTAGTCATTCTCATGGACAGTGTGCTTTCACAAATCTAATCAATGTCACTTCCTACTTAGTGACCTTCAATGGCTTCTCCATGAATTTAAAACAAAACCAGACTCCTAAAGCTGACCCTGCCTATCCCTGTCATGTCACCCTGTATCACTCTCTTCTTTCTACACTGGTCTTCTGTCAATCTGTCAAGCTCTCCTCCACCTCTGGATGTGCACACACCTCTTCTTAGCCTGGGAAAAAGTTCCTTCTGTCCCACCCCCTCTCCACAGTTCCTTTCTCAGATGTAGAGTCTGTCCCGAGGAGATCCCTGACCACTTTCTCCTGTGCTTCCCTTCACAGAACCAATCACATAGCACTTGATCAAAGTTTGTAATTACATATTTCTTTCCTTCTTTCTTCTTTCTTTCTTCTTCTTCTTCGTTTTGTTTTTGTTTTGTTTTTTGTTTTTGTTTGTTTGTTTCTCCCTCTAGAGTTTAAAGTTCATGAAAAGTAGGAGACTGTCAGCTTTGAAAACTACTATAGACCCTATGCCTAGAAGATAGTGCTTAGCACACACTGGGCACTCAGCAAATGCTTACTGAAAGAACAAGTGGGGGCACCTGGGTGGCTCAGTGGGTTAAGCCTCTGCCTTTGGCTCAGGTCATGATCCCAGGTCCTAGGATTGAGCCCCGAATCACGCTCTCTGCTCAGCAGGGAGCTTGCCTCCCTTCCTCTCTCTCTGCCTGCCTCTCTGCCTACTTGTGATCTCTGTCTGTCAAATAAATAAATAAATAAATAAATAAAATCTTAAAGAAAGAACAAGTGAATGAACCCAGTCTATTTCAGACTATGAGTAAAATAATGTTTAATACCATCCTTGAATGTGGAATTTTGACATCCACTGAAGGAAGGAGTCTTTCCCTGGGTGCCTGTAAAACACTTAGCTAGAAGCGGACAGGCAGAGGACCTAAGGGATGAACCAGCAACACTCAGCCAGGTAGGCCAGAGCTTGTTTGTGAGGAAGAAGTCTTTGGGGGATAAAAGCAGAGTCAGAGTTAACCTAAAGAGGTTTTCTAAAGGAAGACATGATTTGGTCCCTGGGGGAAGGTCTGGATATTCTAGGAAATGAATTTTTTAATAATCAAATAATCTTCCATATCCCCACAAAGCACCCTAATGTCTTCCAAGAGGAATGCCTTTTTCTGAGGGCTTAAATTATTCGTAGTGGGTGTTGTAGGGGGTAGGGTTCAGCTGGTTCGGATCCTAAGGCCAATAATTTTAGGGTGAAAAAGAATATGCTTCAGATATTCAACGATTTCAATAACAATGGGGACAGAATTCGATAATATGAAAAGTAGTGTTTCTGGCAAGAAGTTTGAGAATGCATTAATTATTATAAGTTAGTAATTTTGTGCATTTCTTAAATACATTCAGCTTCCCTTGTGCTAACCTAATTTTCCTCTATTGTCTGTTCCATCAAATAGCACCTTTCTTACAACCGTGGCTGTATTTTTTCTACTGGACTAGACAGGCTAAGCGTTTTCTGTGTGTAAGGAGAATAGAAAAATACAGAGTATTCAGATGAGAACAAGAGTAGAATTTATTGTCGTTTTCATTTAAAATGCCATATTAACTTCCAGATAATTGGAAGGCATTCATCCTCCGTGACATATGCATTTAAAGGGTTTACTTTGGCTCTAATAATCCTACTGATTTAGCCAGAAAACTATGTTTCAAATAATGAGCTGTGTGTTCAATGTATCTTCACACCATATAAATGTACATTTCTGTGCGGCACATGGTATTTTAAATTAAATGTAGTTGTTTTGTGGTATAAAATACCTAATTTCAGAAAAAGTGTAGTCAGTGGTAGATCGTAGCAGTTCCTAGGTGCTCAGGATAGAGATTTCCTGCAGGTATATTTAATGGGGGCGATTGATGTCAAATGTACTAAGGGTTACAGCAGGGGACTGTAGTTGATGTAGGAGTCCAAAGGAGGAATTTACTCCAGAATTGTGGCGCATGGTGAGAGCTATCAAAGGCTCTAGAAAGCTGTTCTCTCTTGCCTGACAGTCTCTGCCCCCCCCCCCCCATCTTTGAAACTCAATTCAGAGGCCAGTCGTTGGAGAAGCCTTCCCAATCTCTTGGTTGGAATGTTCCCATAGCGGTTTTCTTACCCCTTTCTGAAGATTACACTTGAGTTACTGCTTTGTGCACGCCCTTAGGGGGGCAATTTAAGGTAGGAGTCAAGAGTCTGGACTGGGGTCAGACAGCCCAGTTTGGAATCTTGTGAGCTGCTTGCTCTCTGTGACACCTTACTTAACTGATGTCATCTGTGGGAGGATTATAAAAGTTAGTAGGAGCAAGGCACCTAGAATAGTGCCTGGCATATAGTAAGTGCTCAGCTAGAGTTCTGCTATTATTCCATGAGCATCTGCTTCTTTCATTTCATTGTAAGTTCTGTAGAAGCAGATTCTATGATATTCATCTCCGTGTCCTACCCAGAGGCTGGGACCTTTCTCCAATCCATCCAGTGTCTAAAATGGTCCCTTGTGCATTTCAAGTGCAAAAAATAACATTTGCTACAGTTCATCATGGTCTACCAGGTACCATGTAGATCAAATGTGAGTTCCTCTTGGAGCTCATTCTAAAAATGCATACAGGGCACCATCTGCATCAAATGCTTACTTATATATGTGCTGTTGCCAAATGACAACATCTAATACTTACTGAGCACTTACTACATGCCAGCCACTTGACTGAGCTCTTGCACAAGTTATGTTGCTTAAATCACACTTAAATCCAGAAGGCACTTTCATAGTCTTACAGGAAGCCTGAAAAATTGCCATTACCCTTTTTCCTGGCACCAAAAATAAAAGTGTCAATAAAATTAAATTTTATATTATCTAAATACAATACACTTAGATTATATACTATTTCAAAGCCATTTCTTTCTGAAAACTTGCCATAATTACAGTGGTATTGTACTTCTCTATGTTATAATTCTAAAATTACCATGTGCATAGAGGGGAGATTCCTTTGTACCTTCATAATAGGAGATTTCTCTACCACTCTCGAGAGTGCATATACACAAATGCACAGTCAGCTTCGTTGTTAGAATATATTGTACAGGTCAAACCATAATTAAAATAATTACTATTTACATAGCACCGTAAATGTATCCACTACTTGAGTCATAATCACAGTGGTTAGAGACAGAAAACAGCAATTATATAATCTAGTCAACCCCCGTAAATGTATGTCAGCCAAGATCCCAGCAGAGATCTGAGAATTAATTTCAAGCAAAAATAACAGCCACATGGAGTCACACTCTGTTCTCAGATTTCCACTCTTTTCATGCTAGTGTCTTTTTCATTTCTCTGTTCATTCATTCATTCATTCACTTTTCATTCATTCATTCATTCATTCAACATAGTTTCTATATTGTTTACCATGAGCCAGGTCCTTTGCTAGGAACAGATATGTAGAGGAATAAGAAAAGGTCCTTGCCTCCAAAGGGTTTTCAGCTCCTAAAACAAACAAACAAACAAAAACCAAAGATGAATATACTCAGTGTCTGCCCCTAAGATTTACTATCAAATGGGAGTGACTTGTTGGGGCGCCTGGGTGGCTCAGTGGGTTAAGCCGCTGCCTTCGGCTCAGGTCATGATCTCAGGGTCCTGGGATCGAGGCCCGCATCGGGCTCTCTGCTCAGCAGGGAGCCTGCTTCCCTCTCTCTCTCTCTGCCTGCCTCTCCATCTACTTGTGATTTCTCTCTGTCAAATAAATAAATAAAATCTTTAAAAAAAAAAAAAATGGGAGTGACTTGCATATATGCAAGTAATTCCAGTATAAGTATCATGGGAAATGATAATTACTGACAATAATGGAATTCTTACCACATGTGAGACACTGTGCTAGATGCCACACATGTTACTTTGTTTAACCTCCTCCCCAGCAGATTATTAGTTAGAGATTCTTACTTTTTTATTATATTAGCTTCATATGTGTATCATAGTGATGTGACATTTTTATATGTTCTGAAATGACCCCCCCCAGTAAGTCTAGTTGCTATCTGTCACCATATAAAGTTATTACAATACTGTTGATGATATTCCCTTTGTTGTATATTACATCCTTGTGCCTTATTTGTAAGTTTAAGTTTATATCTCTTAATCCCCTTCCCCTATTTCACCGGCTCCTCCCACACCCCCCACACCCCAACCAGCAGTTTGTTTCTTGTATCTCTGAGTCTATTTCTGTTGTCCTGTGTTTGTCCATTTGTTTTGTTCTTTAACTCTACAGGAGTGTGGGGCACCTGGGTGGCTCAGTGGGTTAAGCCGCTGCCTTCAGCTCAGGTCATGATCTCAGGGTCTTGGGATCGAGTCCCGCATCAGGCTCTCTGCTCAGCGGGGAGCCCGCTTCCCTCTCTCTCTCTCTCTGCCTGCCTCTCCATCTACTTGTGATTTCTCTCTGTCAAATAAATAAATAAAATCTTTAAAAAAAAAAATTTAACTCTACAGGAGTGAAATCATATGGTACTCGTCTTGCCTTCCCTGACTTACTCATTTAGCATAATCCCCTCTAGCTCTAGCCATGTTGTTGCAAAATGGCAAGATTTCATTCTTTTTGATGGTTGTGTAGTATTCCACTGCGTGCAAATCATATCTTCTTTATCCATTCATCAGTCAGTGGACATTTAGGTTGCTTCCATATCTTGGCTATTGTAAGTAATATTGTAAGTATTGCAATGAACATAAGGGTGTAGAGTTCTCTCTTCAGGTAGGTGTTTTCATTTTCTTCAGGTAGAATTACTGGTCAGAAATTATCATCATAATTCTCTTTCACCAGTGATGAAAATGAGACCTGGAAAGAGGAAGTAACCTGGTCTCAAACAGCTTCCATCCTCCCCAGCCCCCTGCCTCTTACCACTAAATGTCTCCTGAAGCTCTATGCATCCAGGAGTGCATCAGGGCCACTTTGAGGTGACCCACTAAAGGCTCAAAAATGGAAGGGGGCCCAAACTCAAACAGCATCCAGCCTGAGTGAGGGGCTCCAGAAACCCATCCTGGATGGGTCTCCTATCACAGCTACTACTCTGGGTAGTGTTCCCACTGCAATTCTTTCCTCTCTCTGCAGCCCTGTCTAGAATGATCCCAGAGCTTGGTATCAGTGTGATTCAGGGAGTTGCAATCACCAAAATGCATCCTTCCCTCAAAATACGTTCTTCTCCCCACCTCCCATATCTCACTTTGAGTGCATACTTTCAGACAATTACATTGTCTCTGACAATCTGTCTTCTAAGGGCCAAGGTGTCTCCCTCAAACTGCAAAGTAGTTTTCTGAAGCCTCTCTTCTTAGACTGGAAACACACACCCAACTCAACCTCTGCACCAAAGTAGTTCATGACACTGGAATGCCTCCTGATTATGAGGCTTCCTTCTCTTCCTTCTCTGGAACCACCCCTTTTTGCTGAGGAGGCAGTGAGAAGACGACTGATCCAGTGTGTCTTGAGACTGACAGTTCTTGGCAATTTCCACATTGGTGGAGCTTGCCTATGGCACTTCTGCCAAGGCTGTTCGGCTTCCTTATTCTCAGGGGATGGGAAGAAAGAACAGGGATGGTTGGACAGTGGACAAGCTCTCCGTCCTGTCACCTTCCTACCCACAGATGGGATCAATAGCAGTATCCATGGGAGGCAGTGGAAGAGTAGGAGCATGAGGTGGCAAGGGGCTCATGTCCTTGCTTCCACCATTCTCCTACCTGTTATTTGAGCCTAGACCTAGCTCCCAAAACCTTATTTCCTAATTTCTGGTTCCAAAGCTAAGGGCAGTCAAGGTGCCATCACAGTGACTCTTCCTGGGCAACCTGGTAACTGTTTCCACCACGTACCCATGACTGTAAAGTGCTCTGATGGCTGTCAGCAAATATTAAATAGGTTGGATGATTTATTAGCATTTATTTGCTCTTGGTCTTTATTTAACCATGATTAACTGGTAGGAAAATTGTGGACTGATGGTTTACATTTTCCCCCAGTAGAAATCATACTATTACAACCATTGCTATGAGTAGCCCGCATGCACGTGTTCTCACTACTCGGCTGCACAACAGTGGAGTGGTTATGAATATTTCAAACCCATTCAAGGGAAACCTATTAAGAGAGGAAAAGGGGCCTTAACTTGATGTCCTTCAACAGTCCTTGACCCAGATGAGCTAACCCTCCTGTAAAAACTCTTACATAGTCTAAAACAGCAATCAGAAGTGTATTTATGCTGTCTTGTTTCAAACAGTAAGCCTCTGATGGAGAATATCAAAATGTTTAATTACTATCCTTTCCCACCACCTTCTCTCTTTCAAGTTATGTGATATCCTGATCTTTCACTCACCAAAGGCTTGGTTGATACAAAAACCCTGAAAAGTAGACAGGCAGGTAGAATTAGCTTCACATAACAGATGGGGGAACTGAGGCTTGGGGAATGTAAATGATCTGCCTCAGCCACACGATCTGTGACAGTATCACGGTAAAACACGGATCTCCAATTCCTCAAGACAGTCTCCTCCCTACCTTTTTGACCCTTCACCTCTGAACCCTGGAATCCAAGGGTGAGCTCCTCTCTACCTGTGTGTTAATTGTTTACTCAAGCACTTTGCCCACTAATGGGCCATCAAAGATAGGGTGAATATCAAACATCTTGACTTTCACAGTGAATCAAATGTAACGAAGTGCAAATTTGCCACCAAAAGTTCCAAAAAATAAGCAAACACATACACACACACACACACACACACACACACACACACACACACACATACACACACGATATTCTTGAACTGGTTTATTGAAAGTTGGACTTAAGTTTGTTTTCTTACTAAGCATTCTCCCAACACTTAATCAGTCCAAAAGTATTTATTTACCACCTACCATTCAGGTAGAGAGTGAAGTCTAAGAAGTTATCTCTGACCAGAGTTTAATTGGGGGTAGACAAACACAGAGGAAGCAATTACTTAGTGACGTCAATAGCTCTTGAGTGTTGACTGGGATGGTATGTAAGGAGATAACTAAGCTCAGGACACAGAGAAATGACCCAACAGCCCCACACAGGCCAGTCTGGGCTCGCCCTGAGTGAGCATTCCAGGGGAAAGAGGTCAACCCTCCATTGTTGTTTGCAGAATTTGTGCATGCTCTCCTAATGGATTGAAACTTCCAAAAGGAGACTATTCGTGGGTATATCTCCTTATTCCCACATTTACTATGTTAGCAGAGTTGTCAGAAGAGTGTGTGCCTCTGGAGCTAGACTTTCTTGCGTTCAAATCCCTACTCTACCACTTATGAGTCTTATAACCTTGGGCAAATGACTTAAACTTTCTATGCCTCAGTTTCCTCATCTATAAAACAAGTACCTATTTCATAGGGTTCTTATGAGGAATAAACGAATTACTCTATGTCAAAGGTCTAGAAAAATGCCTGACACATGCTGAACGTTTCATACATACTAACTCATTACAGTGATTCACATTTGGTCAAGATTTACCTGATCCAACAGGGCGTGAAAGACACAAGAGCCGAGTTCTATTGGCTAAACTTTAGTGAGCATATTCATTCAGCAGTAAAGACTGAGCACTAAGGATCCAGTGGACAGGATAGCCAAGGGCACAGAAAACAAGATAAAGCGGAAGACAGTTTTCCTTTATGATGAAAACTGATCCTTTGAGTCCTGTTCCAGCTGTTGTTTTTTTAAACAGACTTTTTAGGAGTTTTAGGTTTACAGAAAAATTGAGAGATAATACAGAGATCTCAGACACCCTACCCACACATACGCAGTTTCTCCTGTCACTAACATCTAACACTTGTGTGCTACATTTATTACCATTCATGAACCAATACTGATATACAATTATTAACAGAGACCATAGTTAATATTAGCATTCACTCTTTGTGTTGTACACTGTGTGTTTTGATAAAAACACACTGTCCTGTATCTGCCATTATAGAATCATACAGAATAGTTGCACCATCCTGAAAATCCTCTGTTCTTCACCGAGTCATCCTTCCCCAGCCCATACAACCCCTGGCCATCGCAGATCTTTTTAGTGAGTCTTTTTCTAGAATATCGTAGAGTTGAAATCATAAAATACGTAGTCTTATAGACTGGCTCCTTTCCCTTAGAAATAAACATTTAGTACTCCTCCATGGCTTTTTATGAGTTGATAGCTCATTTCCATAGTGAGATGCACTATAGTTCATTTACCCATTCACCTATCAAGAGACATCGTGGTTGTTTCCAGCTTGGGGTGATTACGAATAAAGCTGCTATAAACATTCACGTGCAGATTTTTGTATGGACATAGCTTTCATTTGTGCAAATCCCTAGGAGCATGATTCCTGGATCGTATGGTAAGACTGTTTAGCTTTCTAAGAAGCTGCCAAATGGCCTTCCAAAATGTCTCTACCATTTCTCATTCCCAAGAGCAATGAATGGGTGTTTCTGTCATTCAACAACCTGGGTATCATTTAGAGTTGTCAGTGTTAGAGATTTTCATCATTCTTAGAAAAATACAGTAGTGTCTTGTTGTTGTTTTAATTTGCAATTCCCTAATGGCGTCTAGGTTGAGCACCTTTGCATAGGCTTATTCTGTCTGCTTATTTTCTTTGGTGGATATCTGTTTCTTTTGCCCATTTGTTAATTGGATTGTTTGTTTCTTTATTGCTAACTTTTAAGATGTCTTTGAATCTTCTGGATATAAGTCCTTTATCAAATACACGTTTTGCAAAGCATTTATCCCAGTCGGTGGCTTGTCTTTTCTTTCTTTGAAGAGTCATATTATTTTGAATGCAAGTTATTACTCCTTGAAACCCAGGGGCTGTATTCAGCTATGCCATTGTACTAGTACGAGAGCTGCCTTCTTCAATAAAATAAACAACGTTGGCTACAAACACAGAAGGATCTCACTGGGCATTTTCTTTTGGTAATCAGAAATTAGAAAAAAGACAAGGATTAAACAGCACCAGAAAAATTACATTTAAATGGAGTTTCAATAGGAAAAATGCTGTCCTGAATAAATGTTTGGAAATAAAGACTCGGCTCTCTCCCCTGTACTTTCACACCCATCAAATTTCCTTGCTTTAGAATAAGCCTCTGTATTTAATAAGCTCCACTGGGAGCATGTCCGCAAAAGGGTATTAAATCCTTGATGGGTTGTAAATCTGATTTCTTGGCACACTAAGAGAAATCCAGCCCAGAAGCCCCCCTCACCCCATCCCTGAAGAACTTTACAATGTCAGTTAGTCATCCACATCAGTGACTTCATCCATTACCTACGCACAGCCCTGGCTGAAGCATCGCAGTCATTCTGCATCAGGAATAACTCCACTCGACATCTTGGGGAGGGTCGAATAGGAAAAATTATAGGGAGGACCTAGGCATGGACATGAACCAGCTGAAAGTTTTCCAGGAACATTTGAAACATTCTTTTTATACTTGTGACAAGTGACATGGGTTTTCTTAATGAGCACATACAGCCAAAAATCCCAGTTCACACATTGGAAGGAAAACAAGTCTCCTAGAACAAGCGGTGCTGCCGCTTGAGAAACCCAGTGAGAAATGATTCCAGACCCAGAATGCAGAGTTGGCTTCCGAACACCCTGTTCTCAGACCACCTGGGAGTGGTGTCCAGGCCTCACCCTGGCCTCCAGAAAATTCTCAGCGCCACCTCTCCCGGTGGCTTCTCAGCCACCAAGAGCAACACCATTAGCCTGAAGGAAAATGCAATCTGAAGGCTTCTAGCAGAGGAAATATAAAGGATAATATTTTCCACATGGCTGCACTGAAGAGTTCATTTAAAAAAAAAAAAAAAAAAACAACTTGGAAATACTATGGAAAATTCCAAGTTAAAGGTACTTAAAAAAAAAAAAGAAAGAAAGAAAAAGAAAGCTGGTAAATATTTTGCTGGAAAAATCACATTTAAAGAAATGGTCTTTGAGGCTCCTGGGGAGACTTCTGGCATTCAGCTGGCATATCTTCAAATCAAACTGTTTGCTCCTCTGATGGAAATCCCGAAGACACCTGTTCTCTCTGTGCTGAGGACGCTCAGGGCCCACGGACCCCTCCAGCTCCCGAAATGTCTGGATGGAGCCCTGTCCGTGCGGATAGATAGAGAAAATGAGGCAGTGCCTGGTTTTTGCTCTGTTCTGTTTCTCACATCTGCTCCTTCTCTTTCCTCGTCCACGGTGGTTCTGTTTAAGGATCCCAGACACGACAGGGACCGTGGACGCTCCCCACAGATGACAGAAGACGAGCCTCCCCGGGAGATGGACAGTCTGCAGACCTCGGAGCCGAAGGTGGGGCTTTCAGAATGGCCGCCGGCCCCCGCTGAACGACTCAGAAACCCAATGGAAAGGAGCCGGCCTGGTCCAGGGCAGCGCCAGGACGTAGATGCAGCTGTTGGAAGGTGACCGTGCAGGTCTCCTCTGGGACGAGGCTTTCTCCTGGCTCTGCACACTGCCATGTTGCCACCTCCTCCTCCTGGTCTTTTGGCTCCTTCTCTCGTCTCCTCTCTAGACTCCAGGAGGCCACAGTCAGAGCACCCTACCTGTCTGGTCCCCAGACAGGGTGACAAGGTGTTTTGACAGCAGAATGAATACTTGCAAAAGGTCATCTGGGGCCCTCATGCAGACACCCGCAAATTCCAGAGCACACCTTTGACTTTTCAAGGCAGAAGCTGGGCCCTTGGTTTTAGGATATTTCCATTTTTTTAAAAAAGATTGTGTTTATTTATTTGAAAAAGAGTGAGGGGGAGGGAAGGAGCAGAGGCGAGGGGCAGAGGGAGAATGAGAAGCAGACTCCTGGCTGAGCAGGGAGCCCCATGGGAGGCTCCATTCTGGGACTCCCAGATCTTGACCAGAATGAGGCAGACGCTTAACCACTTAGCCAACTGAGCCACCCAGGTGCCCCTTCTATTTTTTAATCTTTTCTTTAAATGTTGTATGTGAAGCATGAAAAAGTGAGACAGGGGAACTGAAAGAAACTCACGAAAAACTGCTTTCTTCCCTCCTTTTCCTGCTTCTAGGACCTGTACCCCTGCACAGACCTTGCAGAACCCATCATGCATGTCCTTCTTATAAAGGTCAAGGATTTAATGATGTCTTTGGAGTCTTCCAGCACAATAGATAACATCTAAGGAGTGGTGGGGTGGGGTCATTGTGAATGATTTCCAAGACCACTGACTTCATTAAGACCCTTGGCTCAGGGCCTAAGTGACTTATGGAGGACAGCTAAACACTTGTCTTTGTTCCTGGATTACAGAGAAGACACAGTACAGCAGATCACCCTCCTCAATAAAAACACAGGCCCCAAGCAAAGATGAGACTCATTCTCCTTTCCTTTCAAAGTCTCCTGAACACTCTGTCCATATCTATAGACTCTGCATCGTCAGTAAACTCTGCTCTCACTGACTTTCAGCTCATGTTTGATTTCTATCCTGTGTGAAGCCAAGGGCACTCTTGGCTGGTCCTGCGAATCCCACTCTGGGCCCTTACACCCAGCCAGCCTGCACCAAAAATGTGGACTGCTGGGGCACCTGGGTGGCTCTGTGGGGTTAAGCATCTGACTCTTGATTTCTGTTCAAGACATGATCTCAGGGCAATGAGATTGAGCCCAGTGTTGGCCTCCACGCTCAGTTGGGAGCCTGCTTGAGATTCTCTTTCTCCTTCTCCCTCTGCCTCTCGCCACCTCACATATATTCTCTCTCTCTCTCTCAAAATAAAATAATCTTAAAAAAAAAAAAATAGTGTGGACAGCAGTACTACTCAGATTGTAGGCCAGGAATGGCTGCTGCTTGACACAGCTTTCCTGGTCAACAGAGGGAAGAATGCAGAAATTGAGCGAGTGAGTTTAGAAACTTTCCCAGCAATATCACAGAGTCACCTATGTCTGTTGAATCTAATAATAAACATTAGGTGCCCTATCTCTTATCTATGTTTGGTTTTTTAATTTTATTTTTCTGGATAGTCATATTGATTGTATTTACAAAGATGTTAGCCTGTGATACACTGGAAATTTAAAAAGGAAAAATTTTATCACATACAGTTTGAAAAGCAAAGGATACTACAGAAAACATTCAGATACCCATTAATTACCCAAGCTTTGTCAAATCTAAGTATTTCACCGTATTTGTCTGGACCTTTTTTTAAGAGATAAAACGCCACATGTTGCTTTTCCTTTTTCCCTTTCTTCGCTTCCTGGCTCCACTCGTCCTCTCTCGCCCTCTCCTCCCCTTTTCTTTCCTTGCTCTTCCCCTTCCTTCCTTTCCCTTCCCCTCCTCTGCCCTCTCCTATCCTCTCTCCCTTCCTCTTTCCTTTTAGGTAGGTAGAGCATGGTAGGCCTCCACGACTGGGAAGAGAGGAAGCTACAGTGGCCCAGTATGGAAAAGCAAAGCTTGAGCACAGCAGATCCATGGGACCCCCACGTGAAAGAAAGGGTATGGAGCATCAGAGTCCAGAAAGCATGAGGAGGGTATCTACACAGAGGACAACCTCTGGCATGGGGAGGCAGAGCCCAAACAGGAGAGGAAAGTTGCCCCATGGGGAAAGGGTGATGGAAGAGATAGAAGATTCGCTATATTTCAGGGAATTGATCAAATAAAAATAATAAGGATAATGGGAACCAGGTTTCTATGGAAAGGAAGAAAACTAGGATAAATTCTATGATGTTGGACTAGAATTAAATGTGTTGGTGAAAACATTAAGCTTTCCATATTTAGAGATCAGCAAAACCAATAGAGGTATATACACATATATTTCCTACCTCTGTCCACTAGGAGCAGTGATACTCCATTCACAATGAGCACATAGAGTAAACAGAGCTTGATTTCTAAATATTGTTCTCCACCAAGAGGAATGGGGGCTTCTTAGAGAACGGGCCAATTCTAGAGCTAGCACTGAGAAAGTACAAGATGAGCCTGGAACATACATCTTGTACCAGAAACCAAGAAAGTGTTCAAACGGTGATGAGAACCTGTGGAAGGACACAGAAGTGAAACGGAATGGGTTCCCAATGGTCAAAAAGGACATAAATGATTTCAACATAAAATTAAATACTAATAGTAATAAATTACAACCTGTTTAATAAAATAGGAATCATGAGCTCATACAGCTATAAGCCAATGAATAAATTAAGAGTTTGAAGAGGAATGGGAAGCTTACATAGTTATCACCTCAAAGGAGAAGTGAGTACTTTACAGTAGAGAAGCCCAGGTGACACCACTGCGATCACATGATCAAAATGAACATTATTACTGAGACAAACTGAAACTTGCTGTCTGACAAACCATGAGAATAACACGGTATTGCTTTTGTGACAGTTCTGCTGAAGATGTACACTATGAATCTAATCTCAAGGGAAAACCAGAAAAACCCAAATAGGCATTCTACAAAGTAACTGACTTGTAATCGTCAAAAGTAACAGGGCCATAGAAGTCAATGAAAGACTGAGGAACCATTCCATAATAGAATAGGTTAAAGACACATGACCACTGGGGTGCCTGGGCAGTTCAGTCAGTTAAGCATCTTACTCTTGATTTCTGCTCATGTCATAATCTTGAGGTGCTTCGATCAAGCCCTGTGTTGGGCTCTGTGCTAAGCACGGAGTCTGCTCTGCATTCTCCCTCCCTCTTCCTCGGTCCCTCGCCCCAGTCACTCTATCTTCCTCTCTAAAGTAAATACATAAAATCTTAAAAGAAAAAAAAAAAAAGGCACATAACCACTAAATGCAGTGCTTGATTCAGAATCAACTCATTTTGATATAAGTGGCAAAACTTGAATGGGGTCTGAAGACAAGCTAGTAGCAACATCAATTCTAATTTAACCATTTTGATGATTGTATTTTGGTTATATAGAAAAATGTTCTTGTTTTAGAAAAAACACCCTGAAGTGTCTGAGTCTGATGGGCATTACATCATCAACCACTTATTCTTAAGTGATTCAAATTTTAAAAATTGTATTCTAATTTCTTTCCTTTTTTCTTTGGTGCAAAAGGGTGGTTTTATTAAAGCATGGGGATGGGACCCATGGGCAGGAAGAGATGCTGTATTGTAATTTCAGTTTCAATTTTTTTGTTGTTGTTCCATTCTGGTGGAGTTGAAATACTCATTGCAGATCCCTTAGGGTGCCTGGGTGGTTCAAGTTGGCTAAGAATCTGCCTTCTTCTCAGGTCAGAACCCCAGGACTCTAGGATGGAAGTCCATGTAAGGGGTCCCTGCTCAGTGGGGAGTCTGCTTCTCCCTCTGCTCCTCTCCTCCTTCATGCTCTTCCTCTTTCTCAAATAAATGGATAAAGATCTTTCAAAAAAAAATTGCAGGGCGCCTGGGTGGCTCAGTGGGTCAAGCCGCTGCCTTTGGCTCAGGTCATGATCTCAGGGTCCTGGGATCGAGCCCCACATCGGGCTCTCTGCTCAGCAGGGAGCCTGCTTCCCTCTCTCTCTCTCTGCCTGCCTCTCTGCCTACTTGTGATCTCTGTCTGTCAAATAAATTAAAAAAAAAAAAAATTGCAGATCCCTCTCCTTTTCCATTTCGTCTCCTCTCCACCTGAAATTTGATGCTTTCATTCACAAGTATGTTTTCATTCTTTTTAAAATCTGGTTTATATTCACAAAAAAGATACAGTATTGTTCTGCAAGTTCTAAAAACTTGACAAGCTCGTATCATCTGAAACCACAGTAGCATGGGGCTTGCTTTTGTTTTCAGTTTTGGTTCATTTTACTCAAAATTATATTTTTGAAATCTGTCCATTTTAAAACAGGCAGCTCAAGGCCATTTATTTTAACTGCTGTAAGTTTTCATAGCATGAACATATTATAATGTATTTATTTATCTAGTCCCCTATTGGCGGATAGTTCAATTGTTTTCATTTCTTCACAATCACAAACAATGCTGCAATAAACATTGTTTGTTCCCTTGAGCTCACATGCAAAAATTTCACTGAGGTTATGTACAGAGAAGTAGAATTACTGGGTGGAAGAGGGAACAGCTTTAGCCAAATTGCTCTCTAAAATAGTCATACTTTTTGGCACTCTCCCCAGCCTTTTATAAGCTGTCTCACTGGTCAGCAGTACTTGGTATTGTCATACATGTAATTTATGTTAATCTTCTGTGCATTAAGTGATATCCTGTAATCTGCATTTCCTGCACTATGAATGATGCTGAACATCTCATCATGTTTATTGACCATTCGGCTATCCTTTTTTGTATTTACCGCTCATTTTTCTCTTGGGTTGTCTGTCTTTTTCTTTTAGGTTAGGAAGAGTTTTTATATATCCCAGATACTGGTCTTTTGTTGTTGTCTGCATTCTAAATATCTTCTCCCAGCCTGTGGTCTGTCTTGCTATTCTGTTGGTGACAACTTTGGTTCTTTAGAAGCTTTTTCATTTCATATAATTAAATGTAATTTAATTAAAGATTTGTAATAACATAATTAAATGTAATTTAATTGCATTTTGTAATCCTCTTTGGTTCTCTATGGTTCCACTAAACTATAAATTCTCTGGGATCAGGAATTGTGTTTGTTTTATCCTCTTCTTATTCCCAGTGCCTAGATCATGCTTGGTATCCAGTAGAATTCCAATAAATATTTGTTGAGTAAATGGAAAAATAAGTTAATGGATGAATGATTTGTACATTTTGTGTCTTAATCAATCCTTCCCAACCCTGGACTTATAAAGATATTTTCTTACATTTTCTCTTAAAGGTTTTAGAGTTTTCTTTTGCTTTAAAGATTTTATTTATTTATTTGACACAGAGAGAGACATCACAAGTAGTCAGAGAGGCAGGCAGAGGGAGAGGAGGAAGCAGGCTCCCCACTGAGCAGAGAGCCCGATTCAGGCCTTGATCCCAGGACCCCAAGATCATGACCTGAGCTGAAGGCACAGGCTCAAGCCACTGAGCCACCCAGGTGCCCTAGAGTTTTGTTTTTGTCTTCATTCTACCCAGAACTGTCATTTGAATATGGTGTAATATAAGAATATACTTGTGCTTTCCCACCCATTTGGATAAACAATTATCCCAGCATTATTTATTGAAGAGTTTCTGACCCTAGGTTTCCATTATATGTATTTTTACATGTTAGGCATATCAAATAGTCAGTTACTACATGATGATTATTTTTCAATTCATGGTATTTGGGAAGTTTGCAGGTTGCAAACTTGTGATAGATATTAGGGTTAATCATACAAATCCCTGGTCTTCTAAGCACAAGGTAAGATTTCACTTTCCTGCCATCCTTAAAGTTAGGTTTGGTCATGTAACTTCATTTAGCCAATGAAATGCCAACAAAGATAACATGCTACCCTCCCAAACAGATGAATTTAAGAGACACAGCCCCTTCCCTGCCCTGAGACCTTGAACCATTTGTTAAGAGGGAGCCTTCAGGGTGCCTGGTGTCAGTTAAGCATCTGACTCTTGATTTCAGCTCAGGTCATGATCTCAGGGTCATGAGATTGAGCCCCGTCTCAGGCTCCCCACTAGGTGTGGAGCCTGCTTAAGATTCTCTCTCTCCTCCCCCTCCCTCTGCTCGTCCCCTAGACTCATGCATGCACCCTCTCAAAAAGGAAGGAAGGAAGGAAGGAAGGAAGGAAAGAAAGAAGAAAGGAAAAAAGAAAGAAAAATATGGAGGCTTCATTGGGGCTCAGGGGATGACTAATTCACAACCAACATTTTGCTTATGTGCTTGATTATGTTGTTGGTTATAATACATTATGTGATACTTGCTTATGTTAAGTCACTGGGACTACTTATTATGCCAGCATGATGCAGCCTGCCTTAACTGATACTCCTTTAAAACCAACTCAACTGGGCGCCTGGGTGGCTCAGAGGGTTAAGCCTCTGCCTTCAGCTCAGGTCATGATCTCAGGGTCCTGGGATCGAGTCCCACATCGGGCTCTCTGCTCAGCGGGGAGCCTGCTTCCTCCTCCCTCTCTCTCTGCCTGCCTCTCTACCTGCTTGTGATCTCTGTCTGTCAAATAAATAAATAAAATCTTTAAAAAAAAAAAAAAACCAACTCAACTTTGCCAAAATAACTGGCAACAATTTTATTACCAAAAAATCTACAAAAGCACAGACTCTAGAGACCCAAAGCAAATGGTTCAGTACAAATTTAGCAAAGTTTTCCCTATTTTCTACTTAGCTTGTGATTTTAGTAAGCAAGAAAAATTCCAGATCTGCCTCATCCAATACAGTGCCCACTAATCACATGACTAATAAGCATTTGAGACATGATGGCTAATGTGAATTGAGATGTACTGCAAGTACATGAGATTTAGAAGACTCAGTCTGAAAAAAACAAGGTAAAATAACTGTACTGCAAATACATGAGATTTAGAAGACTCAGTCTGAAAAAAAGAAGGTAAAATAACTGAATTTTTTTTTATGTTCATTACACACAGAAAGCATATTTTGGATAATTTCCAATAGCACCCCCCAAAAGAGAGAAATACTTAGGTATAAATGTAACAAAATGTGCGCAAGATCCTTACACAGAAAACTAAAAGTTACTGATGAAATAAATCAAGAAGACCTACATAAATTAAGAAGTATGCCATATAAATGGAGTGGATATTCAATAATATAAATATGTCACCTACGGGGGAAAACGTCATCTAAGAAGAAACCTTAAGATGAAAATAGTCAAAAGGACAATTAAATGATATAAAAATCAATGTGTAAAAATTGACTGTATTTCTATATGCTAGCAACAAACAAATGGAAAACTTAAAAAACATTTTGTCTATATTGGATTAAATGAAATATATTATTAAAATTTACCCTGGAGGGGAGCACCTGGGTGGCTCAGTGGGTTAAAGCCTCTGCCTTCAACTCTGGTCATGATCTCAGGGTCCTGGGATCAAGCCCTGCATCCACTCTCTGCTCAGCAGGGAGCCTGCTTCCTCCTCTCTCTCTGCCTGCCCCTCTGCCTACCTGTGATCTCTCTCTGTCAAATAAATAAAAAAAATCTTTTTTTAAAAATTTAAAAATAAAAAATAAATAAAATTAACCCTCAGGCACCTGGATGACTCAGTCAGTTAAGCCTCTGACTTCAGCTCAGGTCATGATCCTGGAGACCCAGGATCCAGCCCCGCATCAGGCTACCTGCTCAGCGGGGAGTCTGCTTCTCCCTCTGCTCCTCAACTGGCTTCTGCTCCCTCAAATAAATAAAATCTGAAATAAATAAATAAAATAAACCTTGCATGACTTATATTTTTGGTGTACGTATCAGAAAATTTAAAATTACATATGTGGCTTGCATTTGTGGATTGAATTATATTTCTTTTCATTTCTTTTTTCTTTCCTGACAAATGCCCAAGAATTTATTACCTCAAAGTGGTGAGATGTAATAATGGAGTCAGAAAATCCTGACCCTTCCAACTGTTCTGAGAGCTGGTCATATTTCTGCTGAGTTTCACAAAACACTCATGTGTATTAATTGTAAAAATTGCCTTGTTTGGCTAAACAAACTGAAGTTGGATTCCTGTGGCCACTTGCAACCAAAACAGCCCTAACGGAGACCCGGAAGGATCCTAAATCATTCTCTCAGGATAAGTGGGCTGCTTTTGCTGGTAACTGCCTGAATGAAAACTTATCAAGTTTCACGCTATGAGGCTACTCTTTAGCTCACTTGACAGAACATCTATTATGATTGTTGATTATACAAAGTGTAATGACATCATCAGGGACCGGGTTGTTTTCCATATTCGCTTTGGCAACCTTAAGGGTTGCCTTTTGTCTGTGTCAGGCCTGCTTGCAGAAGATGGCCGCCACAGCGACAGTCCTTATGCATGCGCGTCCGCCATGAGCAAGGAGGAGGCTTTCTCTGCACCTGTCGCTTTGCTTTTTTTTTTTTAAATCACTTCGGCCAATGTCCTCTCAGTTTCCACTGGCTAGGATTGGGTCACATGGTCACATATAGCTGCAAGAGAGGCTAGAAAAGTGACCAAAAGGCATTTTGAATTATATTTTTATTGGGTAACATTGATTTAGAGTTGTTTTTATAAATAAAGTTTTAGGGACGCCTGGGTGGCTCAGTTGGTTGGACGACTGCCTTCGGCTCAGGTCATGATCCTGGGGTCCTGGGATCGAGTCCCGCATCAGACTCCCAGCTCCATGGGGAGGCTGCTTCTCTCTCTGACCTTCTCCTCGTTCATGCTCTCTCTCACTGTCTCTCTCTCAAGTAAATAAATAAAATCTTTTTAAAAATTAAATAAATAAATAAAGTTTTATTAGAACTTGGCTATGCCCCCTCCCTTTTGTCTTTTTTTTTTTTTTAAAGATTTTATTTTATTTATCAGAGAGAGAGAGGGGGGCGGAGAGAGCAAGCACAGGCAGACAGAATGGCAGGCAGAGGCAGAGGGAGAAGCAGGCTCCCCGCCGAGCAAGGAGCCTGAAGTGGGACTCGATCCCAGGATGCTGGGATCATGACCTGAGCCGAAGGCAGCTGCTTAACCAACTGAGCCACCCAGGCGTCCCCTCCCTTTTGTCTTTGACTGTTTTGTGCTGCAGTGGCAGAGCTGAGCATTGCAACAGAGACTAGGTAAACTGAAAGCTGAAATAATTACTACTTGGTGAAAGTTTGCTGACCTCTAATCTAAATTAAAAGACATGGAATTGTATTCTTAGAGTAAGGCTCTAAACAATTCTCTTAAGATATCTCTACAAAATATTCCCTCCCTAATTTAATTGACAAACATATATTGAGAGTTTTATGTGGTGCTGTCTCATTGTTGCTGATTTCACTATCTGCAATATTCTTCCCCAAATCTTGGCCTCTCATTTTCTTAAACTCTTTCACTTCTGATGATTTTTTTCTCTACGCTACCTCAGTCACTCACTCCCAAGGTGGTCTGTAGATTTTCTCATCCCAAAATCTTGTATTATGCATCCCTTCCATAGTCTCAGTCAACGATTCCAACTCCAGCCACAATTTCTCTATTTCCAGCGGCCAAAAAGAAAACCGCAGACCCAAAATAAAGTCACTTAGGCCAAATTACCATACTGAGGCTTAACACCTAACCGAAGTGTAGCCTCAACCTCCCCCAGGAGTGGACTGTAGTTTTAAGAGGTCAGTCAGGAATTTTCTGATCAGTAATCTTCACATGGGCACTTTCCAACCCTATTGAGGTAATGTGCATGATAAGACCCCCTGCTTGTCCCCTAGAGAAAGTGATTTTTTTCTGAAATAATCTTTTCTCCTCTTTTGCTATAACTTCCTTATAGCACCCTTCTTCCTATAAAAGCCCTCCATTTTGTACTACACCTTGGAGCATCTCTCTGCTTCCTAGGTGGAATGCTGCCTGATTCATGAATCACTTAATCAAGCCAATTAGATCTTCCATTCCACTCGGTCGAATTTTGTTTTTTAACATAGGTCATCCCTTCATTTATTCATACCCCCCTTCTTCAGGTTTCTCAGGCCAAAAACTTTAGAATTATGCTTGACTCCATTCAGTATGGCAGAGAGGGAGTATGTAAAAGAAAGACAAAATCCTACAGCCTACAGGCATGGTAACACGAATGCACAGAAAAGTGACTATAAGAATTGGTGGTGTGGGTTCATCAGTAACTTTGAGAAGAGCGATGTTTTTGGAAAATGCTGTCAAATCTGGATTGGAGCACATGGAAAAAAACAGTGCCATTATTTCTCCTGGAATTTGCTGGAATCTGAAGAGTCGAAAAGCATTTATTAAGCAAATATGCAAGCTAATTGTTAATGGAGCCATTTTGGAAAGTCTTGAGGCTTGAGACTTGAGCCTTAAAAACCAGACTAATGAGTCTAAAGGTCTTTTAGAGTTTTGCATTGGAAAATTATTCAGGCAGAGACAGGCACCAGATCTTCATGGATGGAAGAGTCGGCTAAGCGTCTGTTGAAATAGTCTAGGTATAAGCTAATGAGGTACTAAGATGGGAACAGGGGGCCAGAAGTGACACCAGGAATCAAAAGGAGAGGAGAGACACTTGTGAAATGTTCCTCAGATGGATTTAATCAGATCTGGAACTGCCTAGATGTGGTTGAGGATAGAGAAGTGTGACAGCCAGGGGTATTTGATCCTGGATCCCTGGAAGTCCTAAAAATTGGAAGACATATTATCTTTTTTTTCCCCTCAGTGTTCCAAAATTCATTGTTTATGCACCAAACCCAGTGCTCCATGAAATATGTGCTCTCCATAATACCTATCACCAGGCTCACCCAAGCCCCCATACCCCTCCCCTCCAAAACCCTCAGTTTGTTTCTCAGAATCCACAGTCTCTCATGGTTCATCTCCCGCTCCGATTTCCACCAACTCACTTCTCTCCATCCCCCAGTGTCCTCCGTGTTATTCCTTACGCTCCACAAATAAGCAAAACCATATGATACTTGACTCTCTCTGCTTGACTTATTTCACTCAGCATAATCTCTTCCAGTCCCGTCCATGTTGCTACAAAAGTTGGGTATTCATCCTTTTCGATGGAGGCATAATACTCCATAGTGTATATGCACCACATCTTCCTTATCCATTAGTCCATTGAAGGGCATCTTGGTTCTTTCCACAGTTTG
The DNA here is from genome assembly GCF_022355385.1 of Mustela nigripes. Lineage (NCBI taxonomy): Eukaryota > Metazoa > Chordata > Mammalia > Carnivora > Mustelidae > Mustela > Mustela nigripes. The sequence continues at coordinate 245,519,026 of NC_081557.1, read as the reverse complement.
GAGACCATGGCCATTGCTGCTATAAACATCGGGGTACAGATGGCCCTTCTTTTCACGACATCTGTATCTTTGGGCTAATACCCAGTAGTGCAATGGCAGGGCCATAGGGAAGCTCTATTTTTAATTTCTTGAGGAATCTCACACTGTTTTTCAAAGTGGCTGCACCAACTTGCATTCCCACCAATAGTGTAAGAGGGTTCCCCTTTCTCCACATCCTCTCCAACACATGTTGTTTCCTGTATTGTTGATTTTGGCCATTCTAACTGGTGTAAGGTGGTATCTCAATGTGGTTTTAATTTGAATCTCCCTGATGATGGCTAGTGATGATGAACATTTTTGCATGTCTCTGATAGCCATTTTTATGTCTTCATTGGAGAAGTGTCTGTTCATATCTTCTGCCCATTTTTTCATATGATTGTCTGTTTTGTGTGTGTTGAGTTTGAGGAGTTCTTTTTAGATTTAGATATCAGCCCTTGTCTGTAATGTCATTTGAGAATATCTTCTCCCATTCATGGGTTGCCTCTATGTTTTGTTGACTGTTTCTTTTGCTGTGCAGAGCTTTTGATCTTGATGAAGTCCCAAAAGTTCATTTTTGCTTTTGTTTCCTTTGCCTTTGGAGACATGTCTTGAAAGAAGTTGATGTTGAAGAGGTTATTGCCTATGTTCTCCTCTCGGATTTTGATAGATTCCTGCCTCATGTTGAGGTCTTTTGTCCATTTCTAGTTTATCTTTGTAACACAATGGTCAAGTTTCATTCTTCTATACATAGCTGTCCAATTTTCCCAGCACCATTTATTGAAGAGACTGTCTTTTTTCCAATCTCTATTTTTTCCTGCCTTGTCTAAGATTAGTTTACCATAGAGCTGTGGGTCCATATCTGGGCTCTCTACTCTGTTCCACTGGTCTATGTGTCTGTTTTTGTGCCAGTGCCATGCTGTCTTGATAAACCACAGCTTTGTAGTAAAGCTTGAAATCAGGCAATGTGGTGCCCCCAATTTTGTTTTTCTTTTTTTTTTTTTTTTAAAGATCTTATTTATTTATTTGACAGAGAGAAATCACAAGTAGATGGAGAGGCAGGCAGAGAGAGAGGGGAAGCAGGCTCTCTGCTGAGCAGAGAGCCCGATGCGGGACTCGATCCCAGGACTCTGAGATCATGACCTGAGCTGAAGGCAGCGGCTTAACCCACTGAGCCACCCAGGCGCCCAGTTTTTCTTTTTCAATGTTTCCTTAGCAATTCAGGGTCTCTTCTGGTTCCATTCAAATTTTAGGGTTGTGTGTTCCAGCTCTTTGAAAAATGCTGGTGGAATTTTGATCAGGATGGCATTGACTCTTTATGAAGCCAGCATTACCCTGATCCCCAAATCAGGCAAAGACCCCACCAAAAAGGATAATTTCAGATGAATATCCCTGATGAATATGGATGTCAAGATTCTCAACAAGATCCTAGCAAATAGGATCCAACAGCACATTAAAAAGATTATCCACCATGACCAGGTGGGATTTATCCATGGGATGCAAGCGTGGCTCAACATTTGCAAATCAATCAGTGTGATAGAACAAATCAATAAGAGAATAGAGAAGAACCACATGGTCCTCTCAACTGTTGCAGAAAAAAATATTTGATAAGATACAGCATTCCAGATTAAAACAATTCAAAGTATAGGGATAGAGGCAACATTCTTCAACTTCATAAAATCTATCTATGAAAAACCCACAGCGCATATCATCCTCAATGGGGAAAAGCTGACAGCCTTCCCTTTGAGATGAGGAACACCACAAGGAAGTCCACTCTTGCTACTGTTGTTCAGCATAGTACTAGAAGTCCTAGTAAAGCAATCAGACAACAAAAAGAAATAAAATGTATCCAAATTGGCAAAGAAGAAGTTAAACTCTCTCTCTTTGCAGATGGCATGATACTTTATATGGAAAATCCAAAAGACTCTACCCCCAAACTACTAGAACTCATACAGCAATTCAGTAATGTGGCAGGATACAAAATCTATGTATATAAATCAGTTGCTTTCTTATACACTAACAATGAAAATATAGAAAGGAAAATTAGAGAATTGATTCAATTTACTATAGCACCAAAACCACACGATACCTGGGAATAAACCTAACCAACAAGGTAAAGGATATGTACTCAAGGAACTACAGAACACTCCTGAAAGAAACTGAAGAGGACACAAAAAGATGGAAGACCATTCCATGCTCATGGATTGGAAGAATAAACATTGTTAAAATGTCTATACTGCCCAGAGGCACATTATCTTAGAGTTGGTGTGAAGGGAAGATGGTGGTTTTGGTCTTAAATATTTTGAACTGACAGAGCTGGAAGACAGATTGGAATATGGTCATGGAACTTGAAAGGGTACTTGGGGCCACGGTTCAGTAAGCAACACAGAAAGGGAAATGGAAGCTAAGAGATAATGAAATCAAGACAATACTTTCCTTTTATTGGGTTTTATTTTTTGCCAAGAACTATCTTAAATGCTTTAAAAAATTTCTTTCCTAATTCTTAAGATACACTGTATCTTAAATAGGTTATGATTAACTCTATCTTACAGACCAGGAAGCTGAGATACAGGGGGATTGAATAACATGTCATGTTCATGGAGTTCTCAAATAAAGGATTAGAACTTGAACCCAGACCTACCTAACCTCATGTGGTCTGAGGCCAGGATTTGGTAGTAGCAGGAAGAGTCAATTACGGAAAAAGAGAAGGAGCTATTAGGAGGAAAAAATCATAAAACTGTGGGCTCTAGAGGGTAATGAAAGAAAAAAAATTTTTTAAAGGGATTTCAAGAAGGAGACTGTCACCAGTCAAATGCTGCAGAACTGAAAATAGATCATTAGGTTTACCTGCTCGTGTAGGTTTAAGTAGATGCAGGAAGAGGAAGGCAGATTCCTAAGGTGAAATCTGAACATAGCCCAGAGTAAAGGATGAATGGTGCTATGGCCTCCATCTGTCCTGGTTTGTCTAGAATGCTTCAGACTTTAGCACTGAAAGTCTTGTCTTCCAGAAGCCCCCGCTCATCATCTTAGCATTAGCCAGGGGTATAGAGACCATTTTTAGCCCAACTTTTATTATAATAAAATGCACATAAAACTCACCATCTTAATCATTGTATTTATTGAAGTATAGTTCATTTTTAATCATCTTCACCATTTTTAAGTGTACAGCTCAGTGGTATTAAGTATGGCCATAATGTCAACCAGCACCAACATCCACCTTTGGAACCCTTTTCATCTCGTAGGACTGAAACTCTGCACCCATTAAACCAGAACTCCCCATTCCTTCCTCCCTAGTGTAGACCACTTTTAAGAGATTGAGCAATGAACAGCAGATAGGGCAGACGCTTAAAGGCATAGCAAGGTCAAGGAAAAGGTTTTGACCTTTTTTTCAAGATCAAGAAAATGTAAGCCCTGTAGTAAGTGAGGAGAGAGATGGAAAAGCGCAGTCAAGAGTAGAAATAATTGTTGGACCAGAGTCCCAGAGCAAACGAGACTATACCCTGTGACATTTCAGGCCTTCAATCTCAGTTCGGCTCTGCTCTTGTGACCTCCTAGAGTCTCAGTCTCATTTGTGAAATATAATCATCTCACCTTACTCAGGCTGGTGATTATAAAGGCCGAGCACTGGCAGCTCGTTAAGTTTTCAAGGGCTCACTGCTTTCATTATTTCTCCTTTCTGGTGTTTAGTAATTTCCTCACTGGGCCTCTTCACCCCACCCACTTCTGTCCTGAGGCACCATTGGGGTGTTAATGGGCCTAGGGCAAGGATGTAGATGTAGAGATGGAGTGGGGTAATGTCAAGTCATTCAACTCATCGAATGGCCTGCTATTCATTTTTTTTAAAAGATTTTATTTATTTATTTATTTATTTATTTATTTATTTGGGGGGGGGGGGAGACAGAATCCTCAAGGAGATCCTAGCTGAGTCAGCTGTGGATCTCGTCCCCAAGACCCTGAGATCATGACCTGAGCTGAAATCAAGAGTCTACTGCTCTACTGACTGAGCCACCCAGGTGCCCCTGGTCTGCCACTCACTGAATGTTGGGCTTAGAGACTGGCCTGTGTGCTCTCTTTCCACTGCCAGTAATAGGAGCCTAATAATGCGTCTTTGGGTGCAAGCAGGAAAAAAGGGAATTCCTGTGCGTTTCAGTAGAGCCCCAACCTGACTCCAACTAGCATAGGAGGCTCTGTGGGGAGGTAGGAAGCAGAAAGAAAACCAGATGAAAGTAGGGAGCACAGCACCTGGCAGTGAGAGGTATCCAAATTCCTACTGTGATTTGGACTGCAAGCTGCCCAATTAGATGCTTACACTGAATTCGTTTTTTTGAAAATTTTATCATTCTCCAAGTGTCGGTCTAGTCCATCTTGCCCAGGGCACATCTCCCCTGGGGCTGTGTGCAGCATTTCCGGTCAGACTGCCTTCCGAGTTATCCTCCCTCCTGACTGATAGGGAGATGGGCAGGGCTTATCTATATAAATAGAATTCAAACTATTTTAAAAACAGAAGTATTTGAAAATTAAACCCATACTGATAGCCATTGTTTTTTAGAGATAAGAGAAGTCCACTCATTTCCTGGAATAAGGAAGTGCGTGGGGGGGAGCAGTGGGGGGGAGTGGGGAGTGGGAGTTGGGGGGTAGGCAGATGGCAGAGGTTTAAAGAAATATTTTTGTTTGTTAAAACGCTTTAAGAGGAAAAATACTTCTCAAGGAAGTTAGAAAAGTTACATACTGGAGCGCCTGGGTGGCTCAGTAGGTTAAGCCTCTGCCTTCACTTGGGTCATGATCTCAAGGTCCTGGGATCTAGCCCCTCATCGGGCTCTCTGCCTGCTTCCCTCTCTCTCTCTGCCTGCCTCTCTGCCTACTTGTGATCTCTCTCTCTGTCAAATAAAAAAAATAAATAAAAATAAAATCTTAGAGGTGCCTGGGTGGCTCAGTGGGTTAAAGCCTCTGCCTTCGGCTCAGGTCATGATACCGGGGTCCTGGGATCGAGCCTCACATCGGGCTCTCTGCTCCAAGGAGAGCCTGCTTCCTCCTCTCTGCCTGCCTCTCTGCCTACTTGTGATCTCTGTCAAATAAATAAATAAAATCTTAAAAAAAAAAGCTTTCCTTTATTAAAAATAAATAAATAAAATCTTAAAAGGGGGGGGGCACCTATGTGGCTCAGTGGGTTAAAGCTTGTCTTCAGCTCAGGTCATGATACCAGGGTCCGGGAATCAAGCTCCACATCGGGCTCTCTGCTCAGTGGGGAGCCTGCTTCCCCTTCTCTCTCTCCACCTGCCTCTCTGCCTACTTGTGATCTCCTCTGTCTGACAAATAAATAAATAAAATCTTTAAAAAAAGAAAAATTACATACAGTATCAAATTAAACTTTTTATTATTGCATAATGTGAGGTTGGTATCATCATTGCCATGCCTTACCAGAACAGTGACATTCAAATTCATAATCTGACAAGTCACAGTACACCACTGTGGCTCAATCTACCCGCTTTGGAGTCAGAAAACATGGCTCATAATTCTAGCTCCCCCTAGCTGTGTGACTGTGGACAACTTCCCTAACCTCTCTGAGCCTCAGTTGCTTCCACTTTAAAAAAGGAAATAAAAAATAGTAGTAGCTGGGGCGCCTGGGTGGCTCAGTGGGTTAAGCCTCTGCCTTCGGCTCAGGTCATGATCTCAGGGTCCTGGGATCAAGCCCTGCATCGGGCTCTCTGCTCAGCAGAGAGCCTGCTTCTCTGCCTACTTGAGATCTTTGTCTATCAAATAAATAAATAAAACCTTTAGAACAAATAGTAGTACCTATCACATGGGATGGTTGTGAAGGTTAAGGTGATATATGCAGGGCACTTAGCATAGAGCTATGGAGAGTATCAGTTATTGTCATTAGGATCACAAGATACCTAAAATTATGTGTGGTGTATTTGGGGTCTTAAATATAGTTATAATATGCTGTTCTTTAATGCCTTTATTTATTCATTCATTCATTCATTTGTTTTTTAAGATTTCACTTATTTATTTGACAGAGAGAGGGAACACAAGCAGGGGGAGTTGGAGAGGGAGAAGCGGGCTTCCCGCTGAACAGGGAGCCCGATGGGGGGCTGGATCCCGGGACTCTGGGATCATGACCTGAGCCCAAGGCAGACGCTTAACGACTGAGCTATCCAGGTGCCCCTAACATGCAAATTTTTAAAACTGTTTCAGAGTGAGGTTCTGATAACTGATGGCCATGGGGAGTAACTTGACTGAGGAGAATGAAGTTCATGAATGTTCTGTGATCCCCTATCTTCTCCAGCAGCACAGCTCTCAGGAGGTAGCTTCTTGAACACTGCTTTGGTGGCTAGAAAGAGTTAATACAAATTCCAGAGAATCTTAGTTTACCACCTATGAAAAGCTTAGGTGCTGGAAGGTTCTGACTCATTTACCCCAAATACAAAGGCTGAACTAACAATCAGCCCACGTTTTCTTTTGATAAGTAGCATAAATTTTATTTTTTAAGTGCATTAAATTAAAATTTGGACTACTTTTAAAAGGATCCTATCAAAAGAAATTGCATGTAATGACAATTAGTCAACATTTATAATTCAAATTTTTTACTTGCAACATTGTCATTAGCAATTGCCTCCTATTTACACCACCTATCTAACTTTTTGTGTCAGCAATTCCCTCTGCTGTAACAAATAGGTACAAAAATAGAAATATGTTTGAGGGGTTTGAGAGTTTTTACTTTGCTTTCCCGAATTGATTGCCTTATAAGAGACTTATTTAAATAATGGGTTTTAAATCTTCTTTTAAAAAGGGCATCTGTATACACTTTCTTAAAATTAGAGATTATTTATTGGGGCGCCTGGGTGGCTCAGTCAATTAAGCATCTGCCTTCGGCTAAGGTCATGATCTCAGGGTCCTGGGATCGAGCCCCACATGGGGCTCTCTGCTCAGCAGGGAATTTGCTTCTCCCTCTGCCTCTGCCCCTCCCCCCACTTTTTTTTTCCTTTCTCTCTCTCCCTCTGCCTCTGCCCCTCCCCCACTTTTTTTTTCCTTTCTCTCTCTCTCTCTCTCAAATAAATAAAATCTTTTTAAAGAATAGGGAGGGGCACCTGACTCAGTGGATTAAAGCCTCTGCCTTCAGCTCAGGTCATGGTCCCAGGGTCCTGGGATCGGATCGAGCCCCGCATTGGGCTTTCTGCTCAGCAGGGAGCCTGCTTCCCACTCTCTCTGCCTGCCTCTCTGCCTACTTGTGATCTCTGTCAAATAAATAAAATCTTTTTTTAAAAAAAAGAATCGGGATTATTTATTTGAGAGAGACAGACAGAGAGTGTATGAGTGCGGGGGAGGAGCAGAGAAAGAAGAAAGGGAAAGAATCTGGAGCAGACTCCCCACTGAGCATGGAACCCAACAGGGTCAATCCCATGACCCTGAGATCACAACCTGAGCCAAAAGCAAGAGTCTGATGCTTAACTGACTGAGCCACCTAGGTACCTATGTAAATACTTCCTTATTTTATGAGCTAGGAATATATTTTTTAAAAATTTATTTTATGCGGTACACTTACTTTCCTTTTAAACCCATTTCCATTTCCTTATGCTTATGTAAACATGATTTTTTTTTCCTTAAAAACAGGAATGTTTGTGTTTCTTTTTTAGATAAGCAGCCAAAAGGAGGATTTCATTTTCTTTCTGCAAAGTGTTTTTTCCCAATGGAAAATTCAAGTGCAGGGGCAAAATTTACAAAACAGATACAGTTCCCACCCTCAAGGGGCTTAAGGTCCAGGAGAGTAGACATTGAACAGGTCACCACAAATGTAATGAGTGTCAGAAGAGAGGAGCGCAAATGGACTCAGGATGGGGAGAAGTTTGCTGACACTCTGGGGGACTTTGGGAGGGATATTTGGATTGGGACCCTTGGGTTTGGCTAGCAGAAAGGATATCACTGGTACAGAAAACACCCGAAGTGCAGCCCAAGGACCCAGAAGAGCATGGTTAGCAGAATAGCCCCCAAATCAGCTAAGATAGGCAGGGGCTGGCTCATCAGGGCCACATGGGGCATGGTGAGAATTTGGACTTGATTCTCAAGGCACTGGAAAGTCATTGGGAGGTTGTATGCAAGAGTGTGGCATGATTCTTTTTTTTTTTTTTTTTTTTTTTACAATAAAACTCAGGTGGAGAGAAGAAAGAAAGGCCAGAGTGGAAGCAGGGAAACCAGTAGGGAGACTATTGTAGCAGTCCAGGGGGACAGGGGCTTCAGCTTGTAGGAAAGGGAGACAACAGGGAACAGAGAGAGGTGACAAAGAAAGATGTTCAGCAGTTAGAATTGGCAGGATTTGATGCTTGATTAAATTGGAAGGACAAGGGAGGTGGGAGAGCCAGGCAGAACTTCCAGATTTCTGGCTTAAACACCTAGGTAGAGGGTGACGACTTCTCAGGAACACGGGAGACCCTGCAGGAAGGGCAGGTTTGAAGATTAGATGACAAGTCTGAGATGAAGATGTCCAATGGTCAAGTGGATATTTAAGTCTGAAATTTAGAGATGTCTCCATTGGAGGCTTTGATTTAGGAGCCACTGGTACTAAAAAAGAATTTTAAGCCATGGGAGTTGATGAGATACCCAGCAAATATATATGGATAAAAACAATAGCCCTGGAATACAGTCTGGAAAATGTCCAACAGGTAACAGATGGGTAGAGAAGGATCTGACCAAAAGGGGAGACTGTTACATCACAGAAACCAAAACAGAGACTATGTTAGGAAAGCAATCAACAATGCTAGACATGACTGAGCTGTCAAATAAGAAAGAACAGAAATTATCTTCTGTATTTACCAACATGGAATGGAGGTCACAGGAAGCCTTAAGAAGAATGGCTGGGGCACACTGAGGCAGGCCTGAAATGTCAAAAGGAGATGTTTGCTTTTCATGCAGCAGGCACTGGGGAACCACTGAACGTTGTGAAGCAACAGACGGTGAAAATAACTGTGCTTAAAAGATATTAAGCTAGTAACAAAGTACAGATCAGAGGGGCACAGACTGGAAGCACACAGTGCAATTAAGAGGCTACTGCAACAGTCCAGGCCAGAAGAAGGAGAGCCTGAATGCCAGAAGGAGAGCCTGAATGCAGGTGCATGGAAGGCAGCTGTGCTTACCTCTATACCACACCAGTGCACATGGAATTAGGATGCTTGAAGCGAAGCTACAGAGTAAGAGGTGGAGGTTATATTGGTTGGTGATCTTTCAGCTACAAATGAAGACAACAACTCCATTTAACTTACTTAAAAACAGGGATTTATTAGTCACATCAGAGAAAACACCAGGAGCAAAATTAACTTCAGGCAAGACTGGATCCAGCAATTCGAACAGTGTTTTCAAATGCCCATTTTTCTCTCTCTCTCCCTTTTTTGCTTTTTATGGTATAGCTTCAACCTTAGGCCTCATTTTGTGGTCCCCTGCCAATTCCAGAATCCCCTCATAGAAAAATGACTTCTTTAATTCCAGATCTCACATCATGCTGAGAAACAGCCAAGTTTCTCCAAATGAGAAACCCAAACAACATCTCCCGGCATATTATTGACTTTGTGTTGTGCTTGATCCTAGAACCACCACACAGGGCTGTGGGATAAAAGCCAACCAGAACCTATCCCTGGAGTTTGAAGTAAGGATATTCCCACCCAAATCACATGACTGGGGAAAGAAATCTTGAAGTAAGGACAGAAGGGAAAATAGAAGACGGGTACCAGGGAGGTAACCAGTAAATAATCACTGCAAATGTAAAAAAAAAAACTTTTGATTGCTCTGTTCTTTGAAATCCATTGTCAATAGCTAACATGTCAGTCTGCTGAAGGAGTGACTATAACTCCAACAATGCAGTTCCAGGAAAACTATCCTAATTAAGGTTAATTAGTCAGGAAGCAAGCAGAACTAATTTAAAAATTAATTAATAGAACTAAAAAAAAATACAGCAAGTGGAACCAACTGTTGAAGCAAGAAGAATTCGCTTGAGATTCAAAGAGATCAGCCTGATTTGTAACTATATTCAAAAATACACAGAAATTATTAAAGATAGATGATCCTATCCAGGCACTTGACCCTATTTCTACACCCAGTTTGTTTTTCCTATTTCATGTATTCATACTTTTCACCCTGCATACTGACATCTACCTGCAAATCCCTGCATCTTCTCTTTTTTAAAAATTGTTCCTGGGACGCCTGGGTGGCTCAGTGGGTTAAGCCTCTGCCTTCGGGTCAGGTCATGATCTCAGTCAGGGTCCTGGGATGGAACCCCGCATCTGGCTCTCAGCTCAGCAGGGAGTCTGCTTTCTCCCCTCTCTCTGCCTATTTGTGATTTCGCTCTCTGTCAAATAAATAAATAAAATCTTTAAAAAAAATTGTTCCTGTTTTTATTATATTCTTTTTAATATTTTTTTTCAGCGTTCCAAGATTCATTGTTTATGTACCACACCCAGTCTCCATGCAATATGTGCCCTCCGTAATACCCACCACCAGGCTCACCCAACCCCGCACCCCACTCCCGTCCAAAACCCTCAGTTTGTTTCTCAGTGTTCACAGTCTCTCATGGTTTGTCTCTACGTCCCTGCAACTGTACTGACCAGCCTATTGTTCAAGGAGATAAAGGACAGCAGGCAGAGCTTAAAGTTCTTTAGCAATTGGCATCAACTCCTATCAGTCACTGGTCATCAAAAAATTACAATCCTCTTGCCATGGGCAAAAGCCTAAGGGCTTCTGACATAGGCAACTCTGCTGATCTTGGCTGGGTTTCTCACATGTTGGGGAGTCAGCTGGCAGCAAGCTGCTATAGGATGGCCTTTGTGGGGAAAACTGGGATTTCCCCAACATTGTTTCTCGTTCTCCATCAGGCAGGCCTCCATGAGAGAAAATGAAAGTGTGCAAATCCTCTGGAGGTCAAGTTTGGAATTGACATGCTGTCCCTTATCTTGCATTAGGTTGTTCAAAGTAAATCACGAGGTCAGCCCTGATTCAAAGGATGGAGCAAGGAAAAAAAAAAAAAAAAACACCTTGGTGTAAGCTCCTACAACATCACATTGCAGAGAATGGGGTTGCAATGTGGCATCAGGGAAAGAGACACTTTGGACAGCGGTGGCAGCAGTGGCCCTGGCCATTCCGGCTTGTGTCTGTCTCCAACAAGGTAGAACACGCATCCACTTTGAAGAGTTTTATCTTTAAAACATTTCAAGTAAGCAATGAAATCTGAAAAGAGACTGAGTCTTTTAGAAGCATACTTTTCAAAATCACATTCTTATCAATATTTTTCTAAACTGTTATGGCAAATTGAATATTGCATTTTTATGGAAACTGCCATACTTGTTTATAATTTGGTGCAGAGATTACATCTTTTTAAAGAAAGGAACAGGTGCATGCTTACCTTCTTCTTATTGTAAATGGCTCCAGATGGTGACTATTCATTTCAGAAACTTCTTAAGAAACATCTGTTCACAATATTTATATTTGACTTTATTATATTTTCCAAAAATTACATTTTAAATACAGTTTCCTTTAAGTTAAAAAAAATCCATCTTTCCTATTCATAAGAAAAGTCTTTGCATAAGTTTAGTCTCACTTTGTGCACAAGTGCTACATTATATCACAAACGAAGCTAGATTTAAATGGTAACTTTGTGACAGGGAAAGTGAGAGGAATACACGAAGACTTTTTTTGTAGTCCTCTAATATTGTCATGCACCAATTAATTATTTCTCAATTAAGAGAATCCAATTGGTGTTAGTTTTTCAACTGCTGTATGTCTGAGTTTCACAACCTATTTTAAATATTCCGAGGGAAAGCGCGGGTTGTGCGGAAATATTGATAGTGAGGCTGATCATTCCTCTAGTTGTATGAAAAGCTTTTATGACAAAATGCATTCTCCCCAAACAAAGTACATAATGATTATAAATGCAGCAAAATTACACACTATGAAAAGCCAAAATGCAATGAGGGAGAGAAAAAAGAAACCCTTTTCAACACTTAAACAATAATGTACTAAAACTCTGTGTACTCATTGTAAAGAGCAGCTTTCCTCAGGATTTATAAGAGTTCTAACTTGTATTGATGAAGACAACCAGAGAAGTGGTGGATATAGTACTTAGCCCAATCAGTCCTCAGAATAAGACAATTCTGGGCTGGTCAGGTTTCTACCCCATACTTGATATATCTCCTGGTCCTCTCTGCCTGCCCAACCCCCCTTCACTTATTATTCTGAACCAAGAAGTTCATGTGATGAGATAATGTCAGTATTGGTCCTCTTGGCTTGCCCAGCATTCACTCACTCTTCTTGGGGTGATGTCATCCCTTCCTTCTCTTTGGAAATATTACCCCTCCTCTACTACTCTCAGTTGCTGCCTCTCAGATGAGTGGGGCTGACCACACTCCCTGTAACTCTGACCAGACTATCAGAGGAGCCCTGCATCCCTGCACCACCAAACCCCCCAGACACTGTGACTGGTTCAGCAATGGCACTTCACTCAATCAGACCAACTCAGCTGATGCCACAACTTTTGCTGAAAGGACCAGGCAATGGGGACTCTATAGGCTGTTGAACCATCTGTCAAGATGGTGAGAGTGCTGCTCTGCCAGATTTCACCTCTCCAACAAAGGTCTGCCTGACAGCAAGGTCAGCATGGGAGAATCCAGCCAACAGTTGGACCTGACCCCAGTGATATCGTTTAAGACTTGAAATCCAGCCTTGCCTGAGCTATTCAACATTAAAAGCCAATGGGTCAATTTGCTAAGGTCAGTTTTAGCGTTCTGATCTTTGCAACTAAAAGAATCCAAACAAGGGGCACCTGGGTGGCTCAGTGGGTTAAGCCTCTGCCTTCACCTCTGGTCATGATCTCAGGGTCCTGGGATTGAGCCCCACATCAGGCTCTCAGAGAGCCTGCTTCCCTTCCTCTCTCTGCCTGCCTCTCTGCCTACTTGTGATCTCCCTCTGTCAAATAAATAAATAAAATCTTTAAAAAAAAAAAAAAAAGGATCCAAACAAAGGGGAAGACAAACTTCATATCCCCAACGAAAGAGCACATTTCTGCATGCCCATCCAAATCTCACTAGGTTAGGGGAGTGCTTTTGATATCACTATATTCCCCATAATGTACGCCTTATTTTCTAGAAATTTGGTACACATATATTGATATGATTTAAAAGCAAAGCAGAATGAAAGGCAGCCATCCACTGTCTGTGTGTTATGTAGGAGAGGTCCCAATAGTTAATAGGGTCAAGGTGCCAGAATGAAATCAGGCAAATTAATGGCCAGGAACCCCCTGTAGCATCTTTACCCATCTGCCAGTAATTCAGCCCTCACTGGCCAGAAAGATTTCCCTTCCCTGAGCAGGATGGGTACTCTCTTATGACCCAGACTGGTTTTAACTGCTCCTTTTTTGGTGACAACACACAAAGCAAATAATTTTTTTTAGAAAGGAATTATTAGATGTCCAACCAAAACCAGAAGGGAGATAGTCATGTACATCAATTTTGGCTTCACATTCTCTCTTGTGAGGTCTGTCTTGGGAGCTTGCCATAAAGAACAAAAAGGAAAAGGAAATAAAGCAAAACAGTCTTGGACTATTACAATGGGAAAAAAAAAAAAAGCTTCATGATCATTTTGGTTTACCTCTTCTTCCTGCTGGTTGAAGAACTGAGGCGGGAGCAGTGAAGGACGCGCCCGACGGCACACAGTTAGCTGCTGGCAGGGCCAGGACTCGGGAACTTAGCTGACTGTTGTTTCTAGGACACTTTGCTCTCTCCATATTTGATAGACACAAAATACCAGGAAAGCAAGTCTTTTTTTTTTTTTTTTCTCTTTTAAGATTCTATTTATTTATTTGAGAGAGAGTGAGAGCACAAGACGGGGTAGGGTCAGAGGGAGAAGTAGACTTCCTACTGAGCAAGGCACCCAATGCAGAACTAGATCCTGGGACTCCAGGATCATGACCTGAGCTGAAGGCAGTCACCCAACCAACTGAGTCACCCAGGCACCCCCAGGAAAGCTATTCTAAATGTATGCCCTAATGATATAAAAGAGTGGGGAATAGTCCAGTATCATACATGAGTTAAAAGGCTAAAACAACAACAACAACAACAACAACAAACCTGTCAACATGGAACAAACTAAGCTTTCACTTTTCCTTTGTTCCTCAGGCCCAGTGATCCCCGGAAAGGAAATCTGGTCTTTCCTAGAGTTTCCATAGCTTCATTTGTTCCTCCAGTCAATGTCAGGTCACTTGACCACTTGATGTCCAATCTTCCCCTTGCAAAATAGAGTCTGCTATTCTCAGTGTATACCTCCCTCCCTACCTCATGGGGCTAACAATGAATGGTTAGAGCTCGTAGGAGAAACGCTACCTGTAGTACAAAATGGTATTAAATGCTTTTATCACAGGAAAATAAGACCATTTACATTTACTGGTAGTTACATGGTCTCAGGTGACAAGCATTTTAGAAATTAAAAACACTTATTGCAAGAAATTGTCTCATTTTATTTTTTTAAACATTCTTATATTCACCTTTTTTTTTAAAGATTTGTTTTATTTATTTATTTGACAGACAGAGATCACAAGTAGGCAGAGAGGCAGGCAGAGAGAGAGGGGGAAGCAGGCTCCCCGCTGAGCAGAGAGCCTGATGTGGGGCTCCATCCCAGGACCCTGGGATCATGACCTGAGCCAAAGGCAGAGGCTTTAACCCACTGAGCCACCCAGGTGCCCCAAATTATCTCATTTTAAAGAGGTCAAGATTAATAAGTTATTGCCACCTCCAACCCTGATGAGACTCTTCTAACTTAATTTCTGTTTTAGTAGGTTACATAAGCTTAATAACTGAAACAAATTTGAAACATGAAAATATTTCACAGGCAAACAGTTTCCAAAGGAAAGCACATTTATCTTTTATTGGGAGACTTAGACTGTCAAGACATTTCAGAAATATTGCCCACTATCTTTTTTCCAGTGCAAAGTAGAATTCTTTTCTTTCTCCTATTTTTATTCAACATTATTATGTTTGCAAGTATTATGCATCTAACTCATGATTCCATTTGCTGAGGCTGCTGAGTATTTTGGGGGGTGGGGCTGGAGAGTAGTATTGTTTGAGCACATATTTGAAAATGAGAATGACAATTTGGAGGGGAAAAAATAGCAGCCCTTCACTTCAAAATACATGAACAAGAAGTGGGAAAATATCTCTTGTCAGGTGAAGAGATTACAAATTTGAGGAAGACAAGAATGAAGAGGAATCAGGAGATAATGGAAAAGGGAAGAGACAAAAGAGAACCAGGGAGAAAGAGTGAAGAGAAAAAGCATCTCAGTATCATCCATTTATCCAATAAATACATACTGAGCTCCTTCTGGAGCCAGACTGCCCAGAAAAAAACTCCTCACCATTCCAGAAGTTTGACCTGGGGCAAGACACCTGTAAAATGAGATCATAATAGTACCTGACTCTAGAAAGCTATGTGAACTGAACTAAAAGTAAAGTGCCTTTAACAGTGCCTGGCATGGAGGACAATGCTAAATAAGAATTTGTTAGGGCTCCTGAGTGACTCAGTTGGTTGAGTGTCTCCTTCAGCTCAGGTCATGATCCCAGAGTCCTGGGATTGAGTCCTGCATTGGCCTCCCTGCTCAGTGGGGAGCCTGCTTCTCCCTCTCTGTCCCTCCCCCTTGTGTGTGCTCTCTCTCTCTCCTGCTCTCTCTCTTAAATAGGTAAATAAAATCCTTTTTCAAAACTAGTATTTGGGGGCACCTGAATGGCTTAGTGGGTTAAAGCCTCTGCCTTCATCTCAGGTCATGATCCCAGAGTCCGGGATCAAGCCCCACATCAGGCTCTCTGCTCAGTAGGGAGCCTGCTTCCCCTTCTCTCTCTCTGCCTGCCTCTCTGTCTATCTGTGATCTCTCTGTCAAATGAATAAGTGAAATCTTTAAAAAAAAATTTAAGAACTAAGTATTTGTTAAGTGAAGGAATGAGCTAATGAGTAAATGAATACATAATGTGGAGAGGAGCTTCCAAAAGTAAAATAAATCCAAAATATACAAATAACTCTTAAAACTCAGCAATAAGAAAACCATCTGATTAAAAAATGGGTCAAGTACCTTAAGTGACACCTCACCAGAGATGATATACAGATGGCAAATAAGCACAGGCAAAAAGATGCTCTGCCTCAAATCCTGTCAGGGAAATGCAAATTAAAATGAGACACCACCACATACCTATTAGAGTGGCCAAAATTCAGAACACTGACAATATCAGATGCTGGTAAGGTTGTGGATTATTAGGAATTATCATTCACTGCTGGTGGGAATACAAAATGGTGTGGCTACTTTGGAAAGCTCTTTGGTGATTTCTTACAAAACTAAACATACTTTCATCACACAATTTAACAATCATGTTCATTGATATTTACTCAAAGGAGTTGAAAACATGTCCACACAAAAACCTGTACACAGGTGTTTATAGCAGCTTTATTCGTAATTGCCAAAACTTGGAAACAACTAAGATGTCCTTCAGTAGGTGAATGGATGAACTGTGGTACAGCCAGACAATGGACTATTACTCAGTGTTAAAAAAAAAAAATGAGCTATCGGGCCAGAAAAGACATGGAGGAAACGTAAGTGCATATTACTTAGTCAAAGAAGCCAACCTGTAAAGACTATATACCATATATTCTAACCATATGACATTCTGGAAAAAGCAGAACTGGAAACAGTAAAATGATCAGTAGTTCCTAGGAGGAGTAAAGGGGACCGAAGGATGAACAGGTTGAGCACTAAGAAATTCCAGGGTAGTAAGACTACTGTCTGTGATGCCATAATGGTAGATACATGTCATTCTACATTTGTCCAAATCCACAGAATATATCATAACACTTACAATAATAAGTGAACCTTAATGTAAAAAAGGGTCTTTGGGTGATAACAGTGTGAGGTGATAACCCATTTAATTGTAAAAAATGGGTAAAATCCCCTGATGGTGGATGTTCTAAATAGGGGAGGCTATTGAGGTAGGGAGTAATTAGGAAATCTCTGGAAACTCAGTTTTGTTGTGAACTAAAAACAACTCTAAAAAAGAAAGTTTATGATTGTTGTTGTTGTTTTAAAGTAAATGAACACATAGGACAATCTTAAAAACTAACTCTGAACTAATGGGAGTTTGGTTGGATGGGATGGAAAAGGAAGTCACTGAAGATCAAATGTTCTGGAGTCCTTCCAGAAACCACACTGAAGTCTTACTGGTGCTTACTACTTTACCGTTGCCCTATCTAATCCATCTTCTAGTGGTCAGTGACATCACATTTAAAACATAGTTCAGACCATGTTACCTCAATGAGTTCCCACTTGGGGAAAAAATCCAAACTATGTAACATCACACGTAAGGTCCAGAGCAAAAGGCTTCAAACTGATGACTCCCATGCCACAATGGGTTCATAGATGGGCTTACTTGCTCAGTTTTTATAAAATCCTTTTAAAATTACCCCAAATATACAGATGTAGTGAAGAGAAGGGCCATTTGTATCCAATGTTCATAGCAGAAATGGCCACAGTCACCAAACTGTGGAAAGAACAAAGATGCCCTTCAATGGACAAATGGATAAAGAAGATATGGTCCATATATACAATGGAGTATTACGCCTCTATCAGAAAGGATGAATACCCAACTTTTGTATCAACATGGATGGGACTGGAAGAGATTATGCTGAGTGAAATAAGTCAAGCAGAGAGAGTCAATTATCATACAGTTTCACTTATTTGTGGAGCATAAGGAATAACAAAGAGATGGAGAAGAGAAGTGAGTTGGGGGAAATTGGAGGGGGAGATGAACCATGGGAGACTGTGGACTCTGAGAAACAAACTGAGGGTTTTGGAGGGGCAGGGGGTGGGGGGTTGGGTGAGCCTGGTGGTGGGTATTATGGAGGTTATGTATTCGATGGAGCACTGGGTGTAGTACATAAACAATGAATTCTGGAACACCAAAAAGAAATTTAAAAGTAAATAAAAATTAAAAAAAAATAAAAGATAAACAAATGAATATAATAAAATTAGTGGCCAGATTTTGAAAATTTGTAGATTTTATTAAAAAAAAATCTGAGTTATGTCTTCTTTTGAAACTCTGCATCATAGGTATTATTTGTAAACACTATCTTATAGATAAGGAAACTGAGGCATGGAACTTTCCTGAGATCACAGCATAGTAAGAGGCAAAATTGGCACTTAAATCAAGCATGCCAGTAGCTTCATCTATACTCTGACTACCACATCAAAACATTCCTAAAGATGCTTATTTGTGCTCTCTAGTTCCCCTCTCTAACTTGTGTCCCCCAGACCTGGTCATCACACACTGCTCTGTCTCCTCTGAAACACACTTCCCTCTACTTTAAGGGTGCCCAGCATCTCCTTCTCAGCTTTCTGTCAATTTAAATGTTAGCACCTTGGAAAGCACTTCTCCAAGCAAGTTCAGAGAATTCTTTTCCATGTTTCTCTATGGACAGCATCTGCACATTCTTCACAGAACGTATCACTGTTTCTAAATTATTCTTATTTGTGACTATTTTACCTCGTTCTTCACTAGATTTTCAACTCCATTAAGGTTAAATACCATTTGACTTACCCTGAGACCCTCACAGAAAGCCTCCACAGTTGATTACTGAATGAATGAAGGAATGGATGAATTAATGAAGAAATAAATGGCCTCACATTAAATGAACTTACAGCTAAGGAACATCAATAGACACAGCATTAATGAGCTGGGTAGATTTTCCCACAGAGGTAGGAAAAGGTTTTTCCCTCTGTGACCCATGAAATCAATTACATTGATTGTCAGTTTCCCACCACCATTAAAATGACATCATCTCAAATCATTACCATGCCTTCTTTTGCAAACTGAGTGCCACCTGAGTGCTGTCACCTGTGTCCAAGCAACCCCTCCCCCATCAATCATCCAAGCTTCTTGGATGTAACCCATGTACCCTGGAGAACTGGAGCACTGGGAGGGGCAATTACATGTATTCATCATGACGGGGAAATTTAAGTGAGAGTCATCATTCCAATTCCTTTGACCCAGACTATTTTTCTTAACAATTAGTAGTTCAAAAGAACTTATCAAACTTAACACACCCCCCCCCCCGAAAAAAAAACCCAGTCAAGAGATGGCCAGAAGACATGAACAGACATTTCTCCAAAGAAGATGTACAAATGGCCAAAAGAAACATGAAAAAATGTTTCACATCACTCAGTATCAGGGAAATACAAATCAAATCTGCAATGAGATACCACCTCACACCAGTCAGGAATGGCTAAATTAACAAGACAGGAAATGAAAAATGTTGGTGAGGATGCAGAGAAAGGGGAACCCTCCTACACTGTTGGTGGGAATGCAAGCGGGTGCAGCCACTCTGGAAAACAGTATGGAGGTTCCTCTAGAAGTTAAAAATAGAGCTACCCTACGACCCAGCAATGGCACCATTAAGTATTTACCCCAAAAATACAACTGTAGTGATTCAAAGGGGAACCTGTAGGCCAATGTTCATAGTAGCAATGTCCACAATAGCCAAACTATGGAAAGAGCCCAGATGTCCATCTCGACAGATAAATGGATAAAGAAGATGTGATATATATATATATATATATATATATATATATATATATATATGTAATAGACTATTACTCAGCCATCAGAAAGTGTAAATACTTACATTGCATTGATGTGAATGGAACTGGAGGGTATTTTGTTGAGCGAAATAAGTCAATCAGAGAAAGACTATTATCACATGGTTTCAGTCATATGTGGAATATAAGAAACAGGGCAAAGGCCATTGGAGAAGGGAGGGGAAATTGAATGAGAACTCATCAGAGAGGGAGAAAAACTATGAGAGACTCTTAACTATGGGAGACAAAATGAGCATTGCTGGAGGAGGGTGGGTAGGAAGACGGGGTAACTGGGTGATAGACATTAAAGAGGGCACATGATGTGATGAGCACTGGGTGTTATATGCAACTGATAAATTATTGAATGCTACATCTGAAACTAATGATGTACCATGAGCTGGATAGTTGAATTTAAATTAAAAAATAGACAAAAAATATATACAAATGGATACCTTAGGCAAAAAGTATGGGAAGGTTAATGGCTTCTCTAGGGAGAGCGAAAAATCAATTGTGAAAATCATGAGATATCCCTCACAAGGAACTTCTGTAATTTTCAGTGGGTCATGTGTTAATGAGGAAATGTCAAGAAGCATACAACCTCTTAAGTTCCCCTTGGCAAATTTAGCCTTGCCCATGATTCTTCTAAAGACACTTTCATGTGAATTATAATGATTTGCTTTTGTGCTATATCTCCATTAAAAAGTAAGCATCTTAAAAGCAGGGAGTATGCCACAAGCCAGTCTGTGACTCCAGAACAGAGCCAAAGATGTAGATACTCCGTCACTGTAGAATGGCTAAGTAAATGATGTAGTCCTTGCTCTCCCACAAGTACAATCTAGTTGGGGAACTATGGCACAGGAGAGTGGACAAAAAAATTCCAAGACATTTATCTGCTATGAAAAGAGAGATGTATAATAATTGAAGAGATCCAAGAAGGGGAGAAGTTAGTGGTTGCACAGGAAGGTGTCAAGAAGATGACAAGGTACAGAGGGAAAGAAGGTCTCTCCTGATACAGAGAATGGCATAGCTACAAGGTTGGTGCAGGAAAGCACAACATGCCTAATAGAGTTAGGCATCCTAATTAATTAATTAAGGATACTAAGAGGTAGAAATATTAAGGGCCTAAGCTCAGGCAGTGACACTAAAAATGAATGGAAGTAAAGTTACCTTGTCTTTCCAAAGCCTGCATTGCAGGGGGGAATGGAGTTTCTTCAGAAGAAAGTCTCAGCCATAGCACAGCAGAGTGAAAGTGTCCAGCAATAGTTGGAAATTCCGTCTTCAGGACAGAGGTAGCTAGAAGAGATGTTAGAATAGATTATCTGTACATCCATGCTCATAGCAGCATTATTCACAGTAGCCAAAACACAAACCAAATGTCTGTCAACAGATGAACAGATAAACAAAAGGTAATGTACACATGCAATGAATACTATTTGTCACTAAAAAAGAATGAAATTATGATCCGTGCTCCAAATGAATGAGTCCTGAAGACATTCTCCTAAGTGAGATAAGCCCGTCGCAGAAGGACGGATATTGTATGAGTCCACTTATGTGAGGTGCCTACGTTGGTCAAATTTGTAGAGACAGATAGTAGAATGGTGGTTTCCAGGGACCATGTGAGGGGAGGAATGGAGCATTATTATTTAATGGCTAAACAGTATTAGTTTGGAGATGGAGGGTGGCAATGGGTGCACAGCTGTGTGAATGTACATTCAGTGCCACTGAACTACACCCTTAAAAATGGTTACCATGGCAAATTTTATGTTGTGTGCTTTTTGCCACACACAAAGAAAGCAATGTTAGATCTGCAAATCTTCTAACAGGAGATCATTGATCCTACATGATCATTAATCACTGATCTTATAAAAGAAATAATTGACTCCCTGGGAGATGCAAGAGCTTTGAGGAAGAGAGTGAGGAACAAGAAAAAGACAGAGTCTTAGGGAATGCCTACTCCGTCGAGGGGCAGGAGAGGGAAGAGTTTAGTCCAATCTTCCAAGACTTGACAACCCTATCATTCAAACTTCTCGCCTTCAAGCTGAAAAAGAAAAATCTGAGTCCTGTTGATTATTCCTGAAATGTTCTGGGAGGCATTGAAATGCAAAGTTAGTTACTGGGGGGTGGAGAGGGATGGTGTGATTTTAATCTACTTTCCAAGTTGTTACAGTGGCAACTCTATGAATATGTTTTGAACAAATAATACTAGCTGCCTGCCAAGAAGTGAGTTCTTAATGCTCATTGGCTTCTAGCCAGTTTTTCTTTCAGAGCTTGGAGAGAGAAATAAATACATCATAAAATACATTCATCTCAATTAGTTGCAGAATTATGGTTCTGCGCTTGTGGGAGATAGGAAGGGATGAGTACATGTATGTGTGTGAAAGGGAATACAAGACAAGGAGTGATTTTTAGGTTTTAATCACAAAATATAGCACTCAGCACCCATAATTATGTTTATGTAAGGGTCACTTTGTCTGGAGAAATAGGAATATTAAAATGGTTTGCAGGAAGACATACTGACTGTTCTTTGTCATTCCAGCCAGGTAAGCAACCTTAACAAATAGGTCTCTATAAACAGCAAATAAGAGTTTGGCATTAAAAAGAATTCAATTTGAAATGCAATGATTTTTTCCAGAAATATATACCCATAGTCCTATTCTCTGGCAGATCTCATGCCCACAGAAGTTAGTTGTCAGGAGAAATAGTTAGATTTCTCAGAAAATACAGAACAAAACTGGTATGTTGTCATAAGATAAAAACAAACAAACAAACAACAGTATGTTTGAGGGGTTTTAAATTAACCTATTTCCTTACCCATCTGGAATTACTATTGATGTGTCTGTCTACAAAGTGGAAAATGGACATTTAAACATAACTGCCCCCCAACCTAATCCTTTATGCCACAAAAACTGGATGGATAATTGCTATATTTCCTAACTTTGTAAAATCCTTGACAAAAAGGCCTTATAGTAAATGAGTAGCCAAATTTAAACATTTTTAAACTTGTAAGAATTAAAACATTTTCTTTTAACTTTTAACCTAACTAAAGTAAGGGTAAGTATTTTGGGGTCTTCTCTTTTTTGTCTACTATGAAAAAGTTGGACTACATCAGAGATGGAGAACTGGTGGTCCATGGACTGAAATAAGCTAACATATATTTTGTTAGGACTGAAATACATTTTAAAGGAATTTTGAGTTATTTGCCAACATGAAATATTGGGAAAATTTACACAAAGTCCTCAATTTCAGGATTCTTTTAGCAAAAATAAAAAAGAAGAGGGTCTGACGTGCTAGACTAAAATCTTTGCAAGATAACAATAGGATAGAATTGACCTCTGGCTCCCTGTACCCTCCAGATCACAATGACTGGATGACTTCATGTGTTTAAGTTACCTGGTTGACTCCTGTGGCACAAGAAACTGATGACTCTACTGGAAAGCTTAGTGATCTCATTGTTTCATGATGCTTAGATTTCAAAGCTCTGCTGGAGGGAAGAACCTGATCATGTTCAAGATATCTGCTATCAGAGGTGAACTGAACTGAAACTAACCAATGTGCCAGCCCAAACTCTGAGTAGACAAGAGATCAGCCACTCAACCTGGTTTGCTGTTAGAGGAAAGGGCATTGACTTATCTGGGGCTGAATACTACTTATAAACAAACACACACAAAATGTCTAAAACAAAAATGACAAGATATGGGAAAAAGTGATGAACTATGACTTATAATCAAGAGGGAAAAAATAAGGAAGGCAGATTCACAGATAACCCAAGTGTTGGAATTAGCAGACAAGAATCTTTAAATAAGTTACAAATATGCTAAAGAATTTAGGTAAAAGATGAACAAAATGAGGAAAGAGATGGAGAATTGCAGCAGAAAAAATGGAAACTCTAAGAAGAGGACTCTAAAAAAAAATTACAGTATCTAAAATGAACTGTGCATTGGTTGCACTTAAGAGCAGACATATATCACAGGGAAAAGAACTAGTGAAAGCCAAGACAGGTCAATAGAAATTATCTAAACTTAAGAATAAAGAAAGCTGTGAGAGAGAAAAAAAATAGAGCAGAGACTAGAGACCTATAGGACAATATTAAATAATCTACCATACAAGCAGCTGGAATCTAGGAATTGAGGAGAGGCTGGAGTAAAAATAAATATTTCAAGATGTAGTGGTGAAGAATTTTCCAAGGTTCATGAAAGAATCAAACCCATATATCCAAGAATCTTAGTAAACACTAAGCTAGAGAAATAAAAAGAGAGCTGTACCTAGAAACATCTTAAAAGCAGCCAGACTGGGGGGGGGGAGGGACAATGATCTTAAGAGAACAAAAATTAAAATGTTGATTGACTTCTCATCAGAGAAAAAAATGGAAGCTGGAAAACAATAGGATATCATATGAAAAAAAGAGTAGTCAAGTTTGAATTCTATACCCTGTGAAAATATCCTTTAAAAAATGAAGGCAAAATCAAAACAGAAACAGGAAAAAGTTGTCCCTTAAATGCCTACACTGTGAAGACATGCTAGAAGAAGGTTTTGAGCTGAAGAGAGATGACTCCAGAAGGAATCCATGAAGGTCACTGGAAAGAACAAAGTAAATATAAGCGGCGCCCAGATGGCTTAGTCAATTAGATGTCTGCTTTTTCTCAGGTCATGTTCCCAGTATCCTGAAATCGAGCTCTGCATTGGGCTCCCTGTTCAGTGGGGAGCCTGTTTATCTCTCTCCCTCTAATGCTCCCCCTGCCTATGCTCTCTTTGTCAGATAAATAAATAAAATCTTTAAAATTTTAAAAGTAAGTAAATATAATGGCAATGTATTATAGTAGATAAGAAAAAATACACGACAACAATAGCACAAGGTCAGAAGGGTAATAAATGGAACTAAGTACATTATAGTAAGTTCTAGATTGCTTATAAAGTGGTACAATAAGGATCAGTTAAGAATGCATATTGCAGACTTTAGACTAGTAACCACTAAAAATAATGCCAAGAGGTATTACTAGAAAGCCAGAAGAGGAAATAAAATGGAATACTAAGTTATACTAATATACTCAAACAAACAACAAAAAAAGAAAAGAAAGGAAGAACAAAGAAACAAAGAACATTTTTTTTTAAGATTTTATTTGTTTATTTGACAGAGAGCATGTGTCCATGCACAAGCAGGAGAAGAGGGAGAAGTAGGCTCCCCACTGAACAGGGAGCCCAAAGCAGGGCTCTATCCCAAGACCCTGGGATCATGATCTGAGCTGAAGGCAGATGCTTAACTGACTGAGCCACTCAGGTGCCCCAGAACAGATTAAATTTTTAAAAATATTAACAACTATTGAATCAACCATATCAGTTGTTAATTTAATACAAATGACATAAACTCTAATAGAATTTGGCAGACTAGATTTTAACAAAAACAAGACTCAACTATATGCTATAGGTAAAAAACATACTTTAAATATAAGGACACAGGGGCACCTGGGTGGCTCAGTGGGTTAAAGCCTCTGCCTTCGGCTTGGGTCATGATCCCCCGGTCCTGGGATCCAGCCTGCATCGGGCTCTCTGCTCGGCAGGGAGCCTGTTTCCTCCTCTCTCTGCCTGTCTCTCTGCCTACTTGTGATCTCTGTCAAATAAATAAATAAAATCTTAAAAATAAATCTTGAAAATAAACAAATGTAAGGACACAGACTGAAAGAAAAGGAGAATAATCTATAATTCAGAGCAAAAATTATGGTATAGACCAGGTAAAGCAGAAATGTTAGTAGACAAGTATAAATATGGAGAGGGTCAATTATCAAACCTTCTTAGAGGTGAGGAAATGAATCTCAGAGAACAGGAGTTCCCTTCTGTTACTCCATGTAGCAGGACCTGTCAAAGTCCACAGCGACCTGCGACTAAGTGCCCAAGTCTGTATAATTTGGGGTTGGATATTAGCAAGTCCACTTGGCTAACAGACCTGAGCTGTGTGCCTGGCTCTGGCCTCCATGACAATAAAGTGCTGTTTGGGATCTTCATATTTACTCTTTTATTTTTCTAGTTGTTCAGACCTAGGCAGGGAGAAGATGACATTTACTAGGAATCTCCTTGAAGTCTCCAAAGAAACATTGGTTGGCTTATGGCAAGTGAAGCCTTCCATTAGAGCAAGAGATGGGATCCACACTAACCAAAGCACCTGACTACACCAAGGAAGAAGCGTGGCTTCCCTGAGGAAAAATCTAGGTGCGGTCTGGATGAGAGAAGAACCCAAATAGATAATGAAAAAGTATTCATGAGTTGCTTCTTAATATGGTCTGATTCATAAATACTCTGTTTCCTTCTATCAGTTGCTTAGGAAATGTGCTTACAGATTTAATATCTCCTATGTTCTGCACGTTTGCCTTCCCCATACCCTTAAATTCTTATGTGGAAATCTTAACTCCCAAGGTGTTGGTGTTAGGAGATGGGGTCTTCAGGAGATGATTAAGTCATGAGAGCAGAGCCCTCATAAATGGGATTAGTGCTCTTAGAGGCTTCAGAGAGTTCCTTGGTTTTCTGCCCCCTGAGGATGTAATGAGAGTCTACAACCCAGAAGGGTGCTTGCCTGAGTATGCGGGCCCCCAATCTCAGACTTCCAGCCTCCAGAGCTGTGAGAAATAAATTGTACTGTTCATGGCTGTTCTCCACACAGCCAGACTGGTTCTCCAAACAATTCAGTAGTTCTGCCACTTTATGCAGAGTAAACAGTGGCCTCTAGAGCCTACACTGCTATGATCTTGCCTTTACTACCCTCCCCAGCACTTACTCTGCTATAGCTGACCTGGCCTCTTTGTTGCTCCTCAAACATTCCAGGCAAACTCCTGCCTCAGGGCCTTTGTACAGACTCCACATTCTGCCTGGAATGCTGTTCGCTCAGATACCCATCTGATGATTTTTCTCTTCCTTCCATCTAACTCAAACGACAACCTCCCAGTTGAGGTGTTGCCTGACTCCCTCAGCCTTGAGAACAGCAGGGATGGTCACTGTGGCTGAGTTAGTGGTCAGCAGAGAGGCCAACTATATTGATGTCTTTGAGCCTGCACAAAGCATCAGAGTCTGACGGGTGGGCATACTCTGGGCAACAAAGTCATGAAGTTAAAAAGGATCTCAATGCTTCCAACCAAAGCCTGGGTCTCACCTCATTTGCTAGACAGGCAAAAAACCCCACCCAACCTGGATTTTTAGAAGACCCTAACAAGAAGGTGAAATTCCCCAAAGTGTAACTAATATTGGATTTAGAATACATAGACACAGTAGCAATTCACACATCCAGGTGTTATAAAGCAATTCACATCTACCCCACTATATTTGAAGGAAAGTTTTCCCCAATACACATGGGAGTATAAATAGACATAAGAAAGGGCAAATTATTATGTCATACACTTTAAATATACATAATTTTATTCATCAATTGTATCTCAATAAAGCTGGACAAAAATAAAATAAATTTAAAGGAGCATCCAGAACAGCACATGTATCATTATATGAAGTAAATGTAATATTTTCAACTTACTGAAACCACATCCATGAAGACAGTGATGTTATAATAATCCTACAAATATCTGTTGATTAACACAATGAAATAGCTCAGCTCTCTCGAAAACTTTGCTTCACTCTTTATTATGACAAAAATCACAACTCACAATAAATCTTCAAATCTCTGATAAAAACCTCAACTATTCTGGAAGTTTTTTTTTTTTTTTAAGGATACCCTTTTAGCCAAGAAAATGTACAAAAATCCTGTAGTCACAAATAGTTTGATATTAGCAACCCTTTGTTTACACTGTAAATAGGTAGCAAGCTGAACATTTTTGACAACTTAATTGCAGGTTGACAGCTAGGAAGGCAACAGGCTACAGGGCTAGATCGGTAAAACTGACTCACGTACATTGTATGAGCTGTTTGATCTTGGAGTGATCACAAAAGAAAATCTGCGAAGAGAGGAATTCATAAAAGAGAATAAAGCTTTGCAAAAAGGAACTGTCTTTGGATCTTCAGAAGTGACTAAAATATTTTAATAGGGTTCTTTGAGTGCCTCTTTCTGCTTGCCTATGAAATATTGACAGGTCTTCCTGACTGGGAAAAATCAAAACTCATTAAACTCACTGTGTCTTACTTGACTGAATAAAGAGAGGTAGAAAGACAGACTCATTATTACGAAAAAGAAACAATAGAAGGTATGGAAATTGGAGTTCCAAACATCAATCTTCATTTGTGCACTTCTGAGCAGTTTTCTTACTTGGGCATCAGCTCCCCACTTCTCTTGTCATGAACATCCTTTTCTGAGAATTGCCACAGGCACCCAGACTTGCCACTCAATACCTCCCAGTGCATATGTGCCTCAAAGGCTGAATAATTGTCTGTTGTCCTCCTGTACCAATTCATACATACTTCAGATTCTTCCCCATCCCCTTCCCCATCCTCCCCATACATGTGCAGACTTTTGTTCTGAGATCACATCCAAAAGCCACCTACCCCTCACTAGAAAGATTCTACAAGTAGAGAAGTCAGCCAAGGGCCCATCTGAAGATAGCCTTCCCCCTTTCTGGTTTTGAGGCTAAGGAAATGTTATGAAGAGAGGAAAATGGGCGAGGGGAGATTGACCACTCGTAGGTATATAAAACAGAAATATATATTTTTTTAATCTGACACTATTAAGGGGTGTCTGCGTGTCTCAGTTGGTTATGCCTCTCCTTTGGCTCAGGTCATGATCTCAGGGTACTGGGATCAAGTCCAGCATTGAGCTCCTTACTCCACAGGGAGTCTGCTTCTCCCTCTGCCTCTGCCCCCTGCTTGTGCTCTCTCTCTCTCTCTCTCTCTCAAATAAATAAAATGTTAAAAAAGAAAATCTGACACTATTGAGGGGCGCCTGGGTGGTTTAGTTGGTTAAGCATCTGACTTCAGCTCAGGTTATGATCTCTGGGTCTTTGGGATCCAGCCCTGGGTGGAGCCTATGTCAGTCTCTGTGCCCAGTGGGAGGAGCCTATGTCAGTCTCTATGCCCAGTGGGTGGAGCCTATGTCAGTCTCTATGCCCAGTGGGAGTCTGCTTGTCTCTCTGCCTTCCCTCACTGTGCTCGCTCTCTCTCAAAAAAACAAAATACTTTTTAAAAATCTGACACTACTAAAAGCTAAATAATACAGTAGTTACTTCCACAGGG
This sequence comes from Mustela nigripes, assembly GCF_022355385.1. NCBI lineage: Eukaryota > Metazoa > Chordata > Mammalia > Carnivora > Mustelidae > Mustela > Mustela nigripes. The sequence continues at coordinate 245,490,216 of NC_081557.1, read as the reverse complement.
CAGGAGGGAAACCCTGATGTCTTACCCCTGCACCCTGCGCTTGTGGCTCTTCGGCTTAGCAGCCTTAACTCCTTCAGCCATGACTCTGATGACAAAGTCTCAACATCTGTTACCCGTCCAGATATCTTCTTGTTCATTGCATAAAGCAGATAATATAGAAAATTTTATCTTTTATTTTCAGTCCTCCACAGTTGTTAGGATTTAGTTAAACCTACCTAAAAGTGCAATGTTTGCACAGTATTTTATAGCTAGCAAAGCACTATGCATTAAGTTATTTCATTTAATCTTTACAACCCTCAACTTTACAGATAAAAGAAACTGCAGATCAGAGAGGTTAAACATTGCCCAGGGGCACACAGCTCATAGGCAAAGGAGTGAGAGATATAACCCTGGTGAGGCTTTAACTTCTAGTTCAGTACTCTTTTCCTGCTAGCAATTCTACTTCAAAGAGATAGGAAAGTTTTGAAGGTTTTTTTTTTTTTTTTAGGTTTTATTTATTTGACAGAGAGTCTACAACCAGTGGGAGCGGCAGACAGAGGAGAAGCAGGCTCACCACCAAGCAGGGAGTCCCATGCCAGGCTCAATTCCAGGACCCTGGGATCATGAGTTGAGCTGAAAACAGCCAGCCACCCACGTGCTCCAGTTTTGAGGTTCTTGGTAAGACTGCAAGTAAGGCTTATTTTTAAATATAACCTATGAAATTGTGCTGCTTTATGAGAGGTCTGAGAAATACAGGATTTAATTTGTATTGCTTGAAAGGAATACAAAGAAAAACGTATTATCATATTTCTTCATTTTAAGTTCAAAGTCTATTAGAGAATAAAATAGTCTGTAAATTCAAAATCTACTTAATTTTACATTTATATTTTTAAAAAAATACTGTATTCTGAATTTTAGAATGATTTATGTGTCATTTACAAAGTTCTTATAGATTTGTGAATTTCTCAGAGACTGTCCATCAGATCGTTTTTTTGAGAAATGTTTTTCTGAGCTGTTGGACTTCATGAGCTCATGGGTTCAAAAGTGTGGAAACTTTGGAAACTTTTCCTATGCATCTGAGTAACAATTTAGGTTTTTGCACAAATATACACACACACACACACACACACACACACACACACACACATATTTACATTTATATAATTAAATCTCTTCCTTTTTGATATTGGTACCTCTTTTCTTAAGATTTATTTACTTATTTTTCAGAAAGAGGGAGAGAGAGCACAAACAGGCAGAGTGCAGGCAGAGGGAGAAGCAGACTCCCTGCTGAGCATGGAGCCCGAGGTGGGACTCAATCCCAGGACCCTGGGATCATGACCTGAGTTGAAGGCCAATGCTCAACTGACTGAGCCACCCAGGCTTCCCAATGTTGGTAACTCTTAATTCACTTTCCTTTCTATGGCTTGCTAGAACCCATACAAAAGCATTAAGTAAAATGATTACAGTGGGTAGCTTTTCTTGCTCCCAGATTTAATGGGGATATTGTGAATGTTTCACAACTCGGGAAAATTTTAACCATTAACATATGACAAATGTCCCCAACCAAGTTTAAAATAATTTCTTTCTGGGGGCACCCAGGTGGTTCAGTTAGTTAAGTGTCCAACTCTTGATCACAGCTCAAGTCTTGATCTCAGGGTAGGGAGCTCAAGACCCATGTTGAGCTCCATGCTGGGCATGGAGCCTGTTAAAATAATAATAATAATAATAACAACAATTTTTTTCCTGTTTCTAGCATACTAAGAATTTTTATCAGAAATGGAAGTTTAGAATGGAATTTTTGCTAAGGCATGGCCACCTCTAACACCATACCTGATTCTGTGTGCTTTGGGCTATTGAGGAACAGATTTACTAACTTCAACTTCACAAGGAAAATCTAGGAAATAAAAGCAATTAAAAAGAAATTGTTTGGTGCTATAACACTTTCAACATGAAGGAAAAGTGTTTTTAGGGCGCCTGGGTGGCTCAGTGGGTTAAGCCACTGCCTTCGGCTCGGGTCATGATCTGAGGGTCCTGGGATCGAGTTCCGCATCGGGCTCTCTGCTCAGTGGGGGCCCTGCTTCCCTTCCTCTCTCTCTGCCTGCCTCTCTGCCTACTTATCTCTCTCTGTCAAATAAATAAAATCTTTTAAAAAAAAGTGTTTTTAAAAAACACACGCATTTCATATATATCTGTGTCTTAGATGTCTCTATATATCACACTACAGGGGAAATAATAAATTCAAAAATAAAGTAAAAATAATTCAGATGTTGACCAAGAACTCATTCTTTTTTTTTTTAAAAGATTTTATTTATTTATTTGTGAGAGACAGAGAGAGAGAGAGCACACAGGCAGACAGAGTGGAAGAGGGAGAAGCAGGCTCCCTGCGGAGCAAGGAGCCTGATGTGGGACTCGATCCCAGGACGCTGAGATCATGACCTGAGCTGAAGGTAGCTGCTTAACCAACTGAGCCACCCAGGCATCCCCAAGAACTCATTCTTGATGCGTGGTAGTTCTTATGGTACTCAAGAACTTATCCAAGAACAACTTTTCTTTTGGTGTCTTCCAGGACAATCATTCCAAACAGATAATAAGAATTAACATTTTTTTGTGATTATTTTTATTCTATGTGATTTTTTTCTTAGTTCTTTACAGTTTGGGGAAGAAATTTTACATTTATGGATTAGCATTTCTAAAACTCTGTCTCAGTTAACTTTATCTTAGTATTTGAATGACTATATTTCCTGGCATTTTTAAAAATATGTTTTCTTCACAGATGAGTTTTTAGACTCTTCACTTTTTACATTTTTTTAATTTATTTATTTTATTTATTAATTTATTTATTTTAGACTCTTCTCCTAGAAGAAATCATAGGCAAAATCTTTATGACATTGGATTTAGTAATGATTTCTTGGATGTGACACCAAAAGCATAAGCATCAAAGAACAGAATCAACAAAGTGAAAGGCAACCTAAAGAATGGGAGAAAAATATTTGCAAATCATACATCTCATAAGGGACACAATTCAGAATATATTCAAAATTCCTACAACTAAACAACGAAAAATCAAATAACCCAATTTAAAAATGAGCAAAGGATGTGAATTGAAATTTCTCCCAAGAAGATATACAAATAGCCAACATGTATATAAAAAGATGTTTAATATCCCTAATAATTAGAGAAATGTGAAACAAAATCACAGTAAGACATTACACCATTAGGATAGCTACTACAAAAAACAAACAAATCACAGAAAATAACAAGTATTGGCACAAATATGGAAAGTTAGATTCCTTTGACACTTGGTAGGACTGTAAAAAATGGTACAACCACTATGGAAAACAGTATGGTGGTTCCTCAAAAAATTAAAAATATTTAAAAATTTTTTAAATAGAATTACTGTATGACCCAGCTATCCTACTTCTAGATACATATCCAAAAGAAATTAAAGCAGGTCTCAAACAGATATTTGCACACCCATATGCATAGCAGTGCTATTCACAAAGCCAAGAGCATGGAACCCAAAGGTCCAGCAATGGATGAATTAACAAAATGTACATAAACACAATGGAATGCACCATGCAACCTTTCATGTGTCACAAAATGGATGATCCTTGAAAACATCATGCTAAGTGAAATAAGACAGAGTTCTAAACAAAAGATTCACAGCAGCTACACTCTCAGTTTCAAAGGGGAAAAGCCACTTTATTGATATTATAAAAATGTAGTAGAAACATAAAAGAAGAAGAGGGAAATCTGCACATAGATGAGGGCAATAGTAACCAGGAAAGGAGAGTAAGACAAAATGAGATCACATCACATACTTACAACATCCAATCTCATCTACTGGCGAACCCCTGTGGACACAGGCAATCTCAACTGGAAGGAAGCTTTTGAGAGCACTCATCAACAAGTCCTCCTCTCAGGTCAAACTTCCAACTGACCAACCCTATAAGGGCCAAGTTTATACGGCAAATGATGGGATCTGAAGTTAAACATTTGTTTGACTACGTGCAGTTCGGAGCAAGCTGCATTCCTATGTTATCATGTGTTTACATCTTCAAGGAGTCTGGGCTAGGTGTGCTTGCTTCCCCTTCCGGATTCCATTCTGGGGTTGGGGGTGGGCAGCCCAGCCTGGAGCTTGAGGAGATGCAAGGTAAGACTTATAGCTCTTGATGTCCAGACGGGAAGGGTCAATTCTGACCTGGAGGCCACCTCTTGTCAATTGATCAGGCTCCCAAGGTCACTTATGCAGCACAAGTCTCACAATCAACATTTTTTAGCCTGCCTGCATATATGCAGGTCGAAGTGGTTGGTTATGCAGGACGAATCACAAGAACCCCCATCCAAACAATACAGAAAGACACAAAACAACAAATACTATATGAGTCCACTTACATGAGGTGTTTGAAGTAGTCAAATTCATTGATATATGGAAAGTAGAATGGTGGTTACCAGGGGCTGGGGGGAGAGGGAAAAAAGGAGTTGTTCAACGGGTATAGAGTTTCAATTCTGCAAGATGAAAAGTTCCGGAGCTGTTTCACAATGCTGCAAATGTATTTTATACTACTGAATTGTATACCCCAAAAATGGTCATGATGATCAATTCAATTATATGTGTTTTTACCATAATTTTTTTTAAAGATTTTATTTACTTATTTGACAGACAGAGATCACAAGGAGGCAGAGAGACAGGCAGAGAGCGAGGAGGAAGCAGGCTCCCCGCTGAGCAGAGAGCCCGATGCGGGGTTCGATCCCAGGACCCTGGGATCATGACCCGAGCCGAAGGCAGAGGCTTTAACCCACTGAGCCACCCAGGCACCCCTTTACCATAATTTTTAAAGAAGTCTCTTTAAACATTTTATTTGTTTGTTCATTTACTTGAGAGTGGATGGACGGGTGGAGGGAGAGGGACAAGCAGACTCCCTACTGAACATGGAGTCCAACACAGGGCTCAATCTCATGACCCTGAGATCAGGACCTGCACAAAATCAAGAGTCAGACACTTAATGAACTGAGTCACCCAGGTGTCCCTAAAGAAGCCACTTCAGTGTATAGGTGTGACTAAAACATATAGAAATTCCTAGTTTGGTGGGGTGGGATGGGGGATTAATCCCTGCAGTTACACAGATCATAAAATATACCATGAAAGGAAAGAAGCCAGAGTTTGGTTGGTTGGTTGGTTTTGGCTCCATTTGTTGAAGAGATTTATGCAGCTAAATCAGATAATTAAAGACTATTTGCTTAAAGATCACTTTGGTTTATAGATGTCTGTATAGCCTAAAGGTGGAAATCCTGCCATTATGGGTTGAATTGTGTCCCCCTCAAATTCGTATATTGAACCCATAACCCCCCATACCTGAAGATAGTATATTTTATATGTTTTTTAATCAAAATTATAAAAATTACTACACAAGAGCTAAAACTTTAAAATTCTTAAAAGAAAATATAGGGGAAAAGCTCGATGACATTGAATATGGCAATACTTTTTTTGCATATGACACCAAAAGCACAGCAAACAAAACAAAATTAAGTTTGACTTCATCAAAATTAAAACATTTGGGGGTGCCTGGGTGTCTCAGTTGGTTAAGGATCTGTCTTCGGCTCAGGTCATGACCCCAGGGTCCTGGGATCCAGCCCCTTGTAGGGCTCTCTGCTCAGCAGGGAGCCTGCTCCCCCGCCCCTTCTCTCTCTGCCTGCCTCTCTTCCTACTTGTGATCTCTGTCAGTCAAGTAAATAAATAAAATCTTAAAAAAAAAAAAAAAAGTCACAGACTGGGTGAACACAGAGTTGGGACAGAAATCAGGGAGATAAAAGTGATTGCTTTTCTGTGAGGGCTCACTGAAGAGTGGGGGCCCAAACTTTTAACCCTGGGACAAGAGAGCTGGATGCAACCATTTTCATCCCCAACCCGCCTTCAAGGAGCAAAACAGCATCACATATTGCAATCCAGACCTGCTTACACTGAGCCTGGCCCCCTGGGCAAAGGGGATGCAATTCCATGTGGACAAAGACACCTGAGAATCAGCACAACAGCCCCCGTCCTCAGGAGGGGAAGGAACAACAGGCTAGTACCAAGTTTATTGATCATAGAGAACTGTAAAACTTCAGCTCTTGGGGAACACAGTATATCACATTCATGTTTTTGTTTTTTGGGTTTTTTTTTTCCATTCTTTAGTCTTTCAGTTTTATTTTTTCAGCTATTTCTCATTTTTTTCAGTTTTTTAAATTCTTTTTAAATTTTTATTTTATATATACATTATATATGTATTTTTAATTTTTGGTTTCCTTTAATTGTATTTTATTTTATTTTGTTCTGCTTTATTTTAGTAAATGTATAAATTTTTCTTTCTTTCCTATTGTGGGATCAGTTTCTTTTAGCAAATAGACTAAAATACACACAGGATCTATTTCGTTAGCTTTCTGTTTTGTTTCTTGTTTGATTTTTTTTCCTATTTTGTTGTTGTTTTGTTTTGTTTTCTGTTCTTGGTGGTATTGTTGTCTTTTTTTCTCTTTTTTTCTATTCTTTTCTGGACATAATGAGGAGATGGAGAAATTCACTCCAAAAGAAAGAAGAGGAGGTAGTACTCATGGTCAAGAATTTAATCAATGTGGATATAAGTAAGATATCTGAACTAGAATTTAAAACAATCATTATAAAAATATAAGCTGGGCTTGGAAAAAGCATAGAAGAGGGAAGCCTGGGTTGTTCAGTCAGTTAAGCATCTGCCTTCAGCTCAGGTCATGACCTGTCCTGGGATTGAGTCCCACATCAGGCTCTCTGCTCGGTGGGGAGTATGCTTCTCATTCTACCTGCTACTCCCTCTGCTCATACTCTCTCTCTCTCTCTCTCTCTCTCTCTCTCTGAAAAATAAATAAATAATTTTTTAAAGGCAGAAAAAAAACATAGAAGACACTAAAGAATCCCTTAGTATAGAAACAAAAGAACTAAAATATAATCATGCCAAAATTTAAAATGCTATTATTAAGATACAGTCACAAATGAAGACAAATGAGGCAGAAGAGAGAGTGATATAGAAGGAAAAATGATGGAAAATAAAGAAGCTGAAAAAAATACAGAAAGAACAGCTAACAGGATCACAGAGGGAGACTTCTAAAACTCAGTGATTCCATAAAGTGAAATAATATCTCAATAATAAGCGTTCCGGAAGATAAGGGAGGGCATAAGGTTTATTTGAACAAATAAGTGAGAACTTCCCTAATCTGGGGAAGAAAACAGGCATTCACGTCCACAAGGCACAGAGAATTCCCCTCAAAAATCAATAAAAATAGGTCAACAGCTCAACATATAATAGAGAAGTTTTCAAATTTCAGAGATAAGGAGAAAATCCTAAAAGCAGAATGGGACAAGAGGTCCTTAACCTATAAGGGTAGAAACATAGAGCTGGTAGCATAACTGTCCACACAGAACAGGGAGGCCAGAAAGGACTGCCATAATATACTGAAGGTGCTAAAAAGGAAAAACATGCAGCCAAATATACTTTATCCAAAAAGATTGTCATTTAGAATAGGAGAGATAAAGGGTTTGCAGGACAAACAAGAACTGAAGGGATGTGTGAACACTAAACCAGCCCTTCAAGAAATATCAAAGGGGATTCTCTGACCAAAGAGACAGCCCAAAAGTAACAAAGACCAGAAAGGAACGGAAACAGAGACAATGCACAGAAACAGCAACATTATTCAATGACACTAAATTCATACCTTTCAATAATTACTCCGAACGCAAATGGACTAAATGCTCCAGTCAAAAGACATAGGGTAGCAGATTGGATTAAACAAACAAACAAACAAACAAGGGATGCCTGGGGGGCTCAGTCAGTTAAGCATCTGCCTTTGGCTCATGTCATGATCCCAGGGTCCTGGAATCAAGTTCTGAGCCATGCTCCCTGCTCAGTGTAGAGCCGGTTTCTCCCTCTGCTATTCCCCCTGCTTGTGCTCTCTCTGTTTCTTTCTCTCTGACAAATAAATAAATAAATAAAATCTTTCTTAAGAAAATAAATAAAATTAGTCTTTTGTAGAGAGGTGGAGGGCTAGATCCCAGGGCCCTAGGATCATGCCCTGAGTGAGCCAAAGACAGACGTTTAACTGACTGAGCCACCCAGACACCCCAAGAGACTTATTTGAGACCCAAAGATACCTCCAGATTGAAACTGATCAGGTGGAGAACCATTTATCATGTTAACAGACATAAAAAGAAAACTGGCATAGCAATCCTTATATCAGACAAACTAGATTTTTTTTAAAGATTTTATTTATTTATTTATTTATTTGTCAGAGAGAGAGAGCACATACACAAGCAGGCAGAATGGCAGGCAGAGGCGGCTAGAGAAGCAGGCTCCCTGCTGAGCAAGGAGCCTGATGCAGGACTCGATCCCAGGTCCCCAGGATCATGACCTGAGCCGAAGCCATCGTCTTAACCAACGGAGCCATCCAGGCATCCTAGACAAACTAAATTTTAAGCCAAAGTTTGTAATAAGAGATGAGGAAGGCACTATATCATAATAGAGTAGTCTATCCAACAAGATCTAACAATTGTAAATATTTATACCCCTAATTTAGGAGCAGCCAAATATATAAACAAATTAATAACAAAATTAAAGCAACACATTGATAATAATATAATAACAGCATGGGACTTTAACATCCCACTCACAGTAATGTACAGATCATCTAAGCAGAAGATCAACAAGGAAACAAAGGCTTTGAATTATACACTGGGCCAGATGGACATAATAGACATATTCAGAGCATTCCATCTTAAAGCAACAGAACACTCATTCTTCTCAAGTACACAAGGAACATAATCAGAAATAGATCACATAATAGGTTACCAATCAGGTCTCAACCAGTACCAAAAAACTGGGATCATTCTCTGCATATTTTCAGACCACAATGCTTTGAAACTGGAACTCAATCACAAGAGGAAATTTGGAGAGAACTCAAATACATGGAGGCTTAACTGAATGAGCCACACAGGCACCCTATACCAAACATATAAAGAAGAATTAATTCTTTTGAAACTGTTTCAAAAAAATAAATGAAGGGAAAACTTCCAAACTAATTCTATGAGGCCAATATTACCTTGATCCCAAACCCAGACAAATACCCCCACAAAAAAGAAGAATTACAGACCAATATCCCTGATGAACATGGATGTGAAAATTCTTACAAGATCCTAGCCAGTAAGATCCAACAGCACATTAAAAGGATTATTCACCACAACCAAGTGGGATTTATTCCTGGGCTGCAAAGGTGATTCAGCATCAACAAATCAGTCATTGTGATACACTATATTAATAAAACAAAGGACAAGAACCATATGATCCCTTCTATAGATGCAGAAAAAGCATTTGACAAAATATAGCATTCTTTCTTGATAAAAACTCTCCACAGTGTAGGGATAGAAGGAATAAACCTCAATATCAAAAGCCATATATTAAAACCACGTGGTAAATATCATCCTCAATGGGGAAAAGCTCTCAGCTCAGAAATATGACAGGGATGCCCACTCTCAACATTGTTGTTCAACTGGGAGTCCTAGCCTCAGCAATCAGACAACAAAAAGAAAAAAGGCATCCAAATTGGCAAAGAAGTCAAACTTTCACTCTTCACAGATGATATGATACTTCACATAGAAAACCCAAAAGACTCCACCCAAAAATCGTTAGAACTGACACAGGAATTTAGCAAAGCTGAAGAATATAAAATCAATGCACAGAAGTAAGTTGCATTTCTATACACTAACAATGAAGAAGAAAGTGAAATCAAAGAATCAATCCATTTACAATTGCACCAAAATCCATAAAATATGTAGGAATAAACCTAACTAAAGAGGTAAAGGATTTGTATTCAGAACTAGAACACTCATGAAAATATTGAGGCAGACACAAAGAAATAGAAATATGTTCCATGCTCATGGATTGGTATAACAAATATTATTAAAATGTCATGCTACCTAGAGCAATCTATACATTCAGTGCAATCCCTATCAAAATACCATCAACTTTTCTCACAGAAATGGAACAAAGAATCCTAAAATTTGTATGGAACCAGAAAAGACCCAGAATAGCCAAAAGAATGTTGAAAAAGAAAACCAAAGCTGGTGACATCACAATTTTGGACTTCAAGCTCTATTACAAAGCTATAATCATCAAGACAATATGGTACTGGTACAAAAACAGTGCCAAGGAAACAGAATTGAGAACCCAGAAATGGACCCTCAACTCTATGGTCAACTATCTTCAGCAAAGAAGGAAAGAATAGCCAATGGAAAAAAAAAGACAGTCTCTTCAACAAATGGTGTTGGGAAAATTGGACAGCCACACACAGAAGAATGAAACTGGACCATTACCTTATACTACACAAAAATAGACTCAAAATGGATGAAAGACCTAAATGTGAGACAGGAATCTATCAAAATCCTAGAAGACAACACAGACAGCAACCTCTTCCACCTCAGCTGCAGCAACTTCTTGCTAGACATGTCTCCAAAGACCAGGGAAACAAAGGCAAAGTGAACTATTAGGATTTCATCAAGATAAAATGCTTTTGTACAGCAAAGGAAACAGCCAACAAAACCAAAAGACAACTGACAGAATGGGAGAAGATACTTGTAAACAACGTATCAGATAAAGGGCTAGTATCCAAAATCTATAAAGAACTTATCAAACTTAACACCCAAAGAACAAATAATCCAATCAAGAAATGGGTAGAAGACACGAACAGACATTTCTCCAAAGAAGACATCCAAATGGCCAACAGACACATAAAATACTGCTCAACATTGCTTGGCATCAGGGAAATACAAATCAAAACCACAATGAGATATCACCTCACACCAGTCAGAAAGGCTAAAATTAACCAGTCAGGAAATGACAGATGTTGGAGAGGATGCAGAGAAAGGGGAACCCTCCTACACTGTTGGTGGGAATGCAAGCTGGTGCAGCCATTTTGGAAAATGGTATGGAGGTTCCTCAAAAAGTTGCAAATAGAGCTACCCTATGACCCAATAATTGCACTACTAGGTATCTACCCCAAAGATACAAATGTAGTGATCAATAGGGACATGTGCACCCAAATGCTTATAGCAGCAATGTCCACAATAGCCGAACTATGGAAGAAACTCAGATGTCCACTGACAGATGAATGGATAAAGAAGATGGGATTTCATACACACACACAATGGAATATTACTCAGCCATCAGAAAGGATGAATACTTTCCATTTACATTGATATGGCTGGAACTGGAGGGTATTATGCTGAGGAAAATAAGTCAATCAGAGAAAGACAATTATCCTGTGATCTCACTGATATGTGGAATTTAAGAAACAAAACAGAGGATCAGCTGGGAAAGAGGAAAAAATACAATACAAAACCAGAGAGAGAGAGAAACAGATAAACCATAAGAGACAAACTGAAGGTTTGGAAACAAACTGAGGGTTGTTGGAGGGGGAGGAGGGATGGGGTAACTGGGCGATGAATACTAAAGAAGGCATGTGATGTAATGAGCACTGGGTATTATAAAAGACTGGTGAGTCACAGACATGTGGTGATTGGTTCTGAAACCAATAATATATGTTAGTTAATTAGAAAAAAACATAACTACATGAATAACAAGAATCAACTATATGTTTAAACTCCGTAATACTTTATTTTACTTTAAACAGTCAATTCTCTCTCTCTTTTTTAAAGATTTATCTATTTATTTATTTGAGAGAGAAAGAGAGAAGGAGAGCACAGAGGAAAAGTGATAGTGAAACAGGTTCCCCAGTGAGCTGAGAGCCCAATGTGGAACTCAGTTCCAGGACCCTGAGATCATGACCTGAGTCAAAGGCAGACACTTAATCAACTGAGCCACCCAGATGGCCAACAGTCAATTCTCTTTTTAAGGAAAGTTTCTAAAGCATATTCTATATTTACCCCCACATAGTTACCATCTCCAGTGTTCTTCACTCCTTTGGATATATGTAGATTTTTCTCTGTTATCATTTTCCTTCTACCTGAAAGACTTTCTTTAACATTTCTTGCAGTGATGGTGTGCTGATGATGAGGTCTTTCTGCACTGTATGTCTAAAAAAGTCTTCATTCAACATTTGTTTCTGAAAGAGATTTTTGCTGAGTTTAGAATTCTGGTTGACTGTTTTATTCTTTCAGTAGTTTAAAGACAGAAACCACTGCTGTCTTTGGCTTGCATCCTTCTTGACGACAAACTGACTGTCATCCTTATCTTTGTTCCTTTGTATATAATGTCTTCTTTTCTCTAGCTGTTCTTAAGATTTTCTGTTTATCATTGTGATTTTGATGTGCCTTGGGATGGCTTTCCTCATGTTTCTCCTGGTTGGAGTTTACTGAACTTCTTGGATCTGTATAGTGTTCATCAAATTTGGAAAGGTTTTGGCCATGATATCTCTAAATGTTTTTTCTGCTCCTTCCTCTTTCTCTTTCAATTCCTTCTGGAACTCCAATAACATGTATAGGCCACTTGATATTGTACCACAACTCACTGATGCTTGGTCTTTTCATTTTTTAAACTCACCATAGTTTGCTGTGGACAGTCTTGATGGCTGTCCTTAGGGTCACTAATCTTTTATTTAGGGTGTCTTGTGGTTGTTAATCACATCTGATGGGGTTTTCATCTCAGGCATTATATTTCCTAATTCCATAATTTTGATTCAGCTCTTTTTAAAATACTTTCCAGATCTCTCATTACTATGCTCATGCTTTCCTCTACCTTCCCGAATATAGCTGACCATTGAACAATAGAGGGGTTGGGGATCTGACACCCACACACACTGTCTAAAGTCTATATGTACCCTTTGACTCCCCAAAACTTACTGACTCCCCAAAACTTAACTACTAATAGCCTCCTGTTGACTAGAAGCCTTATGGATAACATAAACAATGAATTAACCCATATTTTGTATGTTATATGTACTTTACACTGTATTCTTACAATTAAAAAAGTTAGAGAAAAGAAAGTTATTAAGAAAATCTTAAGGAAGAGAAAATACATTCATGATACTAGACTGTGTTTATCAAAATAAATCCAACTGTAAGTTAACCTGTGCAGTTCAAACCCACATTATTTGAGGTCAGCTGTATATGGATGGGATTTTTTTTTTCTAGAGATTTTATTTATTTATTTGACATAGAGAGGGGAAGAGCAAGAGAGGGAATTCAAGCAGGGTGAGTGGGAAGAGAGGGAGAAGCAGGCTCCCCGCTGAGCAAGGCTCTATCCCAGAACCCTGGGATCAGGACCTGAGCCAAAGGCAGATGCTTAACGACTGGAGGGCATTTTTAAATGTAATGATTGTTTTAATGTCTTTGTCTACTAATTCTGCCAATTGTGTCATTTCTGTGTCTGTTTCTATTGATTGATTTTTCTTCTCATTGTCAGAATTTGCAACCTCTTTTCATGCCTGGTATGTTTTCATTAAATGAATTTTATCTTCTAGGGTGCTAGGGTTTTTTGGTTTTTGTTTTTTTTTAATTCCTTTAAATAATTTTGAGCTTCCCTCTCACATGCAGTTAGTTTACTTGGAAACAGTTTGATCCTTTTGAAGCTTGCTTTTAAGCTTTGTTAGGTGGAACGTGAGCAGCCTTTAGTCCAGGGCTAATTTTGCCCTACTACTGAGGAAATACCTTTCTGAGCACTCTATTTGAATGAAAAGACTGCTGTGTGTTAGGAGGTCTTTTCATTCTGGCCAGAGGGAGGACAAAGTATTACCAGGCATGTGTGATGTGCTGAACTCAGTCTGCTTCTTCTTTTTTTATCCTTTTTTTTTTTTTTTTTAAGATTTGATTTATTTATGAGAGAGAGAGAGAGAGCAGAAGCTGGGTGGGGGCAGAGGGAGAGATAGACTCCCCTTTGAGTAGGGAGCAGGATGTGGGGCTCCATCCCAGGAACCTGGGATCATGACCAGAGCAGAAGGCAGACAGTTAACTAACTGAGCCAACTGGGCACACCTGTTCAGCCTGCTTCTTTGTGGTATTCTTTCTCTGGCCTCAGGTAAGTTTTTTATGTGCAAGTACCAATGAACACTTAGCTGAAAACCTGAAGGGGAAATTTCTATAGATTTCTAGAACTTCCTTTCTGAGCAATTTGCTACTGCATAGGTACTGTGTCCTGTGAATCCTGGCCACCTTGGTGGCTTCTGAATTCTATCTCCTCAGAATTCAGGGAAACTGCTGGACTTTGTTCAGGTTACCCTCCCAGAGTGCATGAAATTTTCTCCAGGCAAGAAGCTGGGTCAGACAACCCACCTCATTGTCTCCCTCTCTGCTAGTTCTTTCTCATCTCTGTGACTTTTCCCCATACTTGTAAGTCTTAGATTTTTGAGTCTCCAGCCCTCAGCTCTCAGGTTTCTTTCCTTTTTATTCTATACTCACTCTCTTATGAGTTCATCTTGTCTCATGGTTCCAATATCATTATGTCCATAACTTCTCTATTCAGTTCTCCAGTCTGGATCTCACTTCAGAACTTCAAGCATCTTTCCCAATTGCCTTCATGATATCCTACTATCACTTTGATGTTTAATTATCATTTCAAACTTAACATATCCTAAAATTCATCCCTCCTATATTCTTCTTTTTTTTTTTTTCTTTTAACACTTCACTGACCGAGCCACCCAGGCACCCCAAGAGTTGTTAATTTTTTTTTAAAAGATTTTATTTATTTATTTGACAGAGAGAGAGAGAGAGATCACAAGTAGGCAGAGAGGCAGGCAGAAAGGGGGGAAGCAGACTCCCCACTGAGCAGAGAGCCCCATGCAGGGCTCGGTCCCAGGACCCTGAGATCATGACCTGAGCCAAAGGCAGAGGCTTAACCCACTGAGCCACCCAGGCGCCCCCTCCTATATTCTTCTTAATGCCAACTTTTTCTCTTCTAAATGCATGAGGTAAACACCTTGGTGTTCTCCTTGACACTCTCTCTCACTCCTCAGAGTCAGTCTTTCAGAAAATCCTAGCTACTCTACCGAATCAAACCCAAGCATTCTGCACTTCTCCCCACTCCCATTACCTCCACTATGGTCCACGCCACCATCACCTCTTACCAGGCTTAATCTGACAGACTTAACGTCCATGTTTCTTTTAACACCACAGCCAAATAATCCACATGTTATGCATATCGCTCCTCTGCTCAAAATCCTGCCAAAGCTTCCCAGTTGACTAAAAATAAAAGCCCAGGGGGCACCTGGGTGGCTTAGTGGGTTAAAGCCTCTGCCTTCAGCTCAGGTCATGATCCCAGGGTCCTGGGATGGAGCCCCTTGCCGGGCTCTCTGCTCAGCAGGGAGACTGCTTCCCCCCCCCTCTGCCTGCCTTTCTGCCTACTTGTGATCTCTGCCTGTCAAAGAAAGAAAGAAAGAAAGAGAAAGAAAAGCAAAGCCCAAGTCCTCACTATGACCTACAGGATCCATCACCATTCTGACCTCCCTTCTACCACCCACAGACACATACTCTTTGCAGTCACTCTGCCTCTACCCCATTTCTCAGGGACCTCAGCCCTGTCACCAACCAGACCTTTGCACCTGTTGCTACCTCTGTTGGGAATGTTCTTGCTCCATCAAAAGCCACAAGTTCATTTTCTTCACACTTCTTTCAGGTCTTTATTCCAAAGTTACTCTTCGAGTTAGTCTTTCTCTATTTTCTCTAAATATCTATATATCTTCATATATATTTCCTTATTTAATCCTTAACACTCAGGTGCCTGGGTGGCTCAATCAGTTAAGATCCTAGGGTCCTGTTGGTGGGAATGCAAGTTGGTGCAGCCACTTTGGAGAACAGTATGGAGGTTCCTTAAGAAATTAAAAATAGAGCTTCCCTATGACCCTGCAATTGCACTACTGGGTATTTACCCCAAAGATATAGATGTAGTGAAAACAAGCGTCATCTGTACCCCAATGTTTATAGCAGCAATGGCCACGGTCGCCAAACTGTGGAAAGAACCAAGATGCCCTTCAACGGACGAATGGATAAGGATGATGTGGTCCATATACACTATGGAGTATTATGCTTCCATCAGAAAGGATGAATACCCAACTTTCATATCAACATGGACGGGACTGGAGGAGATTATGCTGAGTGAAATAAGTCAAGCAGAGAAAGTCAATTATCATATGGTTTCACTTATTTGTGGAGCATAACAAATAGCATGGAGGACAAGGGGAGATGGAGAGGAGAAGGGAGTTGAGGGAAATTGGAAGGGGAGGTGAACCATGAGAGGCTATGGACTCTGAAAAACAATTTGAGGCTTTTGAAGGGGGGGGTGGGAGGTTGGGAGAGCCAAGTGGTGGGTATTATGGAGGGCACGGATTACATGGAGCACTGGGTGTGGTGCATAAACAATGAATTCTGTTACGCTGAAAAGAAAAAAAAAAAAAAAGACCCCAGGGTCCTGGATAGGGTTACACATTTGTCTCTCATGAATAAATAATCTTTTTAAAAAATAACCCTTAACACTCTTATAAGGAAGGCACTATTAATTATCCCCATTTTACACCTGAGAAAAATGGAAGTTAGTGAATTGCCCAAAGTCAATTGCTAGTACATAGAAGGGCAGACAAAGAGATTCCAGAAGCTTCTCGCTCTCTCTCTCTCGTTCTCTCTATATATGTGTGCATGTGTGTGTATCCTATAGATGTGTGCGTATACCATATACATTATATTTATCACATATATGTATATACAACTACCATGAAATATAGCTGTTTCTAACCTCCATGTTTGAAGCAACTGGTGGAGACTTGGAAGCAGACTGATGCTTTGATCCAGCTGGCATCTATTAGGCACCTACTGCATACTAGGATTGTGATCAGTGCTGAGGACATAGTTGCTGCCATCATGGCCCTCACAGATGGGAAAAGGGAAGAAGACACCTAGAAGCCCATGGGGGGGAAAACTCGGTAGGACCTAGGGACAGAAATTATGAGGGAAGGGGCGCCTGGGTGGCTCCAGTGGGTTAAAGCCTCTGCCTTCAGCTCAGGTCATGGTCCTAGGGTCCTGGAATCGAGCCCCACATTGGGCTCTCTGCTCACTGGGGAGCGCCTGCTTCTTCCTCTCTCTCTGCCTGCCTCTCTGCCTACTTGTAATCTCTGTCCATCAAATAAATAAATAAAAATCTTTAAAATTAAAAAAAAAGGAATTATGAGGGAAGACTCTGATTCAACACAAGGAAGTGTTCCTCATGGTCAGATCTGTCTGAGATGGAATGGGCTGGGACGACTTCTCTTACAGGAGTTATCCCAGCAAAGATGAGGAGACAATTGACCAGGCTATTACAGAAGAGACTGACTCAAGGGTAACATGGCTGGTCAGTCACTAGGCAACCACACTGAGCTGGGATTTTTGAAGAAATATTTCAACGAAATGACTATTTGCAGAGATGTGTGTAGGGCTGAGGCAACGAACAAGAATGTGGATGCACCTAGGAACCAGTAGAGTCCAGAAAGCATTTCCACCCTTTTCCATGAAGGTGTAGGGGAGCCTGATTAGAACTGGAGCCTTGGAAAAGAGGCTCTCAGAAAGGAAGTTTCTGGAAAGAAGCAGCAACTGTCTGAACTGGAACAGGGCAGCAGAAACATCCCAGGAAACAACTAATACACGTCTCCTCCCTCCTTAGGCTGCCCTGTTAGTCACAGTGCCACTCACCAAACCCAAATAGAAGCCAGATCCAAGGGGCTGCAGGAGAGGCAGGTCACAGAGGAAATAATACAGTGCAAAAAGGGCGGTGTCTGCGGGCACCCGGCAGGTCAGAGGAGGGTGGAGATGGATCTAGAAAGGCAAACAGAATAACCAGTACAGCTGGCTAAGGACCCTGCTTCCCTAAGAAGCAAAACAAATTCTCCCTGGGGACCGTAAAAATGAACGATTAGGAGATAAACCACAACTATGGGGGAGGAGGAGTGGTGAAAATTGGAACTGAACGGAAAATCTGGCTCTGCTCTCCCCACAGGCTGTCCCACCACCTCAGGCCCCCGGTGCGCTCTTGTGCGCACCACCTGCTGTGGGGTCTGGGAGAAGGACCAGGACTGGGAGCCTTCCCTTCTACGCGGCGACCAGACGCCTGAACAGCCAGGCCCCGGGTCTCCGCCCAGCCTTGAGGGGCCGAGGAGGCCAGGCTGGGGCACGCCTCCTGCCCCGCCCGGGCGCTGGCACCCGCAGGGTCGGCCCAGCCGAGCTCTGAGCTCCGGGGTCGCCGCGACCATTCCGAGGACCTCGGGTCTGGGACCAGAGGAGCTTTGCACGTGGGCCGGGGCGACGCGGTTCAGGTGGCAAGGATCCAAGGCGGAGCCTTCTTCCCCCCGGGTCCACCCTCCGCCCCTCCCCACCCCCGACCCAGAAAAGGACACGCACACAAAAACTTTTGCCACACTATTAATATATTCGCGTTTCCTCCCACTTTCCCAATGGGCTACCAGCTGCAGAACTCCTGAATAGAAAGCTTAATTGTGCTTTGTCATGCAGAATACCTCGATTTTCTATAGAAGGTTACAAAGGGCCATTTGAAGTATTTCTTTCCCCCCTAATAGTGAACCATTTGCATAGGGCACCTCCGCGCCTGCCAGACCCAGGTAGCAGCCGAGCCTAAAGCTCCGAGGCCCCGGGGTAACAAAACTCAGTGTGGTTTCCAAGGGCCGCCCTACTCTGCCTCCAGCCTCGCATCCGACTTGTCTCTGCATTTCCTCGGATCGCAGCCAGCGCGGGCAGCTGATGGAAAGGATGCGAAGCTTGAGGCCGGCGGGCCGCGGTGGCCCGGCCCCTCTCGCTGACCTCTGGGCGGCCTCGGGCCATCTCGGCCCTTCTGCCCTCAGCTGGGTCCTGTTCCAGGCGGGGCCTCCCGACCCCGAGTGGTGTTTTCGGCTCCTACCTGCGGGTCCAGAGCACAGGCCGTTACCCGTGCGGGGCCCACAGCCCGCTCGCCTCCAGCACAAGGCCCAAGTGTCGTGCGGAAGGAACTGGAAGCCGATTATGATTTGGTTTCGTCGCTGTTCCATTTCTCCTGGTTGATTGGCAGGGCTGCCTTCCGAATATCTTTTCTTGTTGCTTGTTTTGACAGTTCAAATCCAGGTCTATGTGACATATAAAGCTAATAAAATTCTAATTTCATTGTTAATCTTATTTCATTGCAGTATAGGTTTTTACCCTCACACCTGCGTGGCAGGGTGTAATTCCATTAATAAAAAAATCAACATATTCATTGCATGTCTTTTCCCCGATGATATATTGTGAGCAGTGTGAGTTGAAAAAGAACCATTTATTCCCACCGTGAATGAGCCTGCATGGGGCGGGAGCTTCACCTGCCCCTCAGTCAATTAGGAATGTATCGAAAAGTCTAGCAGAAAACGAGTTAAATTAACCGTTCGCTAATTTCCTTGTGTCCCTCCTACATAATCCCCCCTTTTCAGCTTCCAGAAATTACCACATGTTGCAAGGTTCAAATAGTGCCTAATGAAACAGTGACTAAACGCTTCTCCCTCCGGCGCCGCCGTCGGGGCAGCCCTTTCGCCGGCCTTTAAAGCGGCGCGATCTCCCAGTCCCAGCTCCATATGCTTTAATAAAAAAGAAAGAAAAAAAGGAAAAAAAAAAAAAAAAAAAGGAAGGAAGATAGAGAAAAAGAAAGTTAGTTTCTTTGGTAGAAAGGAATAAAAAAAAAAAAAAGCAAGTTGTCAAAAACTCTTGATTCTACCGGTGAAATGACATTGGTGCCCACTCACTTCTCACCCGGACAAGGCGGTGGGGCTCCCCGGGTAGGGACCACTGCGTGGGTATTCCCCCCTCTCACCGGACAACTGGTGGCCTGGAGTTGGCAGGGTTGAGCCAGGAGCAGGGGAGTTTGGAGGAGAATAGGAAGGTCGGCCAGGAGAACAAAGGAGAGAGAGAGAGAAAAAAAGAGACAGAGAGAGGGAAAGAGAGAGAGACCCCAAGGCACAAAGAGACAGAGAGAAGTAGGCAGAGAGAGAGAGAGAGAGCATGACAGGGTAGCAGCAAGGGAGAGACTAACACGACCAGCTCTCCACTCCCTTCTCCCAAGTTAAACCACGTGTCTGGCTCTAGCAACTCTTCAGCCCCTCCGGGAAAGCGTTCTGAAGCCTTGAAATTCGACCCTAATAATTAATCGTGGTCATTAATTAATTAAGGAGGAAAGGGGGGAGGTGGCTTGCTGCTGCTTGACCCCAAACAATTTAAATTAGGCTTTGTGAAGGTAGACTCCCAAAGCCTGCCCTCCCCCTCTTGCCTATTCTTTCTCTTTCAAGCTCTCAAAAATTTCCATTATAATCCTCGGCGGCTGGGGCCGCAGAGCGGCGGGTCCCTCTCGAGCCCGTCCCCGCACAGCGAGGCCAAGCTGTCTCCAGCCCCTCGAAGCCGGCTGCCACCCAGAGGCAGGAAACTCTTTGCCTTCGGGAGCAGGTCCACCTGCCTTTTTCCTCTGCACCTGCTGTGGATCGTTTCTCCCTGAACTTCAGAAATCAAGTAGTAGCCTAAGATTTCGTCGGCCTGCAGTGCTCACACAGACTGAATATTGCTACATTCCCCTTTTTCTCTGCCTCTTCTCTCTCTCTCTCTCTCTCTCTCACTCTCTCTCTCCCTGTCCTTCTCCCCTTCCCTCGCTCCCTCCCTCTCTCTCTCCTTCTCCTCCCTCTGGCTAGAGACTTGAGTTCCTTATTTGAAATGGTGCAGCTAATACAAAGTCATCAAAGCACTATGGTTCTTGTCTTAAAGTGACAGCCCTCTTTATGGGGCTGTTTAAAATACGCCCCCTGCTTTTCAATGTCTCTCTATCCATCTTTGTCTGCTCTTCAGAAAAGCGGACAATATAAAGCCCAGCCTGGCGAGCTCCCCACGCTCAGGCCTGGGCAGTGCCAACCTCCGCCTTTAAGCAGATTGAAATTGTCACTGCTTCATTAATCTGAAACTAGTTACTTTCCTAAGCACACAGCACACACTTCCGATCTGTGGGGATTCACTCAGAGGAGCCCCTGGGGCCTTCCTGGGTTTGGGATTTGGAAGGCTCAACAAAGGTAGGACAAGGGTTCAGGAAAATACAGAGCTCAGCTTGAAGAGAGGCGATGCCCAGTCCAGAAGGGCCGGCAGGGGCATCAGTATAAGGGCACACAGAACGCTATTTTTAGAGACAATGGGATGCCCAGAATTGTGGAGGGTGCACTTGAGAACAAGGAGCCCAGCCATGGGAACAGACAGGCAATATCTATCTCATTGTGGGGTCTCAGGTCTGTGAGGTCTCATGGGCTTTGGGTTTTCTTTCCTCAGACTGAAGAAACTTACTTCCCAATATGAGTCACTGCTGGCTTTTGTTTTTTTCATCTGAGTTCTGCTTGAACTCTGTTGCTGAGACTTCTGCCAGTTCCTGTTCTTACTGGCTTCGCTTCTTAGCTCCAGCCTGCGTGACTCCAAGGGCCAGGACCTTGGGTGAAGGAAAGCTGCGTCCCTGTAGAATTACCCTGTGAAATGAACTGCCTTTTTTCTTCACACTTTCACCATTAACAAAAGACAGTACAAAAGATTCTTCTACTTTTGATATTTCCAGCTAGCTTAGAATAGCAAGTTTTTGGATTCTATTACATCTAATTTAGGGGAGAGATGTGGGCATTTTTTTTTTCGGAGAAGCTTCATTTTCAGTAATGTGAGCCTAAAGATTTATAAAATAGATTTATATTAAATTATGTTAATAGAAGCCTAGTAAATGCACCGTTTAATTGCATGGAAAAATGTTCCCTTTTAAGAGGTCTGTCACCTTAACAGGTACATTCAAAGATTCCCTGTGAATAATGAAAATAGGAACAATTGCTTTGATGCACTGAGCTGTATTCATCGTCTAGGACAGCTTTAGGCTGTGTTTGGAGAGGGTGGGAGGAGTTCCTTTTAAAGCAGTGATTGCTCCTTTAAACCCAATTTCCTCTAGCAAATAGGTTCTATTCGGAGTGTCATTCTTCTCTCTCCCATACCCTTAAGATCTCTCTCCCGGGTCCCTCTCCTTTTTCTCCCCCCCCCGCCCCCAATAGCTCTAAATACCTTTCCACCTCCCTCAAAGAAATCTCCCAAGGAGTGCCATGAAAAGTGAGTAGAACCTGCAGGAAAGGTAGAGATGGAAGGCAAAACGAAACAAAATAAAATAAAATCTGGTGCAAATAGCTCTTTCCTTTCCATGTATATGACCACCTCCCAGTGGAATTCTCTCTCTCTCTCTCTCTCTCTCTCTCTCTCACACACACACACACACACACACACACCCTCTTGCTTTCTGTGACCACTTTCACTTAGAACAATCATCTTCCTGGCAATTCTCTGACCAGTCAGAGCAAACCCAGCGAGCTGCATTTCTAATACTGATCAGAACTGGTAGACAGTGGAGGTAAGAAAAGAGAAGAGGGAGCCAAAAATCAAAGACTTCCCATCCTCAACTTTTTCTTTCTCTTAAAATACCTTCAGATATCCTTAGGGGGAGTAGGGGAGATGTGGTGTAAGGGGGAGGAGAACCAAGCTAAGATGATCAACTTAGAATACTTCTGAATAAAGGAAGTCTATCATTACCTGCATTTCTATCATCTGGGTCTGTGGATACCCCAAGGATAGGATGCTGGGTCCCTTCTGCCCTGAGCATGGTTTGCACTCAAGAAGCCTTGCCAAGGGGTGCCTGGGTAAGTGGGTTAAGCTTCTGCCTTTGGCTCAGGTCATGATCTCAGGGTCCTGGGATGAGCCCCGAGTCCGGCTCTCTGCTCAGCAGGGAGCCTGCTCCCCCACCCCCACCCCCCACCCCCGCCTGCCTCTCGGCCTACTTGTGATCTCTCTCTGTCAAATAAATAAATAAATCTTAAAAAAAAAAAAAAAAAAAAAAGCCTTGCCAAGTGCTACAATCAATGCTAAGTCCTTGGCCTTGGACTTGTGTTGGTCACTGAGTGGGAGGGTGAAGGGGAAAGGTCTCTGTTCCTCCTTTTCTCTCAGAATGTCAGCACTGGGCTTAGGGCACAAGGGCAGGTCACCCTTTCCACCCAGAACCTCTTCCCATTTGAAACCATCACGAGAACTGCTTGCCAAGAGTTGGATTCCAGCACACTATTGGCCCCTGCTGCTGACTTCTTTTCTCTGTATCAAGATCCTAATTTCTAATTCTCATTTTCATTCTCTCTCTCTCTTTCCATGATGTGTTTATAGGCCCCTAAGAGGCCATGTTTTGGGAAAAACTACTGAAAAGCTAGCATCTGGTGCTTTCCTAGTAGAGAAATTGTCAAGAATGACCCCACACATCTCTTTAAATAAATCTGTGGGTATTTCACTTAAAGTGTTTGATTGATATCAAGATTGCTTAGCAGACTATGTCCTATATGTTGCCCTAGGAACTCTTAACGTGAGGTCAGACTGTAGATCTTAGATCTTTAAAATCAGAGATTCCCAAGGACTCCTTAGGATTTGCAAACTTCAAAAACAGCAAATGATTACCTTGGGTGGACGGAAGGGTGTAAAACCTACCCTAGTAGATGGGAGACCTCATGGTTCACCGTGAAAGTGAGACGAAGGTCCACTGGGCGCCAAATATCCTAGAACCTCCCTGAAACCCCCTAAGAAGTTTTTCTCAGGAGAATGTCCAACGTCTAGCTATGTATCTCTGTCTGAAACTTTTTGCCTCTGGTCGGAGACGAATTGTTAATTGTCTCTCCCCTAAGGAACTTCCCCCCTACCCCCCAGAGACAGAAAGGAGGGGGACTGACACCATCCAAGCAGCCCAAAACCTGGCAAGAAGGGCTGGTGCCGCGTGTCCTTCTCCCGTGGGGGCGGTGGGGCTGGACGCCGAGCTGGGTCGGGTGTGGCAGGTGGGTGGTTCCGCGCTCCGGGCGCAGGGCCTGGGGTGCGCGAGCCAGGCGAGGCACAGAGACACAGAAGCTCGGGTTCCGATTGGGCTGGGACTCGGGGAGGACCAGGGCCCAGCGCTGGGCGACGTAGGGGTGCCCACCCCCAGCCGGCTGTGGTTGGGAGGGGGACCAGGGAACAGAGGTGTCGGCCCACCGCCCAGCTGAGGATTTGCTTTGGGCAGGAGCGCGGAGAGCTGCAGCCGGGGCTCTTTGTCCTTCGCGTGATTTCCCGAAAATGAATTCTCTGTAAACGCTCTCGTTCTTTGCGCCTCAAAACTCCTTTCCTCCCACCCTTATATTTGTGGGCGGAGAGTCCTGTTTATTGGGAAGGGGGGAGAAAAGCAGCGGGAAAGGCAGGAAAGGCAGCGGGCGGGTTACCTCCTCCCCTTTGCGGCGGGAAGCACGACGGGCCCAAGGCTCCGCGCGTGAGAGAGTCCGGGAGGCTCAGCCTCCCAGGCCGGGGTAGGAGCGAGCTGGATGCCTGTGACCGCTGCGTAGGACCAGGCCCAGACCCGTGCACAAAGCGGCGACAGCTCCCTATTCAGTCCCTCCCGCCTGCCCTGGCCGGTACCCGAATAGGAGCTGAAGACCAAAGTCCTTCTCTGAGCCTCCCGTGTGTGTGTGTGTGTGTGTGTGTGTGTGTGTGTGTGAGAGAGAGAGAGAGAGAGAGAGAGAGAGAGAGAAACAGAGACAGAGACAGAGAGAGGAAAGAAAAGGAAAGGAAAGGAAAAGAGAAGAAAAAAGAAAAGAAAAAGAAGAAAAGAGAAAGAGAAAAGAACTAAAGAACTCTGGGTAGGGAAAAACCATAATCACATCCTCCACCCCACCCCCACCCAACTTTCCCCTTTGCCCAAACTAGCTTCCTGACCTCAGTTGTAGAGCCCCATCTCACCTGGTAAGATTTCAGTTCCTACCTACCAAAAGTAAATCAGATCTAGAGAAACCTGTGTGTTGTAAACAGTTCCTATTAGCTTGAACCCCTTGGGTGGCATTATTTACAGAAAATAATCAGAAATAATACCAGTGAGGGTTAGAGGGCTCAGCTTGCCTGGAACGAGACCCAGTTTCCACATTTCCAGCTTCACTTGTCTTCCTTAGGTGACAGGCCCTGGCTGCACAGAGCAAAGAGCCAGGTTGCCCTGCTGAGGGCAGAGTAAATCTCCAGGAACAGGTTTGCAGCAATTAACTCTGCAAGATGAGGGGAAGAAAGGGATCAGGAGGGAACAGATTTAGGTTAAAGTTAGGGAGACCAAGGAAAACTGCAAGAGTCCAAAGGCACCTCTGAGCTATTTTGGAAAACTGAGAATATAAATCTTTGGGCAGAATAATCCCCTGTCCCTGCCCTCATGTTTTCTCAGCACTGATGGTATCAGCTGATTTCTTCAGTAGAGGAACAACCGGGAACTAATGTTTCCAGTCACTTGCAGCATCATTTGTAAGTTTCCTTGTGGATTGCTTCCAACCTGTTTGATAGATTGTTGCTCTTCCTAAAACTGTTCGAATTCCATTACATATTCCGGTTTTAGTACTAAAAGAGCTGTAGGGGGAAGGGGAGGAAAGGAGAGCTGCCACAGAAAATAGATACTAGGTAAGGAATATTGACATTTCCCTGCTAAATAAATCAACAAGTTTGTCATTAATTGTCAGTGTCACTTTAAATGGAATGACTTGTCCTTTCAACTGTGAGCAGCTTAGCTCTTTTGAGGATGGGGAGTTAGTATTCCGTAGGCAACATCATCACTGAGGGGGTGCCTTGAGCTCCCTCAACCCAAGCCCCACATTACTAGTTTTTAGTCAACACTTCCCTCTATATTCTCAGACACCTTCCCTCCCCCCATCCGTGCTTTCTCTAGGTATTGGCAAGGGGGAGACAGGGGAGCAAACACCACAAATTGAAAACCTTGATTTTGTTTCATTTATTTAAATAAATATAAATATAAATTTTATATAAAACTATTCACATACAAAGGGACTTCTGCAACTTGAATTCCAATCTCTCCCCAGGCAAATTTTCAGGAGGTGAGACCTACAGGATTCAATTCTCTAAATTATTTGCAATTGAATACTTTCATTTAAAAAACAACAACAGAAAATAATCAAGAAACCCCCGTTCTCTTCTTAGGTTCTGAAAGACAGTGGGGAAGGGGAAAAGACATGCGCTTTCAAAAACCCTCATACAGTATTAAACTTAAACCAACCGTGTTTTTTTTTTTTCCCTGCTACTTGACAAAGCAGAGTTGAATCTAGATTATTTACATTAAAAAAACAAAGACCTATAACTTTGAGTGGAACTTCAAACAAACAGGTCAAGGATGAGACCTGAAGGGTCAGGCCGGGCATGTGCGCGGGGAGAATGCTCAACTCCGTCCTTCTGGAGATGGGACCACAGCATGGGTGAGGATTTGGGCCCCTGGGTACCGGTCACCTTGGTGTTGTGGGGGTGGCCAGGAGCGTGTGGTGAGAGGGAGGCGGGCCTTCCTCATAAGGGAGAAATCTCCTTGTCATCGTTGGCCGAGGCCGGAGACAAGGAGTCTTCATCCTCGGAGCGCGCGTAGTGCGCCTGGCTGCCTACGCACTTGCAGCCCGCGTGACTGTTCCTCTGGGTGCCCTTCCCTTCTTTCTTATGCTTCACCCGACGGTTCTGAAACCAGATTTTCACCTGCTTCTCGGACAGGTTCAGGTATGTCGCGATTTCGATCCTCCGGAGTCGAGACAGGTACATGTTGGAAGAGAACTCGCGCTCCAGTTCCAGAAGCTGCGTGCTGGTGAACGCCGTCCTCATTCTCTTGCCATTGGGTACCTGGCTGGCGTCCGAGCCCCCTGCAGACCGGCCAAGAGAGGCAGAGACGTAATTCTCGGGTGAGGCGATCCCACCCCACGTGCCAGCCCTTGGACAGGACGCCTCTCCAGGACCCACCCGCGAAGCTCAAGCACCTGTCCCCATCCCTCTCCCTTTCCTATTTCATGGCACTTCGTTATTCAGCGGGGAAGGACAGAGACCCCCACAGCAAGTGAAGGCCTTTGATGTGTGAGATGTGAAGTCATAAGCTTAAAGAGGGGTGGGGAGCATTGTCCGGTCGTCTCCCTTCAAGCCTAGCAGAGAGGCAGGCTGGCTTGGCCAAAAGCATGGACATGCTTTAGCTAGCCCCGACGACGGAATGCCACACTTAAGTTCAAACATACCCACCCCGAACCTCAGCCAGTTTAGCCTTCGGTTTCTCAACCCTCAAGTTTGAGGTCTCAAAGGCCCCGATATTACGCAAGACTGAGACACCAGGTCCCCGGAGTGCACGGACGAGGCTGCTTGGAGAGGTTGGAAAGCTAACTTCCACCTTGGTGGAACTTCTGGGGACGACTCCACAGTTACACGAAAAGCCCCTCCTCCCACTCACCCCCCGCCCCAGGCTGCCACTTCCTCCACTGGAGGCGGAAAGTTTGCTCCTGGGAGCCGGGAAGGCGCGGCGCGTAGGTACCCAGAGCCCCCGCCCTACCCATGGTGAGGCAGTGGAATCTCCGCGGGTCCCCCACGTTGTAGGTGGTGGCGGCGCAGACAGGTGCGTGGTGCTGAGGATGCCCCAAGGCTGCCGCGGCTGCCGCCGCAGCCGCCGCGGCCGCTGCAGCGGCGGCGGAGCCCGGCTGCTGGGGCTGATGGTGGTGATGGTGGTGCTGCGGCGGGTGGTGATGATGGTGCGCGTGACTCACGCGAGGACAAAACTGCGCGTCCCCGGGACCCGAAGAGAACTGACCCTTGAGCAGGGGCAGGGCCCCTGCGCCCCCCGGCGCCCCCCCACCGCCGGCCCCTGTGCTCCCGGCGCCTGCGCCCCCGCCGCCGGAGCCCGCGGGCCCGCGACAGGAGTGCAGGTGCGAAGTGACGCAGAGTGGGCAGACACAGAACGCGCCACTCTTGCGGGACGGGCAGCCAGGCCCAGACACAGACATCACCAGCGGGGACGGCATGCCCAGCGGGATGAAGAAATCTGGCCCCGGGTGCGGCTCTGGCAGCGAGGGCGCGGGACGCGAGGAGTCCTTGATGATGAGCGAGTCGACATAGAAGGAGCGCGACATGTCGGGAGGGGGGGTGGCTGGCGCCCCCTCCCCTCCTCTCCTGTTCTGAGCTCTGCCCCGGGCGCGGCGCGGACGCAGGCGGTCAAGCCCTCGGGGACGCGGAGGTGTTCGGCGTCTGGGCTGCGAACAAAGGGGTCCCTGGAGAGGGCTGGTCCTCACGTCCCCCGCCCGGCGCCCCGGCTCCGGGATTTTATAGCCCCCACCCCGGCACGTGATGCTGCGGAGTACCGCTCGGCTCAGGCTCCTCAGCAGCTCCCCACCCTCGGGATAGGCTGCCCGAGTCACAACAGAGGCGGCGAGGAGGGGCGGGCGCGCGGCAGGGAAGAACTCGAAGGAGGGGGATGGGGGAGACTTTGCAAAGTGTAGGTTTTGTTAATTTCGCGCGGAGGCCGGCCTCCTCCCCCTCTTTCTCCACGCTTTCTCGAGAAATCAGAGCTGCATCCTCCATCCTACCCCTTTCCCTGGCCTGGGCCCCAGCCAACTCTTACCCATTCCCGGCCGAAAAGGACACCAGGTGGGGACCTTGAGGCCTTTTTAATAGGGATGCCCAGTGCTCCCTGCTCCTCTGTACCAGCCGCGGCTGAGGCCGGGAGAGTGTGAGGCCTGCTGTTCCCAGCACGATTGTGTGGGCGGTGGACTGGCTCCAGCCCAGTCCCGCACCGCGGCTTGGACCACGGACACACACACACACACAGTCCCCCCCCCCCCCCCCCCGCCGCCCCGCCAGCATTTGGACTTGGCCAGAGTCATTCAGGTGGTTAGTTCGTGACCCTTCCGACCCGGGGCGCAAGAGTGAAGCCTCCTACCTAAGAAGCTTCAGAGAGCTTTTCATTCTAATCCTTGAGACGCTCCAAAATGCCTTTGCACTTGGGGCCTTCCTGGAGCTGCTTAGATCAAGGACACTTCCTTGTGCTCCTTTATAATCGTCGATGTAGCCTTCGGCGGAGAGACCCGTCCAGGAGTCACTCTCCTTTCTCAAGCCAATGCAATTCCAGGACAACCCTGGAAACTCCATCCCAATGATTTTGGAGAGAGGACCCAAACCCCAGCCCTCCTAGAGACGGAGCAGGCTTGGGGAAGGCTATGCTCTGGGTCCTGTGATTTTCTGCGCCTGTTTTACAGACCTTGAGCAACTGGCAGGCTAACCGGGAAGCACTCCCCCCCACCCCACCCCGCAACTCTTTAAAAGCTGAAAGAGGCTGAAGGAATTTGAGCCACTCAAGGAATCCTGCCTCAGGATACGGAGAGGTGGTTTGGTAAAGGAAATCCGAGGGGCACAGGCTCCAGCAGAAGACTTGCACCTTGGTGGCTGCCGAGATAGAGGTTATTGATTTTTGGAGAAGGTGAGAGGGCAGAGGTGAGAGCTTTCCCTTTTTTGCCCCTGTAGGGAAGTCCGGTTGGAGCAGGGAGGGTGAGCAAACGCTCCATACAAATCTGACCCTTTTTCCAAAACAGCTGACTTCAGGCCTGCGTTCACAATGGTGTTAAGAAACTTGGGGACAGGACTCCCTCCACCTCTGAGAAACCAGTGCCCAAATCCTAGGGGAGCATCAACTTCTCAGTGCGAGGCATAGGCTCTCTCTCTGTCCTCTGTCTGTCTCTCCCTTCCCCCTTTTCATCTCTGGGACCATCTCTTTTGCCTACTAGAGAGGTGTAATTGGGTTGTAGGGACGCCCCGCTCTGGGGAGCCCAGGATTTATGGATGGCAATTAAAGTTTTATGAATTGCAGCTGAGGCTGGTTATTGAGCTATTTGAATGTGATTAGAATTCAATTAGAAAGCGGTTAGTGGACGGTGGGTCTCCAGAGTGTAAACAGACAGCTATTCCAGAAATGTGCTAATCCAACATCTTGTGACAACAATTAAGGAGTCTCAGGGCTTAACTCAGGGCAGCTCAGCTGTAACTACTTTTGTACCACAAGGTTTGCCGAAGCAGCCACCCCAGACACTCAGCCTCACTCGTGTCAGGAGAACGCCCGTAGTCCCAGAATCACTCAAGCCCCAACAAGAATGGGAGCTCAACCACTAAGAGATGCTTAAAGGCTGGGTGTTTTTTAACAGGCCTAAATTGTGCAAACAGGTGACATGATTTCCCCACTCACTTTGCAGATGCGTGTGTATATGTGTGTGTAATTTATATACTTTATGCTTATGTGTATTTATTCACTTTGCAAGTGCTCAAAGAAAGTAATAGCTTTCCCCTTTCCTTTTTCCCCTTCTGGATTGGGTTGAAGGTCATCAGAGGTCTGTTTTCGGCTTACAGTTTGGGTCACTGTGTTCCCAGTGGTCCTGGGTATGCTCACGGGAAGAGCTCCTATGCTAATTGCTGGAATTTGTGCTTATGCAAGGACCATTTGGTTTTAGAGAATCCTAATTATGAAGCGTGAGCAACTAATTTATGTCTAAGTATGGAAACGTCCGACTGGAATGCTAAGGAGTTTTGAGAAACGTGAGAGGCCCACGGGGTGACTTAGGGCTGCAGGGGGAGCAGTGGCTTGGGGCCAGATTTGAGGCGGAAAGCAGACCCTGCCTGAGAAACCTGCCTGTGTGAGAGGACTTGGTACATTGCTTGAGCCATGGTGATGAGCACAGGATGACATATGGAAGTGTGAAGTCACTATATTACACACCTGAAACTAACATAACATTGCATGTTAACCAAGTGGAATTAAAATACAAACTTTAAAAAATTTAAAGAATAAATTGCTTGAGCCCACCAAGAGCAAAAATCTGGGGGTCACGTTCTATATTGGAGGCTCTCCTTAGAGTCTCCTCATTAATTCTCTTTGGATCGCTTTCTTTCTTTTCTCCACTCCAGCCCCATCTTCAGAAGTTGGCTCCACTGTGCCTTGCCACCCCTGTTCCCAAAGGAAGCCTACCCTCCATGCCCCTGAGCAGCTATGTGGCTGGCCTGCCCAGTCAAACCCGTCCCTAGGACAGCAGCTCCTTGAACCTGCTCAAAGCCAAAGGGGACCCCTGAGCCGTCTGTCAGTGTGCCCCCACAGTGCCCCCGCTGCCACGCAATTTTATTTCTCAGTGATTCTGTCCGATAAAATTTCATCGTCCATTAAGTAATCCCTGAAATGAGAGCTCTTATGAGCCTATAATGAGCTCTAATTGCCACGACTCGGGGAGCCACGTGGAAGGATTTATTCGGCATTAAGCAGTCGGGTACAGAGTACAGGCTGTTACCTAAGCCATTACTTTCATAATTCAAGGAGAAAATTAGTTCTTTTAAGGGGCAGGGGGATCCTTTGATTTCCTCCTTCTTGCTGGGATGACAGAAGATGGCTTTGTCTTCCTTGAGTGCAAGACAATGTCACAAATATGAAGGTAACAAAATTGTCCCCCCCATCCACCTGAACACATGCCCATGGGGTACCCCACCCTTACCCTCCAAAGAGAAAAAAAAAATCAAAGCATTTCAGAGGTGCCACTTTCTTGCCCCTGCACTCTCCCACTTGAGCATGGATGAGCAGTTTCCTCCTACTCAGTCTTGAGATTTGAATCTTGGTTGTAGCTTTCAAGAGGTCTTCCAATACTTCCCCCACCCGGGATCACACCTGACCTGGACCCCACATTCCCCTCTTGCTTCTCACTCTATTTCCTTTCATGGGCAAAGTCAGGGAAAGCAAAGGATGTGGACTTAGTGTAGCTTATTCCGCAGTCCCTAGAGTTCTGACCTATTGATGTGCTTAGCTGTTTTACGAGCTGTAACTCCCACATTGCCCTTTCCTCTGCGCACACCCCAGCCCATGGAACAGCACCCCCCCCCCCCAATCCCTAGTCCTTTTTCTCTTGTTTTTAGAGTTTGCCCACACGGTTCTCCTGCCCCAAACGGAGGGGGCGAGCAGGGCGGGACAGCCCAGGAGTTGGCGGGGCGGCCTCGGATTTATTTGCTCCTCTTACATTGATTTCATATTAGTTTCCAAAGCGATGAATGATCTCAAAGCTGGGTTTTGTTAGCCGAACACAAACAGGAGACAGGACTTACTTGCCCCCAGCTCCCTTTAATGAGGTCATTATCAAAGCGTGAACAAGTCTATGAATGTTTTATTGAAAGCGCATCGTTAACTTGTATCCATCCTTTTCTCCGAGTGGCATTGTGATATTGCTGTCTGTGGCACATCTTACCCGATATAGCCCGAGATTTCCCCATTCTCTGTAACCAGGCAACCCTTTCTGAATACCCAAAAATTGAAAAGAACCGCTTAGTCTTCAAGAAAGTCCTCAATAATAGTGGAAAAGAACAAAGATCCAGGAGACAACAAAATGCCACAGGGGTGACTTTTCATGAGCAATTATCTCTCATTAATCAGAAGAACAGCTGCAATATTAATTTTCTCTCTTTCTTCCTCTCTTTTCACAGTCCCCAACATTTGAATAATCATAAATTTTGATTTTATGATGGAGTCACATTTTCAGGGGCTGGAGGAAAGCAGCTACCTTAGGTGAAGACAAGGAGAAAACGCTCTCGTTTTATTTATTTATTTATTCATTTTTGTTTGGGTAAAGCTGCCAACAAAGCAAAATGGAAAAAACTAAAAATAAAAACAAGAGGGATATACTAGAGAAAATGGTCCTCCCCCCTTTCTTCTAGATGGCGGCTTAGAATCGGGTCTCCTTTCCCGCGCCGCTTGCTGACAACTCTCCCTCCCTCCCTTCTCCCCCCTTCCCCCCGTCACCCCTGCCCAGACCCGTTCCCCAGTTCTGCTCTGAGCAGGGCGGAGGGAAACGTCGCCGGCGTCTGGCGTGGGAGTTTCAGCCGGGTTTCTGCCCGTTTAACTTGCAAACGTGAAGCCAAGCGTTGTCGATCTGACCAAAGAGACACTCTTTGGGCGTAACTCGCATTGTGGCCATCAAAAGCCCGCCAGCCTCGGATGAACTGAGACGTGCATTCCGCAGAAATGGGGCGCTCGCTCTCTTTGCAGGGGCCGGAGAGGCGATTGTTCACGGGATGTGTAGCCAGGGTGGAAAACGAGGATCCCCAGATAAGGCTGTAACCTGCAAACCGGACTGGGAGTGGGGGAACTAAAAGAATCTCATTAAATCCGAGGTTGCCATTAGCAAATACACACTCTTCGAGAACCCGAGCCCTTCTTCGAAAGCCCTGAGTCGGGATGAAAGCAGGGCCGTTCCGAGTCGGTCCCCGTATTCCTGCGCTGGCAGAGGGAAGAGGGGCTCTGGCGCCCGGCTCTCCCGTGTGCTGCCCGAATACTACTGTGAGCGCGGCGCAGGCGAGCCCGTTCCGCCGAGAGGGCAGCCGGCGGGCCCCGTGCTCACCCGCCACCAAAAAAATGGTCTTACTTCTCCCTAGTGTTTATTCAGAGCGGATGGGCCTTTGAGAAACCTCAATTCGCCTTTGTGCTCACGACAAGCGCCAGAGTTCAATACGGCCCTCGGAAGAGGGGGCCGGGAGGAGGCTTCTGGGAAAGGAGTGAGGAGTCTGGCTCAGAATTTCAGGAACAGCCTGAACGGTTTTGATGACACCGAGTCCCAGCCACACAGCCCCTGTGCTCCCCACTTCCCCTTAATTCATATTCGCCCACTCCCAAATCCTTCAGCCTAACAGGGCATCCCTCCCCCCACCCTTAAAGCGCTCCTCTGTCATCAGAATAAAATTTATTGAGAGCCTACTCAGTGCCCAGCGTGTGCTAGGCCCTGCGGGGAGCACGCCTGAAAAGGCCGAGACTGTATCCAATAGAATATTGTTTCATTTCAGTAACAATGGCCTGAGGTGCAGAACAATTATCCGGATAATTGAAGCAAATGCTCCACCTCCCTCCCTCCCTCTCCAGTTCCCTTGGCGCTGGCCTTTTTTTTTTTTTTTTTTTTAAACTACCTTCTTCAAAGTTGGTGGTTTTTGTTATGTTGGGGAGGGTGTTGCTGGGAGCATAAGGGGAGGGCTCAATCGTTCACACGCAGATGAATTCCCCACTTCCCTCGGTCTAAAGTTTGTTGAAAGCCATGTCCTGAAATAGCTGCTTAGTAATGGAATTCAAGACAGTCTTGGGTTTTGTTTTTGTTTTTGTTTTAAATGCTACGAAAAAGAGAGTGAACCTTTGTAATTTTTAGCCATCTAGCCTTTTTGGTGTTCGACCTTGGTCATCTACAAAAAATCACCCGGACAGTGCTATAAAAATAGGGATGCTTTCGAGATTTTGATTTAATGGTAGGGGCCCCAAGCTGAAGAATTAAACAAAAATGCTTGCTATGATTCTGATGCAGGTAAGCGTTCAGAAATAAATGATAAATCCTACCCCCGCTAATCCTGGAACCTGAAGAGAAGAACTTAACCCTCTCTAAGGCTGGTTCAGCAGTTGGTCTTTGGAAAGTGTGCATGGTGCACCTACTGTACGCAGGCTCTTGGCAGACAGGGAATGCTGTTGCATGAGACAGCTCCCTTGGGAATTTCAACAACTCAACTCAGTGGCGGTCAATGGCAAAAGGTCGCGTGAAAAGGAGAGAAACTACCATTTGGCTCTAGGACTGGGTAGAACTGAAGCCTGAAGGTGACTGGCAGAATGAGTGGCAGTTGGCCTGGGAAAGAGGGTTGGGAAATGTGTTCCGGGCCACCGAAGGGCACACACAAAAGCTGGGAAGACTTTCTCTTGGTTAATTGCAAGAACTGAAAGGAAGCCAGGGAGATTGGAAGAATCTCAGTTTCTGAGCCTGTGAGATGGGAAAATGCCCGCCACTTTCTAGTCCTTGTGAGGACTTGAGGACTGCTTGGCGCCGGGCCTGGTGCCTGGTAAGAGCTGTCAGTGGCTCTGGTTTTTATTATTATCTGGGATCTGCAGGTCCATGTGCCCTTGAGGCCCGGGAATGAAGTATCAGAATGCTGGGCTTTGCAGAGGGAAACCAGGAGGCTGGAGTAAGCGACCCAGCATCTCTCTGAGATGGCGCACCTTTTCTGAGCTGAGTTTCTACTTCCAAGGCTCCTTTACAGCCTGGAGCCTGCACCCGGAAGGTGCCCAACTCGGGGTTCCTCTAGCCTTCAATTTCTGGGCGAACCTGTCTCCTTCAGCAGCCCCATCAACCTGGGCCTGCGAGGGGAATTTTCCCACGTCCCACTCTCCAACCCCTTTGAAGGCCTGGTGTACTGGAAGCACCTACTTGGGACCTTGCCCTAAATTTCAACACTCCTCTGGCCTGGAGAAACCTTTTGGCATTGCTGGTCTGTTTGGTTTTTTTTTGTTTGTTTGTTTTTAACGTCTATTTATTTAGTAATCTCTAAACCCAACGTGGAGCTCGAACTCAGGGCCTGGAGATCAGGAGTCTTGTGCTCCTCCAACAGAGCCAGGCAGGTAGCCCCTTTGTCGTCTGTGCCATTTCAGAATGCCAGTCTTCATAGCCACCATTTCCTGAGCTCCACGGTGTGCCTGGCTCTGAATGAGGAGCCTTGCCTGCATGATCTCATTTGATCTGACAGGTAAAATGCTATTATGATGGCTGTTTCTTGTATGAGAATCCTCAGTCTTAATGAGGTTCAAAGACTGACAAGGCCAGATAACTAAAGATGGTAGAGCCAGGATTCAGATGCTGTCTATCTAATGCAGGGGTGTGGAGTTTGGGGCACTAGGTAATACTGTCTCCTAATGATACTTAGCATTTATTGAGCACCTATTATGTGCCAGGGTATCAATTAAGCTTTTTAATGTATCTTTAAATATTCACAATGACCTTGTGAGGTAGGTACTTTTATTATTTACTCATTTGGTTTTTGTCCACTTCTTGGTTAGTGTGGTTTTCCTATATAGTAAAGATCACAAAGGCCAGTTTAATGTGGTCCATATGACGGGGCACAAACTGGTAGTGGGGTGAGGACAGGGAACGGGATTGTTTTTATTCCCCTACAACCTGAACATAGAAAGTGCTGAAAGACATTTAAAGTGGGTAAATGAAACAGCTTATTCCTTTACTTGAAACGCTTTGACTGTAATCAATACATAGGTCCACTGATTGATTGGGTACGTGCCCCTCCGCAAATGCCTGCAAGCTGCCCCTGGAGAGAAACTGGGTCTGTTTTGTTTATTCACCGTCTGTGTCAAACACCCAGCCTAGAGCTGGCATATATCAGGAAATAAATATTTGTCGAGTGATTTCTCATTTTACAGATAAGGAAACAGGCTCAGAGAGGCTACACAAATTGTCCAAGGCGCAGAGCTTCCAGGTGGCAGAGGAAGGATTCAAACTGACGTCTTTCTCATACGAAGACCCTGCTCTTCTTTCTACCCCAGCCCACAGCGCCCTGTGCTGTGCCCCCTGGACCACGAGGACTGAGCGGGGGGAACCCGGGCTGCGCGTCCGGGGGGGCCGGTCTGAAGTCGGTCCTCAGTCAACCCCGAACTCCAAACGTGGGTGAAGCCGAGGGAGATCACTACCTAGATTGACATAAATAGAGAGCGCTCGAGGCGTTCCCAGCGCTTCTGCCACTGGGCGCTTTCGCTGCGGGAGCTGGAGACCCACGTCGTACCCCTTCCTGGTGTCTTGACCTCCTGGGTCCCGGTCTCTCCTTCTCCCTGATTTATTTCTCATTGGAAAACGAAGCGACTCTAAGGCATCCTACTGAACCCACAGCCGGAGAACCCCGCGACCAGCCGCGGCCCCCAGGCAGACACCTGGCATCCACGCTCTGCGCTGCGTCCTCGCCGCGACAGGCGCGCATGCGCGAGCGTGTGTGCACCGAGGGGGGGGATTTAGCGTGAATCTGTGTGCGCAAGCGCGTGGGAAGTGTGCGTGAGCGTGAGAATGAGTGCGTACGTGGCAGTGGGATACGGGGTGTGTGGAAGCGAATGCGTGTGTCGGCAAGTGCGTGAAGAGTGCGAATATGAGTAGTAGTGTGTGCGTGTAGGTGTGCACTCGTGTAAGTGAAGCGTGTAGGTGTTTCAGAGCGCGAGTGGGGATTGTCAGCACGACTGTGGATATATGAAGGGGCGGAGAAGAGAGGCTGCGTGTGTGAGAGAGGGTGAGTGTGAGAAAGCGTGTGCTCCTGTGAATCTGTGCGTAGGCGTATGTGTAAGGACGTGCGCGCACCAGGGTGTGTGTAAAGAGTAAGAGCGGGGGTGTGGGAGACCACGCGCATGAAGCTTGCCTGTGAGTGTGCGTGCGTGGGCCACGGGCGTGGCGCGGGGCTCCGGGAGCCGGACCTCCTCCCGCTCACGCCCACCCTCCCAGTGGGCGGCCGCCGCAGCCCCGCACCTCTCTCAGCCGAGCAGCGATGGGAGGACAGGGGTGGCCCCTCCCGGGGGAAACCTGCGAATAAGTGGGAGGGGCTTTGGGGGCATCACCAGGAGCCCCCTTTTCACCTGTCCTCCAGTTTTCTTCGTTCACCCTCTGGATCCTCTTTCTGGCCATTTACCCAACAAGTGTTCATGGAGTACCTATATTAAACCAGGCTCTGCTTTCCACGCTGGGGACACCAGAAGAACCAGACAGCTTAGGTCTCACTCATCACGGAGCTAACACGGGGCTTTCTGTTTCTGTGTAACTTCTTTGCAGAATGCTGGTGTTGTACACATAGATTTTGGTCTCTGCCCTCAAGCAGAGGGGGCACGGAGAGCTTGGAAGAGAGAGTATGATAGCAGTGAGACAGTATGTTCAAATAAGTGCAGAGGCATTCCATCTCCGCCCAAACCACAGCCCTTCCACTGAACTCTTGAGCTTGGGCTGGAGGCTAGGCAGTCCTGGGTGTGAATGCTCCTCCTTGACCATGGAAATTATAAAGGCACTCTTCTTATCAGGTAGCTCCGTGCGGTGAAGGAGTTGTCATGACAACCCTTGGCACAGTGCCTGGCACAGGGTTAAGACTCAATACGTACAAACTTCAGCGATGCCGACGCTGATGTTCTGTTGGCCTGATGGAATGCTGTGGAGCAGGGAAGATGTGCTGTAGCTTTGTTGTTGTTGTTGTTGTTGTTAAACATTTATTTATTTGTTTGAGGGGGAGGGGCCTCCATCTCCCTATTCTGAGATCATGACCTGAGAGCAAATCAAGAGTCCCGTGCTTAGCCAACTGAACCACCCAGGTGCCCCCATGTGATGCAGGTTACACAGTTTGAGAGATTATCTACAGATTCAAATTAATTTGTCCATATTTATGTTATATCGGGCTGTGAATATCAGATGCTTGGTCTTTTTTTTTTTTTTTTTTTAAGATTTTATTTATTTATTTGACAGACAGAGATCACAAGCAGGCAGAGAGGCAGGCAGCAGAGAGCCTGATGTGGGGCTCGGTCCCTGAGATCATGACCTGGGTGGAAGGCAGAGGCTTACCCCACTGAGCCACCCAGGCGCCCAGATGCTTGGTCTTTATTCTTCTCTATTAACTTCTTACCCTTCTGAACCAATGTTATTACTCAATGCTGTTGTTAAGGGGAAAGGAAAAAGTATTGGGAGAAGATGGCAAGAACCTGTCAGAGCCAAATGTTCTTTCAGGCAGCCTTAGAAGCATTTTTTGTCCACCCATGTGCCATTACAGTGAAAGGGAATATTTTCACAGTGACAAAATCCATGCTGTAGTTAAACCTTGTAAACGAAACTTCCAATTAAGTATGACATAGGAAGTATGTTTCCTGATTAGCTATGTGCCACCCTGGAACAAGGTAATTTATAAACAATTACGGGACATGGTACTTTTGTTTTGTTTTTAATGTCATAATGTCTTACTAAGTTTTGTTTTGTCTTGTTTTGTTTTGGCATTCAAACTAAGACCACAAGTTAATCTTGTTTTAAACCCAAAAGGAGTCTCTTTCATGACTGAATTTCCTTCTTGAGACTTTTTTTAAGAAATAAATATATTTTTAAAAGTGTTGAGAAAAAGAAGTCTTGAGAAATATGAGAACTGGCTGCAGCATTGAGGCTCTCAAACTTGGCAGCTGAAAATGAATTTTGCCATTATTTGGCTGACCCATCCATCTTGTGTTACAATCAGAGGAACTGAGGTCGAAAGAGAAGTAGTGTTACCAGTGGTCAATCCCTTCCAGCAGTCACCTAGTAGGACCATCTCAATTTTGTTCTGTCCACACTATCCACACTTACACATTTGTAGGAAGATGTCCTGGCCATTAGGAAGAGAAAAGTGAGAGGATTACCAGCTCCCTTCCAGACTGGCACATCCCTATTGTGGTGTCTCAGTCCCAAACCCTTGGAATCCCCCTCAAATCCTCTCTTTTTCTCTGTACATTTAATTTGTGGGGAAGGCTTGATGGTTCTGCCTTTAAACACATGCAGAAACTGACCACTTCCAACATCCCCACAACTATCACACTGGCCCAAACCACACTCTGGTCTCCTGCAGAGCCTTTTGACTGGGTCCTTCCATCCATCCTTGCCTGTACGATCTGTTTCTCAATTTAGCATCCAGAGGAAGCCTTTAAAAACCGAAGTTAGATTGGGTCAGAGTAAGAACCAAAGACCTCACAATGGCTAAAAAGGCCCTCCCTGGTCTTAACAGTGGCTATCTCTCCGAACTCCTCTCCCATTGACCCACTCCCTTGTCCTGCTTTCCTTTCTTGTCTGACCCGCTCCTGCACTGGCCTTCCCCTCTGCTGAGAACACTTCCCTACAAGTCCCCTTGCTTACATTCAGGTCTTCCCTCAAATGTCACTTGCTCACTCTTTTTAAAATATTGAAGCCCCAGGTGCCTGGGTGGCTCAGTGGGTTAAAGCCTCTGCCTTTGGCTCAGGTCATGATCCCAGGGTCCTGGGATGGAGCCCCACATTGGGCTCTCTGCTCAGTGGGGAGCCTGCTTCTCCCCTCCCTTCTCTCTCTGCCTACTTGTGATCTGTCTGTCAAATAAATAAATAAAATCTTAAAAATATATATATATCGAAGCCCCTACTATGCCCTTTGCACTCCCAACCCCCTTACCAGGCTTTTTTTTTTGTTCTCCATAGCGTTTACCACTTTCCAACATATTATATACTGTATGGAGTTTATGTGTTTATTGTCCGAATCTGCCTTTGAGAATGAAAACTCCTGGAGGATATTTATGTCCATGGGGTCAATAAAGACAGTGCCTGGCATAATAGTTGCTCAGTCAATATTTGATGAGGATTCAAAAGAAGAAAGCCAGTGTTCTTGGTAGATGCCTGAACACAATTCTATCTTAGCTCTACGTGGCACTTTGGTGTTTACAAAGACTTTAAAATCTGTTATGTCATTGGATGTGCATAGTTATATAAACCGGATAGGACTTTCTTATTACTGTTATTTCCATAATGAGATATTCAAAGGTTAAAGGACTTGTCCAAATCAGATCTAGGACTGGGAATTAAATCAGATTGCCATTTTTGATAGAAGACAAGTTCTCTATTCTAAACCTCTTGGCTAAATGAGGAAAATATAGGTTACTGGATTTACTCGAATCCTAAATTCTTGCCCTGGGATGAGGGCTGGGTCCTTCTTCCGCTGCTTGCCTTTGGGATTATGTTCAATTCCCAGCTAAATAAGTGATGTTTGGGGGAACATTCCACAATGGCCTCATCCTCTTGTTTTTATAATTTGCACAGGGTTGAAAACAAGAGATATTGTCTTGCTGTTAGCTCAAGCTCATTTGGAGTCTGGCCTGAATCTCTTGACTTGGCTGGATGCCCTCCCTCATCTGACTGCTCTGGGCGAACCAACATACTGTCTTAGTCAGTGCATTACAGTTCCTTCCTCATGTTTGTGTTCTCTGTCAGTCCATCAGATTTAGCTGATGAGCTCATTGACTAAAAACTGATTGAGCAAGACAATATCCCTCATTCTCTAGGCACACACAGCACCATTGTCTTCCCCAGATACTAGTAATAATTGACATCCTCTTATGAGGACATTAAAATCTCAAGAGTCATTCATCAATGACTGCTGTTAGAGCAAGAATTTATCATATTGAACTACAAAGGTAGCAGAAAGAGGTTATATGATTCAGAAAATAGATATAAATATGTAACTACCAATTCTGAACAAGTTTTTTAAAAAAATATTTAATTTATTTATTTGACAGAGATCACAAGTAGTCAGAGAAGGAGAGAGAGAGGGCAAAGCAGGCTCCCCACTGAGCAGAGAGCTCCATGCGGGGCTGGATCCCAGGACCCTGAGATCATGACCTGAGCCGAAGGCAGAGGCTTAACTCACTGAGCCACCCAGGTGACCCTCTGAACAAGTTTTTAAGATAACATATTTTCAGGGCATCTGGCTTGCTCAGTTGGAAGAGCATTTGAGTCTTGATCTCGGGGTCATGAGTGTAGAGATTACTAAAAATAAACTTAAAAAAAAAAAAGATAACACCATTTCCTCAAGGATGTTCACATGTAGCAAAATATATGCGTTTCTTCTCTATTATCTTTCAAATACCTACCATGAACTATTACCTTTTTATGTGAATAAGGAAAATTTAAACATTTTAAGATAAGAAAAGGAATAGAACAATTTGTTTATTGAAATATTAATTTGGTGTTTGGTTATTCGTGGATTAACCCATGCCATCTCCACTTAGAATGTAATACATGTCTCGATTTTACACTGTTTTTCTGTTCCAGGTGCTCTAAAGCACCAGAGATGTTTATTACAAATGCAGAAGGCATGGCTCAGAGAGGAGCAATGGCAGCCAAGTTTACTGCATCATTGCTGTTCTCCAGGGGCCTTTTTTTTTTTTTTTAAACCTTGGGTGGTGGTGGTGGTGGTGGTGGTTGTTTGAGACTAAGCAAGTTACTGGAGTTCCAAACAATGTACTTAGGGATGATCATAATACCGTTTATATTTCCAGAGAATGACCCCTAGCCAGAGAAGTATTTGTGTATTTAGTTGCCAAAAAAAGGCAAAGCATATCAGATGAATGGCTACTTTTAAAGATATGGCCTAAATCATACCATTGGATGAACTTCTGGAAAGCTCATCATAGAACTCATGGGGCTACAGGTGCTATTGAAATTTACCATTCTTTATCAAGCGCCTGCATGAGCTAGGGGTTAGGGTCCAAAGATGACTCAAGCCTCAGCACAGCCCTTAATGAATGCTAATAGGTGTGTGATAATGGAATGCAATAACCTATGGACTCATGGAGGAGAGAGCCATTCTGTCCTCCAGCTGGTATCAGGAACTCCGGGATTGGGCCTTGGAGCTGTGTGTAGGGTACATTCAGATTAAAAACAACACAACAACAGCAATAGCACAGCAGTGAGAGATGAGACTTCTAGGCCCAGGGTCCATGAACGAGCACAGACCTGGAAGGTACATTCTTTGGCGATGCAATGGCTGCCTGAAGCTGGGAAAACAATCAAGGGCTGCCTAGCAATAGAAGCGGAGGGTTGGGGCGGTTGGTGAAGGAGCAGGAGATGGGAGTAGATGGATAGGCTTTGAGGGATGCTAAGTAGGAAATGGAAAAGATTAGATTGAAATCATTCTACAGGAGGGACTGGAAGAGAGAAACCTCAGAGGCAGTTAAAGTCTAGGAGTCAGTCTCGGGCACCTGGGTGGCTCAGTAGGTTAAGCCTCTGCCCTCGGCTCAGGTCATGATCTCAGGGTCCTAGAATCGAGTCCCACATCGGGCTCTCTGCTCAGCGGGGAGCCCGCGTCCCCCCCCCACCCCAGCTGCCACCTTCTCTCTCTCTCTCTCTGCCTGCCTGCCTTTCTGCCTACGTGTGCTCTCTCTCTGTCAAATAAATAAATAAAATCTTAAAAAAAAAAAAAAGTCTAAGAGTCAGTCTCAAAATGATGAGGGTCACACAAATCACTAATGGTGGGAAAGGAGAGGAGAGGAAACGATACATTCAAGGCGGCCAACGGTCCTCGGTTGTTCTTTAGATGGGACGCGGGTATAGAAAGAGTAACGACTCAGTGGGGAGCTGGATTTCTGGCTCAGGTATCTGTGTTAGTGAGGGTACTGTTAACAAATAGAGCGGTTACAGAAGATAAGCACGTTTCATTGTTTCAGATGGGCTGGTGGGTAGAGTGCGTGAAAGAGAAAGGAGGTGAGGC
The DNA here is from genome assembly GCF_022355385.1 of Mustela nigripes. Taxonomy (NCBI): domain Eukaryota; kingdom Metazoa; phylum Chordata; class Mammalia; order Carnivora; family Mustelidae; genus Mustela; species Mustela nigripes. Next base: position 245,447,328 of record NC_081557.1, on the reverse strand, counting down.
TTTCGGTGCTTAACACCATTTTGAGTGTGTAACAGCAGTTGGAAATTTTTGATTGTGTAATAGCAGTTGGAAATATAGAGCTGAACTTCGCAGAACCTGGGGTTGGAAATAAACATGACACCGGCCTATAGTATTTAAGCTATATATAATTGTTGGAACCTCAAGGTGAGATGACATTCCTGAGGGTTGAGGTGATGGTTAGGACGGCCAAGCTCATTGTCTTGTCATAGTAACTTTCTGAGTAATTGGCACATAGTAGTTAATGTATTTGTTACATGCGGACTCTGTTCCAGGTCTCACTTCCCTGCTCTCGGGAATTATCTAATCTCTTGGTCAGTCTATCCAGAGGTAAGCAATCGAGTACCTACCACTTGACAATGGATCTGGAATATAGTGGGTTTGGAAGGCAAGCCAGGTTGGAAGGCAGCTTGGGGTGAATACAAGATTAGAGTTAAAAATAGCCTCATTTAGGGGCGCCTGGCTGGCTTAGTTGGTTAAGTGTAGTGTGTTGCTCAGGTCATAATCTCAGGGAATGAGCCCCCACATGTGCTGAACGGGGAGCCTGCTTTTCCCTCTGCCCCTCCCCCACTTGTGCATGTATGCTCTCTCTAATAAAAAAAAATCTTTAAAAACATTTTGGGGCATCTTGGTGGCTCAGTCGGTTAAGCATCTGCCTTTGGCTCAGGTCATGATCCCAGGGTCCTGGGATCAAGCCCCACATTGGGCTCCCTGCTCAGCAGGAAGCCTGTTTCTCCCTCTCCCACTTCCCCTGCTTGTGTTCCCTTCTCTTGCTGTGTCTCTCTCTGTCAAATGAATAAATTTAAAAAATCTTTTAAAAAAATTTAAAATAGCCTCCATTAGCCAACCAGTTGCCTTAGAAAGTTGGTCTGAGCACTCAGTCCCCATCCGATCTAATAGAAACAGAGTGAAGTAGGGAAATCTTGATGTCATCTTCAGGTATCCTGCCTTGTTTTCATTCCAAAAGACTTCTTTTCCTACGCAGACCTGAGATATTTTCTGATAGATTCAACCTTATCTTCACAGGGCCTGCTGACAACATGCCATGAAGTAGGGCTGACAGCAAGGATCTATCAAGTAGGGCAGCCAGATGTTTATGGCCTGGTTCTGGCTTATTAGCACAGCATTGTTCAGATTCCCAGTCTGAGTCAGAATCCTAAGTGACTGTGCCAGGTCACAAGATGTTTGTGTTTCCTGAAGGATTTAAATGCTTGCAAAATAGCCTGTCATATATCCACCTCCAGAAGGAAGACTGCTCATCTTTGAGATCCTATGAAGATGGGAAAATGAGGGAGAAATGGCAAATCGATGCACCAAATCATATACAGTGTCACCATTTATCATCAGCTAGAATTTGGTATTTGTTCTATTAATTTTCCTATCAGTTACCACATCACCTTACTGCCCTCATCCTGTGACATTCTAGATCAACTCTCTGCTTCCACCAGGCAGACCTGTTTGTGGTCATAGCACAGACAGCCCCTTACATGGGGCTTCGTACCCACACCTTTCCCCACTTTAAGTGCTTCTATCTTTTTCTCACTCATCCAGTTTTAATCTTTAAAATGCTCCTCAAGAGACTCCTGGGTGGCTCAGTCAGTTAAGAGTCAACTTTCAGCTCACGTCATGATCTCAGGTTCCTGGGATCGAGTCCTGCATCAGACTCCTTGGTCAGTGGCGACCCTGCTTCTCCCTCTGCCTGCCCCTCCCCCTGCTTGTGCTCTCTCTCCAGCGAATAAATTAATAAAATCTTAAAAAAAAAAAAAAAAAGAACGGTTCCTCAGAATGGTAGCTTCTTCATATGACTTCTTCCTAATGGTAACAACTCAAATTATCCAAAATTCCTCAATGTTTACACATATCCTAACTATAAGTTTTATCTCTACATAGTATATTCTATTTCTTTAGGACTTATGAATACCCTTAATTTTTCCAAAGCAATTTTTTAAATTAACATATAATGTATTATTTGTTTGAGGGATACATGTGTGTGATTCATCAGTCTTACACAATTCACAGCACTCACCATAGCACATACCCTCCCCAATGTCCATCACCCAACCACCCTCTCCTTCCAATCCCTTCACCTCCACCAACCCTCAGTTTGTTTCCTGAGATTAAAAGTCTCTTATGGTTTGTCTCCCTCTCTGGTTTCATCTTGTTTCATTTTTCCCTCCCTTCTTTTACGATCCTCGGTCTTGTTTCTCAAATTCCTCATATCAGTGAGATCATATGATAATTGTCTTTCTCTGATTGACTTATTTTGCTTAGCATAATACCTTCTAGTTCCATCCACATCATTGCAAATGGCAAGGTTTGGGTTGTTTTGATGGCTGCATAGTATTCCATTGTATATATATACCACATCTTCTTTATCCATTCATCTGTTGATGGACATCTAGGCTCCGGAGCAATATTTTATAGACTAGCCCTCAGAATCACCTGGATAGATTGTTGAGTTGAGTGGACTGTTCAACAAAGTCAATTTGAAGTTTTTTGGATGATGGGAGTAATAATGACGATGATTCATTCACTGAGTGGTGTGGCAGACACTATAGTAAGCATTTTGCCATGTTATTACATTTGATTGTCACAATAAAGAGTGAGGAGGAGATCATCGTCATTTTACAGATGAGAAAATTGAGGTTCAAAGAGGTTAAGCATTTGCTTGAAGTCACATGATTAGTAAAGAGCATAACTGGATTCAAACTCTAGTCTTTGAGACTCTACAGTTCATAATCTTGCCATGTTTTCAGTGTCTGTTTTTTAAAGGACAAAAACAGTTTCTGGTATTTTCTTCATCTCTCTCCATTCCTCCTTGTACAGGGCTGTGTACCGAATGCTGTAATTAAATCTGAGGTCTCAGGAACACATGGCTGCTAATTTCCTTCAGTGGATGAGAGTTTTGGTAAGCACAGAGGAGGAAGTCAAGGAAAGTAGGATCTGCCTCAACAACTGTTAAGCCAGATCTCATGGAGAACTGAAAAAAATCACTGCTCTTCATGCCCATTTCCTCAGAACGGCCTTACTTAGAGTTTTATGGCTCCTCTTTCGCTGTGAGAGCAAAGCTCTCAGATAAAAGGCCCTTTATTAGAAACCAGTTCTTTCATTAATTCAACAAATATTTGAGAGCTTACAATATGTCAAGCACTCTTCAAGGCACCAGGGAGAAGTGGTGAGCATAACAGATAAATTTTGTCTTAATAGGGCTTCTGTTCCAACAGTCTTATATTAAGTTTTAGTGAGAGTAATTCTCATGTGGATGTTTTCTTCCTGATGCTTATTCCCTGGTTTGAAGACTTCCTCATTTTCAGGATTGTGCTTGAACTAGAAGTGGGTATAAGCCAGTATTTTCCAAATTTATTTATGGTGGACACCTGTTATTGCTGCTGCTGCTTTCTCCTCCTCCTCCTCTCCTTCTTCTTCTTCTTCTTTTTAAGATTTTATTTATTCATTTGAAATGGAGCACAGCAGGGTGAACAGCAGAGGGAGAGGAAGAAGCAGGCTCCCCACTGAGCAGGGAGCCCAATATGGGGCTCCATCCTATCATGACCTGTGCCAAAGGCAGTTGGTTAACTGACTGAGCCACCCAAGCACCCCCCTGTTAGTTGCTTCTACAGCATGAATAGTGTATGGTTTCAGCCTTGGAATTCTGGGGAAGCTGACACTATCTATGAAGGAACGTATGATCCAGGTTAAGCCAATCAATATGTTATCCCTTCCACAATGATCAGCTTAGTGAATAGCATGTGACCTGAGAAGGTCCAATAAGAGCAAATCTCAGAAATTTTAAAGAATACTGATTCTTTCTAATGCTCAGGAGATTGTGATGTGTACATATAAGAACTGGATCTTCTGCAGTCATTTTGCAGAGAAGAGGGAAGAATCAGTTACACAGATGTAAGCAGAGTCCAGAAATGGAGCTGGAGGGCTCTAGACTTTAGCCATCAGTGAAGCCAATAAACATCTTCATTTTTTGAAACAGTTTGAATTCCCTTTCGCTAATTGCAACTTACAGTATAGCTGTTTATACTAAAACAAGAGAAAAAAGAATGGAAAATGAAAAAACACTTACCTTTCCCTATTTTTTTTTCTAGAAACATTTTATAAGACTAGGTTTTCTTAGAATAAAATCACATTGGGAAATGCAGATTTTGACAGTTGATAGCTATTAGCCAATGTCCTAGAGAGGATAAAATATGCATCCCTTTAACCCTCCTACACTGTTGGTGGGAATGCAAGCTGGTGCAGCCACTCTGGAAAACAGCATGGAAGCTCCTCAAAAAGTTGAAAATAGAGCTACCCTATGACTCAGCAATTGCATTACTGGGTATTTACCCCAAAGATACAAACACTGTGATCCAAAGGGGTCCCTGAAGCCCAATGTTTATAGCAGCAATGTCCACAACAGCCAAAATATGGAAAGAGCCCAGATGTCCACAGCTGAATGGATAAAGAGGACATGGTTTATATCTACAATGGAATACTATGCAGCCATCAAAAGAAATGAAATCTTGCCATTTGCAATGATGTGGATGGAACTGGAGGGTATTATGCTGAGCGAAGGAAGTCAATCAGACAAAGATAATTATCATATGATCTCACTGATATGAGAAATTTGAGAGGCAGGGTGGGGGGCTTGGGGGGTATGAATGGAATAAATGAAACAAGATGGGATCGGGAGGGAGACAAACCACAAGATACTCTTAATCTCACAAAACAAACTGAGGGTTGCTGTGGGGTGAGGATGGTGGGGATAGGGTTATGGACATTATGTGCTATGCTGAGTGCTGTGAAATGTGTAAGCCTGATGATTCACAGACCTGTACCCCTGGGACAAATAATACATTATATGTAAATAAAGTAATGCATCCCTTTGACTAAGTTTTTTCTTTTTAAGATTCATTTATTTATTTGAAAGAGAGAGAGGGTGCAAGAGGTGGAGTGGGCAGAGGGAGAGGGACACAAATAAACTCCCTGTTGAGGGGGAGCCCAACAAGGGGCTCTATTCCAGGACCCTGGGATCAGGACCTGAGCCAAAATCAGGAGTCAGATGTTTTACCAGCTGAACCACCCAGGTGCCCCTTGACCAAATGTTTTTGCGAAATAATTGTATCTACTATTATGTAGTCGAAGTGCAAAGAAATCTTCACTGCTAATCTTCAAAAATGGCATGTGGTAGAGGTGCCTGGGTGGCACAGTAGGTTAAGCATCTGTCTTTGGCTCAGGTTATGATCCTAGGGTCCTGGCATCGAGCCCCACAACGGGCTCTTTGCTTAGTAGGGCATCTGATTCTCTCTCTCCCTCCACCTGCTGCTCTGCCTACTTGTGCTCTCTCTCTAATAAATAAAATCTTTTAAAAAATGGCATGTGGTTAAATTTTTTAATATGGTTGTTCAGTCGGTGTTTAAAACACCTTTCAGATAGTTAAGGAAAAGAAGAGAGGAAAAAAAGAGGTCATTATGATTACAGTTGATAGAAATTATGTATCTCAGGAAAAAGAAAAGATGGAAGAAATCAAAAGAGAAGGTTAAAATCAATAGTCTGGAAAGGGAGCCGAGCAGAGAACCTGATGTGGGGCTCGATCCCAGGACCCTGAGATCATGACCTGAGCCAAAGGCAGAGAGGCTCAACCCACTGAGCCACCCAGGTGCCCCCACAAGGAGATTTCTTAAGTTTAAGTGGACAGAAAACTGAAAGACAGGCTCAATACAGACGAATATAGTCCAAACTATATTAATGAAGTTGTTTCTATGTTATTTTAATTATGATCCAGAAACAAAAGGGGGATTAAAGAGGATTGAAGGACTATTCCCTAATGGTATGAGCCTAATCTGGCTCCGTTAAATCTGACTGAATTGCTCTGATCAGCATGACCGTCAACATGTTGTTTTTGATCATTTTAGGAATGAGAACAGAAAGTAATCTGAGCCTTTGGCAATGGCATTTATCAGAATGGTATTTGACGTGTGTGGGATGTTAGGGTCCTGAGCTATCTAACATTTGTAAGCTCATTTCAATAAGCTGAAAAACCCCTCCATTAGTGAGCACTAATTATAAAATCAACATGTGAGAAATATTACATTCCTGGGTTGATTGGCACCGCTTGTGGTTGAGCTAAGATTATCATCTAAAGAGCTTTTGATTTTGGGTTCATTTGCCAAGTTACATCATTCTTGAAGCATCTCAAATTGGGCAGGACAGGGTAGACTCGCATGCTGATGCCGCAGGGTGTAGACGGATCCCGATGGCCCTGGTTTAGTCTACAGTCATGCTCTAATCATGAATGATCAGCTGCTCTGTGATACCAACAAGAAGGTACCCCTGCTCATGTGACATGGCCTTAAACATCAGTTCTTCATGGTTGGCAGTGGGGTGGCAGGAAGGATGCTGTGGGAATGAAATCACAGAGATCTAACAGACCACAGGCAGAATGAGATCTCCCAGGCCAAGTGGGATCACTTGGCACACCAGCCTTGCAAGGACATTTGGAGGAAGTATCTCCTTGTGGACAAACCTCTCGCAGGCTAATCACTATGCTAATCCACGGCAAAAATCATCTGTCTTTTCCTTAGATGATACATGTATTGCCCCCGCAGTGAACCTCTTATCAATGAGGTTATCCTTGGAATCTCAGAGAATAATAAGTCAAATTGACTGTTCTTTCCAGCTTGGCCATTGAATTTTTTTTTTTTTTTAAGATTTTATTTATTTATCTGACATACGGAGAGAGAGACAGCGAGAGAGGAAATACCAGCAGGGAGAGTGAGAGAGGGGGATGCAGGCTTCCTGCTGAGCAGGGAGCCCAATGTTGGGCTCCATCCCAGCACCTGGGATCATGACCTGAGCCAAAGGCAGATGCTTAACCGACGGAGCCACCCAGGTGCCCCGTGGCCATGAATTTTTAAGTTGCCCAGCACCTGTGTAGGTCTGAATGAATGACTACTCATAGACCCTTTCCACCTCCTTCCCATATGACTTTGCTCAGAAGGGCAAAGAGAAAAACAAACAAACAAACCAAAAAACCCAGGAGAGAAATGGTTGCCATATTTTCTTGTCTTTCTATGTGGATTTATAAATGCTCAAAACATGACCCGGCATGATGAATTGTTCCTGTGAGTGAGGCAGCTAGACAGGAACACCGTCTTCATTTTCTAGATAAGAGAATTGAAGGAAGATAATTTAGCGTAGGCTGATTACAATGCAGCCTGAAAATGCATATCTACCGCTCTCTATTCTAGCATTCCATCCACCCTGATTGAAGTAGCACTGTCTTCAATAATAACAACTAACGCTTATTGAATACTCACCATTCTTTAGGTGTATTATCTCATTTAATCCTCCCAACAACTCTATGCAATAAGGGCTATAATTAGCTCCCCTGCACAGAGGAGGATAACAAGTATTGAGTCAACCCAATTTCCTGTTTCTTAAGTATCATCCTGGGAATGTTAAGTGTTTGGGGAGGTAAATGAGCTTTTTTATAACCACTCAGCAGTTCCTCATTATACTATGTAAAAACAGTTAGCCTCATTTTCTCATTAGTTTATATTTTTTCCTTCTTATTTATCTTCCCTTCCTGGTAGTGGAAACGTACCCACAGAAATAAAAGGAGTCTTTCTTTGATCTTCACTGTATCTCAGCCTTTCAAGAGCCACTTGAGCTCGAGTAACTCATTTAACCTGTTTCCTCTGAAATTTATAGAATAGAAATAATATCCCACTGTTTATTTCATTGAGGTGTTATGAGGGTGAGAGGAGACACAGATGAAAATGTTTTGTAAATTGTTTAGCACCATGTAAACACTGATATGGATACTATTTTTCTGTGTAGATGGTCTTTTTTTTTTCTTTTTTTTTTTTATTTATCCGACAGACAGAGATCACAAGTAGGCAGAGAGGCAGGCAGAGAGAGAGAGAGAGAGAGAGGGAAGCAGGCTTCCCGTGGAGCAGAGAGCCCGATGCGGGGCTCGATCCCAGGACCCTGAGATCATGACCCGAGCCGAAGGCAGCAGGCCAAACCACTGAGCCACCCAGGCGCCCCGATGGTCTTTTCTCTTTGCCTCACTTTCCCCCTTATTTCTCTGAATAGAGATTGCATTCTTTTAACATGTTCGTATCTGAATGTCTTCCCGTGGTGCAATTAACTACAACAATAAAGATAATAGCAAGATTTCTGAGGAAATTCACTTACAACTATTTTGTACCTCTAAGTATGTTAGTCTCATGGTAGTAAGGTATATTTCATTTTCTGAACCTCCACAATAACTTACAGCTCATTATATCTTCTAAGGACACACTGGTATCTTTATTTATTTATTTATTTATTTGACAGAGAGATCACAAGTAGGCAGAGAGGCAGGCAGAGAGAGAGGAGGAAGCAGGCTCCCTGCCAAGCAGAGAGCCCGATGTAGGTCTCAATTCCAAGTCTCTGGGATCATGACCCAAGCCGAAGGCAGAGGCTTTAACCCACTGAGCCACACAGGTGCCCCTCACACTGGTATCTTTAAATACACAATGCCCAGAGTTATTAGTTAATCTCCCAAAGCCTAAAATTGTTCACGCATCTTCTTAAGTGCTTAATGTCACTAGGCGCAACACAATACCTTGCATATTGAAGCCCTAAAGTTAATTTGAGAGGATTCTACCTCCAAATTTTAGTTCCATGTAAAAGTAACTCACATTTTTTTTTTTACAAACATAGTTTTGCTTTTTTTAAAGATTTTATTTATTCATTTGACAGAGATCACAAGGAGGCAGAGAGGCAGGCAGAAAGAGAGAGGAGGAAGCAGGCTCCTTGCTGAGCAGAGAGCCCGATGCAGTGTTCGATCCCAGGACTCTGGGATCATGACCTGAGCTGAAGGCAGAGGCTTTAACCCACTGCGCCACCCAGGTGCCCCAGTAACTCACATTTTAAGAAGAGGTTGAAACACAGTAGCCAATGACTAGAAAAGAAAGAAACGCTGAGGAGCTCCCGGGTGGCTTAGTCGGTTAAACAAGTGCCCTCCCCTCAGGTCATGATTCCAGGGTCCTGGGATTGAGCCCCGCATCGGGCTCCCTGCTCAGCAGAGAGCCTGTTTCTCCCTCTCCCTCTATCTGCTGCTCTCTCTGCTTGTGTTCTCTCTCGCTCTCTGTCAAATAAATAAATAAAATCTCATAAAGAGAAAGAAACTTCAGAAGTGTGAGTGTAAAAATCAGACGTTCAGAAAGAAAATGGTATGAGAAAATATTATAAGAAAAAAATCAGAATGTGACTGAAAACACACCATAGCAAGGCTGGTGTATATGTGTTGGGGTGGGGTGAGCAGTGAGAGAGAACACAGAGGCAGGCTGTCCCCCACGTTCCCCAGTGTCCCCATCCAAGTACGAACCAGGCCTGACCCTGCTTCGCTTCCAAAACCAGCCGGGGTCAGCGCGTTCAGGGTGATACGCCCCATAGACCCCCATTCCCACATGAAGCTGGGTGCTGGCTAACTTCGATCATGTGAGAAGTCCAGCCTGACTCTAACTACTAAATCCAGCTCTTCACTGTACCATGTTCGAAGAAGTGTAGACAGCTCTAAACATGGGTGAGTAAGAAGGCCATTGGCTCCCAGTAAGAGTTCCAAAATGATGGAGAACAGGTTATCATCACACCCATTCAGGAGCAAAAATTGGTTGCGCCCCTCAGGCCTTAAAGGAGAAGCACAATATTTCAAAAGTTATGCACTGAGTGTCTATATAAGTATGGAATTATGGCATCGCTACAGAGGCATAAAATAAAACAACTTAACTAAAAAAGGTACCAAAGAAACTTTGGCACATGGACACACACACACATGCACATCTCCCCCCAAACCTTCAAAATCAATATTTTGATCAATCTATTCAATCTATTTTTCTTTGTCTTCCTAGCATTTCTTATGATATCCAGAAGGAATCCAGAAGGAAGAGCGAGTTCCTGTTTCTTCTGAGTTGGCTATAATAATCATCTCTTACTACATAACTGAGTACCTCAAAACTTTGTGGCTGAAAGAAGAGTAAATAAATGCTGGTTATTTCTGGCAGTTTCTGTGGGTTAGGGATTGGTAAGTGGCTTAGCTGGGTGTCTGGCACAGGGTCTCTCGTAATATTGTAGTCAGCATGTTATTTGGGGCTGCAGTTGGGACTGAAGGCTTGATTAGGGTTGGCGAATCTGCTTTTAGGATGGCTTAATTCACAGGAGTGTCAAGAGGCCTCAGTTTCTCTCCCTGTGAGCCTCCCGGATATTTGAGTATCCGCATGACATAGATGACTTCTCTCCAGTGGGAGTGATTTAAGGGAATAATATGGGGGTGCCTGGGTGGCTTAGTGGGTTAGAGCCTCTGCCTTCGGCTCAGGTCATGATCCCAGGGTCCTGGGATCGAGCCCTGCATCGGGCTCTCTGCTCAGCGGTGAGCCTGCTTTCTTCTCTGTCTCTGCCTGTCTCTCTGCCCACTTGCGATCTCTGTCTATCAAATAAATAAATAAAATCTTTTAAAAAAGAGAGAATAATATGGATACCTTTTATAAGGTAGACTAAGAAGTCACATACTCTCATGTTTACAAAACCTATTGGTCACACCAATCAGCTCTATTTGGAGTGGGAGGGAGCTACACTAGGGGGATACTAGATGATGAGGCTCAGTAGGGATCATCTTGGAGGTTGGCGGTCACACTGGTCAAATCACTGCTTTTGAACCCTAGATAATAAAAGGGCTATTCGCCAAACAAGGCTGGTAGGAGTCAGATACAGTCTTTGCAAACAGTCACGAACTTGAAACTACCTTCTTGAAAGAAAAATGGTTGAAATAAATAGGCATGTTTGACTCAAGTAAAAAAGATTTCGGGTGGGGACATTTTCACTTATTTGCAGGACTATCATCTAGAAGAAAGAGTAAACTTATCTTCCTAGAGATTGGAATGAGAATTAACAGATGAAGAGGTATTGAATGACTCTTGGATTCCAGGCCATATTCATGGGATTGGAAGGAAAAAACCAAAAAAAATCCAAGACATGGTCTTAGACCTTAAAGAATGCAATCTTTAAAAACTATGGAAGAACATATTTTTGCATATGCTCAATATATTATAGCTATTTAATGTAATTATTGAGATGTTCAATAAAGAAGGAAACACCACATGATTTAGCCTGAAGCAAGTTTTGGAGCCAATGTGGACAAGATGACTTCTGGGCTGCATTCTGGTTCTGTGAGCCTATAATTTTAGGAGAAGTCTCCAGACACTTGTGAATTTAAAAGATGGCAATGGAGGAAACCCATTAGCACTTGTATGTCATGTTTACAGCATGGCTTGTTTTTTTTTTTTTTTAAGATTTTATTTATTTGACAGAGAGAGACCTCACAAGCAGGCAGAGCAGCAGGCAGAGAGAGAGGGGGAAGCAGGCTCTGCTGAGCAGAGAGCCCGATGCATGTCTGGATCCCAGGACCCTGAGATCATGACCTGAGCGGAAGGCAGAGGCTTAAGACACTGAGCCACCTAGGCACCCCTACAACATGGCTTTAAATCAGATGAGCAGCCATAAATATTATTCTAGGGTAATCTGAGAATCCATATGGATTTTAGTTTATTATAAAAATATTTAGGGACAGACACAGTAAATATGTATATACAGTATGAAATCATCAAGGAAAAATGGAAACAGGATGATTTCATACATGTAGCCATCTATTTAATATTTATAAGGCACTAACTATATTTATAAGGCACTGTTGTAGGTATTGCAAAAATAGAGGGAAATAATGTGAATATTTCTCTGCTGGTGTTTAAGACTGTAGAGCAAAGTGATAAGCTCATGAGATAAAGAAACATACTGTTTAGGCTCAAATCCTGGTTCTACCATTTTCTAGCTATCTTGGCCCAAGTTACCTAATTTCCTTTGCCCTCAGTTCGCATATATGTAAAATAGTGGTGAAGATGGTACCTATGTTATAAGGATGTCTGTGAGGCTAAATGGGTTGATAAGTACAGAATTCCAGGAGAAAAATTTTCCACATTGCTTCTATGGGCCCATGGCAGAGTTTTTCTGGTTTCTGTTTTGCAGCTCCTCCTGGTTGGATGCTGTGCTCTTGCCTTAAATCTACCCATGGCCAAGTCTCTTATCACGTGAGTGTTAGAACTCTTGCCTTCAGCTCTTGGGAATTAACCTCTGGTCCAATAACTCCCTCCCTACCCACTTCTCTCTCCCAGCTCCATGGTATAGGTTATGAATCTGTCAGTCAAGCTTTAGGCTTCATCTTTTTTTCTGGCAGTAAAACATTTCTCCTCTCTTTTGAATTTAATATTTACTATATTACTATTTTTTACAATAGACTATTTTTTAGAGCAGTTTTAGACTTTAGGAAAAATTGAGAAAATAGCCCAGGCAGTTCTCTATTTTCTCTGTTATTCACATCTTCAGGTATGTTTGCTAAATTTAATGAACCAATATTGACACATTATTATTAACTAAAGTCCACAGTTGATTTATTTTTTTTTAAGATTTTATTTATTTATTTGACAGACAGAGATCACAAGTAGGCAGAGAGACAGGCAGAGAGAGAGAGAGGAAGAAGCAGGCTCCCTGCCAAGCAGATGCAGGGCTCGATCCCAGGACCCTGGGACCATGACCTGAGCGGAAGGCAGAGGCTTTAACCCACTGAGCCACTCAGGTGCCCCCATAGTTTATTTCTGATTTCCTAAGTTTTTACCTAATTTCCTCTTTCTGTTCCAGCATCCTGTTCAGGATACCACGTTACATTTAGTCATCATATCTTCTGTGGCTCCTCTTGGCTCTCACAGTTTCTCAGACTTTCCTTGTTTTTGATGACCTTGACAGTTGTCAGGAGGACTGTTCAGGTATTTTGCAGGATGTCTCACTATTGGAACTTGTCTAATGTTTTTCTCATGAGTAGAGTGGGGTTATGGGTGTTTGGGGGTTAGATCAGAGAGGTTAGGTGCCATTTTCACCGTATCATAACAAAGGTACCTATTATCAACATGACTGACAGCTGTTTTGACCTTGATTACCTGGCTGCCATCGTGTTTGTCGATGTCACCACAGTGGTTAGTCTTCCTTAATTTCCATACCACAATCTTTGGAAGGAACCCTCACCTAAAGAGTGGGGAGTTATGCTCCCCTTTATTACTGCTTTTTAATGGCTATATTTGATTTAGGATTTTTTAAAAAGATTTTATTTATTTATTTCAGAGAGAGAGTACGTACGTGTGAGGGAAGGAGCAAAGGGAGAGAGAGAGAATCCTGAAGCAGACTCCCCGCTGAGCACAGAGCTGTTAAGGGGCTTGATCCGAAAACCTTGAGATCACAGTCTGAGCCCAAACTGAGAGTCAGTCTTGAGAGAGCCACCCAGCCGCCCCTATTTGATTTAGGATTTCTGTATGTTTGCAGAGTCGAGGGGTTCTGGGTTGGCTCTGTCAAATTGCTGGTTATAGAAATTGATTGAGTCCTTCTCTATGATACAGTGACACTCTACTCTTGGTTCCTATCTTGCATCATTTCTGCAGCATCTCACATGGATGATTACTACCTCCCTCGTTTCCCCCCTTTTGTTGCCCTTGTACCACCATACTGTCTCAGTTTGCCTTTTGCCACTTTGGCTATTTCCTTTCATTTTCCCTTGTCAGTCTGTCCTCCTCTCCCTATCTGGAATCAATCGAAATTCCTTCATTCTAGATCCTCGTACCTTCTCACTCTCTCCCTAGGCCATCTCACCTCTTGGCTTTTGAACCATCTCAGTCATTTCTTTCTTTCTTTCTTTTTAAGATTGATTGATTGATTGATTGACTGATTGATTTTAGAGAGAGGGGGGTGGCGGGAGGAGCAAATGGAGAGGAGAGAATCTCAGGCAGAGTCACCACTGAGAGCTGAGCCCAGCATGGGGTTCAATCCCATGACCCATGAGATCAGAACCTGAGCCAAAACCAAGAGTCAGTTGTTCAACTGACTGAGCCACGCAGATGTCCTGCCATCTCAGTCATTGCTATGGTACTTTTATCGTCTATTTACTGATGGATCCCAATGTATTTATTTCCTGCCAAGACTTCTGATTTGGGCCTCTTGCTCCCCTTTTCTGTTCTCTATATTATCTGTCTAACCATTCATGCATGCACACTTCTATCCATCTATCTTTCTAATATCTTTATCTATGTTCTACCAGTCATCTCCATTGGGTGTCTCACATTCCACAAACTGAATCCATTATCCTCTTCTACAAACCCAGGAGATCTTTAGGTGTGGCTGAACTCAGGGTACTTAAACATGATCATCAAGACAAAGTCATGTTTGTTTCATTCCTTGGCTCTGCTTTCCTCAGGGTTGGCATCATTCCCAACCATTTTCTACCATTGCAAGAACAGCACAGATCCTGGTAGATCCATAGAAAAAGAGTTTTTTCCCCTTCCCCATAGTTCTATTAAAAGTCCTGGTACTGAATCTCACTGGGTCTTCTGAATTATGTGTCCAAACCAATCACTGTGACCCAAGGTTATCCTATGCTCTCTGATTTGCTAGTTTTAGGCCATGAGCTCACTCTTATGATTGGGGATATGGTCAGCTTAACCCAGTCACATGTACTGAGAGTGGGGGAGGGAGGTATGATTTACCACAAGTCATATTGGGAATGTGCTGTTTTCAAAAGAAGTAGGGGATGTGTTCTGGGTAGGTTGGACTACTGGCGTCCCATTTGGGAATTTTAAAATGCACTGGCTTTCTTAGGCACACTGCCTCCCTTCACATATGAACTTCATACTCTTTACCAAGGCCTTCAAGTCTCTCTCAACCTCCTTGACCCCATCTCAGTTTGGCTCTGCCTTCCTTACGATGGTCCAACCATGCCGGCTTTAGTTTGAACCTGATTTAGGTCATTCTCTTTTCTGCCTTAGAGTCTTTAAACATTGCTATAGACTGGATGTTTGTGTTTCCCCAAAATTCATAGGTTGAAATCTTTTTTTTTTTTTTAAGATTTTATTTATTTATTCGACAGAGAGAGATCACAAGTAGGCAGAGAGGCAGGCAGAGAGAGAGGAGGAAGCAGGCTCCCTGCTGAGCAGAGAGCCCGATGCGGGACTCGATCCCAGGACCCTGAGATCATGACCTGAGCGGAAGGCAGCGGCTTAACCCACCGAGCCACCCAGGCGCCCCATAGGTTGAAATCTTAACTTTAGTATGATGGTATTGGGAAGTGGGGACTTTGGTAGACGATTAGGTCATGCGGGTGCAGAAATAAATTTCTGTTGTTTATAAGTCTATGATATTCTCTTACAGTGTCCCAGACTGTTGCTACCAACATGCTGGTCCCACTTCCTGGAGCTTTCTCTTCTCCTCTATTTCCTCATCCTCATACTTTTGAATGAATCATCAGGTTAAATGTCATTTCTCTAGAGAAGAGTTCCTGGTTTCTCAGAGTGAGTTAGGACCATTAACTATTCTCATGGTCCCCTGTACTTCTGCACAGGACTGACTACAATTCTAACAGTTAATCATTTTTGTAATTACTGGTCAGCCCTCCACAATGGGCTTTATGCTACACGAAGGCAGAATTGTGTTTTGTTTAATATCTTATTGCTAAGCCATAGTTCCTGGCAGAGAATGTAGCACATGGGAGTCATTCAGAGCATATTTACTTAATGAAGGAATGTGTGGAAAAGTGAGGGTTTACATGCTGTCAGAGTCAGCTTGGGCTGTCATGACAAAATACCATAGAGTGGGTGGCTTGAACAACAGAAGTTGATTTCTCACCACTCTGGAGACTGTAAGTCCAAGATCAAAGCCCTGGCTTATTTGGCTCCTGGTGAGAGATAGCTTCCTGTTATGTAGGTGGTAATCTTTTCTCTGTATCCTCACATCAAGGGGGGAGAGGTGGGGAGAGCAAGCTCTTTGGTCTCTTCTTATAAAGGCACTAATTCCATCCTGAGGACCTACCCTCATGACCTCTTCCAAACCTAATTACCTCCAAAGGTTGTACCTCCCAATACTGCCATCACAATGGAGGTTAGTACCTCCACATATAAATTTGTTGGGGACACAGTTCAGTCCATAGCATTACCTCATTTGACCTTTGATAACTTCATGACATAGATTCGATTTCAGGATGAAGTGAAGGAGGCTTAGAAAGTTGAATCTGGTGCTTGCTTCGGCAGCACATATACAAAAATTAGAACGATACAGAGAAGATTAGCATGGCCCCTGCGCAAGAATGATACGCAAATTTGTGAAGTGTTCCATATTAAAAAAAAGGAAAGGAAGAAAGAAAGAAAGAAAGAAAGAAAGTTAGTTGAATCTGCCCAAAGCCACTTAGTTAGGTAGTGACAGAACTTGGAAGTTTTCAAATCTAGGAATATCTGCCTTAAAAATCAACGGAAGATCTGTTGCCTCCTGAGGCTCCTGACGCATAATTATTGTTTGCTTTTGTCTGAAGGGAAATGTGGTAAGTGTGTGAAGCAGGAATGAAGAGGGGACGGGAAATGGAGAAGAGTCTATACGGTAGAGAGCAGGGGAACGCCTGGACACTGAGGGAAAATCAACTGAGAAATGGGAGTTTGTTCCCAGGAAGAGACTAGAGCGGGAGTTTGACAGGAAACTGGACCCTGGAGGGTTTGGGGTGGAGTTTGGGATTAGGATGTCAACCATCATCAGGGAAATATTCGACTCATCTTCTCTTATCGTCTCCCCCTCATTCCCAGGTCCCACACCCTTTTGCTAGCTCTGACAGGTTTTTGAGAGCAGGGAAAAGAAGAGCGAAAGAGGAAGAACAAAAATAAGACAGCCCCCACCTTACACTGAGGCCGCGGGAGATACAAAGACCACTCTATTGAACAGATCTTAGAATAAGAACATTTCTCCCACACAGAACCAGTGTTAAGATAAAAGGTGACATTCTCACAGTCCTCAGAAGCCTAACTAACTCGCGACATTCTGGAGCTAGCGCTAGTAACAACACACCTCAATTCAGAGAACATGGATTGGGCTCCTTTTCTGAAGCAGGAACTTGGGAAAATGCTGAGGTGGAAGGAGGTAATTTCCTCTGCCCTTGGGAAGTTGTCAGCTATGTGATGATTTAAATACTTTAGGGCACCAGTCCCTTATCTTGGCCACTGCTTCCACAGAAAGGTGAGTTCCAGTTACCACACCACGTTGGATGTAGGCCAGGCCTTCCTCTTGTTCCCTTTTCTTACCTCCCATTTGCATGCTCTCCTTTAAGAGAATGGGGCCACTGGCCTCTTGTGTCCTGCAGAGAAGGAAATTCAGGAGCTTGGCTTACCAGTGCATTGAAGTCGAAGCCCTAAGTTTGACTTTTAGATAGCCATTTGGCCATGAGAAAGTCACATAGCGTCTCTGAACTGAAGGAAGAAATTACATCCTCCTTGGTTACCTCACTGGGTTCTTGGGGATTATTATATGATTTGTTAGGTATGTGCTTTACCATAAAGCATTAACCGTAAAGCATAAACCGTAGAGCATTAAACAATGCAAACAACTGTGCTCATCCTCATAGAGCTAATTAGGGACCCTAGACATCGTTTATTGCTACCCCATAGCTGCTGTGTGCCAGGCCCTCTCTAAGCATTTTATGTATTTGCAGAGCAGACCAGTGGGGTTAGGTACTTTTATCCTCATTTTACACATGAGGAACAGAGAGGTTAAGTGACCTGTTCAGGGTCACATAGTAAGGGGCAGAGTTGAGACTCAAAAGCAGGCAGACACACTTTGGAGCCCATTGCTAACCACCAAACTAAACTGCCTTCTGTGTGCTTTGTTAGTACCCTCTGTGAACTCCTCTGGGACCACTTGACGGAATTATAATTGCTCACCTCAGTGATAAATAAGCTACTAGATTAGAGGGACTGTATCTCATTCACACACACAGTACCTGACACATAGTCAGAGCTCACTAAATATTTGTTGAATGAATGAATGTCCTCTGGGGAGGCATACAGCAAGTCTGATACAACTCTTGTGCTTTCGCTTTGTCTTTTCTTGGCTAGCTACCCTCATTTCCTTCAAGTATTTCCAGTAAGAAAATGGTATTTCTTGCTATCTTCATTGTCCTCTTTTGCATTTTCTCAAGGTCAATACTGACCCATCTAAAGGGAAAAGTTAGAATGTGAACACTGTACTTGGAGAATGGTCTGACCAGCACTGGATCCAGGGTGGCTATCCTCTCTGGCCTCCATCGTGTATAATCATTATCCAGGACTCTTAGGAGCTCACTCTGGCTCCTGAAGTTTTTGTATGTCTGGACAGTTTCTTGACTATGAAACTTAGTATCCAAAGTGACCCCTAGGCCTTTACTAGTGGTCTAAGCAGGTAAGTAAAATCTGTTATACTCTTCCTTTCTTCCCTTCCCCTGTTCTCCCCTCCCCTCCCTTCTCCACTCTTCCCTTGGGTGGGAGGAGCTGTAAGGAAGGAAAAGGGATTCCCTAAAGCTCTAACGGAAGCGAACAGGTTATGGTTGATGAGGGAGTTGGGGCAGAAGACTGCATCTTTTAATCTGGAATCCAGAGAATGTGTCAATTTTGTTTCGTGTCATGACTACAGTGAGTTTTCTTCTAAAAACCATAGCATCACTGGTTTAATATATTGGACTATATTTAAGGGGATGATAAGACACAAGGTTTGAGTTTGGACATGTTTTGAAAATTCCTGTATTAAAGTGAACAAACATATTTGCAGTGTTTCTGTTGGGCTCCTCAAACTGGGAAAGCACAGACTCTGGTTCTCATCAAGACTAAGGAAACTGACAAAAAGCGAGATTCAATTATTAGATAAATAGGCAGACACACACTATAAATTCTCTCTTCCAACCAGTGTTTTTATTTTTAGTTGTTCTGATCAGAGATTACTTGAGGTGACTAAGCGCTTCATTGGACACTCCGAGCTCCGTCCTTTGAGTCGGGGTCAACGCCTCCGAGCCTTCCAGCCCTCCCTTGAGAGACCGCGACCCACTTGGTGGTGGGCGGGACCTCGCCCGCGGGAGCGCGCTCCCGAGGCGTCGGCGGCGGCGGCGTGGGGAGCGGAGGCAGGAAGCAAGGCGCCCTGGGAGCGCGCGAGGCCTCACGTGCGCGCTCCCGCCCGCCAGCCTGCGCACACCGGCGCCCACGCGCCCGCCCGCTCTCCCGGGAAGTCTCGCGATGCCGTAGCCGGCTGCTCCCGCTGCGGCTGGCTCTGACTGTTGCTGTGGTTGCCTGAGTTGCTGCTGCTGCGG
Source organism: Mustela nigripes (assembly GCF_022355385.1). Taxonomy (NCBI): domain Eukaryota; kingdom Metazoa; phylum Chordata; class Mammalia; order Carnivora; family Mustelidae; genus Mustela; species Mustela nigripes. Next base: position 245,428,091 of record NC_081557.1, on the reverse strand, counting down.
CGGCGGCGACGGCGGCGGCGGCGGCAGTGGCAGCGTTAGCCGCGGCGCTGGTGGAGGTGTCGGCCTTTGGGCGGATGTTGACATTGTGTTGTTGTTATCGCTGATGATAATGGCGGCGGCGGCGACGGCCGGGACCCCATCTCCTCTGTAGCCGGAGCCGAGGCAGCCAAGACCGATTTCCGCGGCCTCTGAGCCCGCGGCAGCGACTCCCCTCAGCCTCCGCCGCCTCGCCAGCCCGTACCCCCGGCCCCAGCCCTTGGAGTCAGGCCCCTTTGAGTAGGGGGTCTTGGAGGCTCAGGATGGCGGATTTCGACGAGATCTATGAGGAGGAGGAGGACGAGGAGCGGGCCCTGGAGGAGCAGCTGCTCAAGTACTCGCCGGACCCAGTGGTGGTCCGCGGCTCCGGTCACGTCACCGTGTAAGGCCCGGAGGAGGGGAGGGCGAGGGCGGGGAGGTGCAGGGCCGGGGTGGGTCCCCCCACCCGTCCCCCATGGTCCTGGGGAGCCCTCTGTCCGCGGTGTCCGTCTTGTGTCGGGGCCTTCGGGAAGAGTAGGCTACCAGGAAGTGAGAACTTGCTTTAATTTTATTTGTTTCGGTCTCCGAAGTGGGGACAGACACTGCCCTTTCTCCCCAACCCCCCAACCCCCTTTAGCGGCCCTTTTAGGCCCGGGCGATGTCACGGATCCCAGGAGGGATGCTTTTTCTTTAGGGTCTGCCCTTTGGGCCACCCCTTCAGCTGCGGAGTGGAAGTACACGTATTGATGAGGTGCCTCCCCCTTGATGTCTCATCCACTTACCCTGTGGTTCTCTCTCCTCGTCTGTGCCTTTGAGCCTATTGACATCGGGCTGTGGCCAGATCTGGGCCATATGAGACCCCAGTGACAATTGGTAATGAGTGGTTGACTGTCGTTGTGCCTGTGCCTTACAGCACATTCCCAGGTCTTCCCAGTTTCTTGCAGAGGCAATTTCTGCGGAAGTAATGCAGGTTCCTTTGATCGTGTATGATAAGAATGGATAGATGAACGTCTGTTTGAGATATGCAGAGCGATGTGTGTTTACAACCAGTTTTTAAAAAGAAATCTATGTGATGGACACGCACTGCTCAGGTTACCGAGGGCTCTCTGTAATCTAAGTCTCCTCTGGGCATGAACTCTGGGATAGTTTCTTCATTCGATAAGGGTTCCTGTAAGTCTGATTTGCAACATTTAAAAGTCCAGCATTATTCAGACAATAAGGAATGAGAGCTTTGTAAAAGGTCATGACTAATAGAGGAATGTGAAGACTTGAACCAAATAATGAGCTGTCCGGAAGCAGGAAGTTTTGTAATGTTTCTGTGAGAAGTCCAGAGTTTTGTGCAACTTGAAGTGTTTATATTCTTCATTTTAGATCTCCTGTTCAAATCCTAGATCAAACTTCCACACTTGTCAGGTATCTCCACACTTCTTTTTAGAAAAAAAAAAAAAAAAAAAAAAAAAAAAAGCCAGCAAGTCTGAGACTGTCTGGAACAGTTTTCATTATACTTTCGGTGTAGGGTGAGTGGGATGTGCAGTGAGTAACTTTCAGTGAAACAGTCTAAGACTCTCATATGAGATTGTCAGCAAAATCCTTGCATTTCTCACTACGTGTTATGACCAGCCGTATTGTTGTTTGGATATGCTTATGTAATGCTTTGATTTCTTTAGCACCTGTTAAGTTTATGTTCAGGTGACTTACAGGGTAAAAACTGCACTGCATAATCACAACGCCATGGGAAGACTGTGGGATTTATCACCACAGTAGCAGTTACTTAGTGTTTTAACTGTCACCTCCAGCAGAATTCAGAAAGATCATGGATATTAAATCTCTTTTTAACATATATCACGGAATTTTTTTAGTCTCATAGCCTGCCATGTAATTTTTAAGTTTGGCTCTTAGGACCTTTTTACCTGAGGAGTATAAGGATGCTTAAAGAAGGGGTTTTTCAAACTCTTTCATGCTGTCTCACTGCCTTTCCTCCTGCATTCCTCTTGTCAAAGAACAGCTGGCCAAATTTTGTTATTTAAAAGGTGCAGGTATAGTTCTAATGTTTCCTCTGTTTAAGGAAAAGAAAAACTAAGCACTTGGCTGGGCAAATAGAATATATAATAGATGAAGTGCTCAGAACAAAATAGGTGATTAGTAAATTTGATTGTAGTTGAGTACTTAGGTTGACAGGGTGGGGAAGAATTATTAGTAGTTTTCAGTCTTACTGCCCTTTAGAATTACCTGGAGAGATGAAAAAAACAGAAGAACAAAAAATGTTCTCCCCAGGCCAGGCCAGTTGAATGCCAGTTATCTAAGTGAGGTCTCCAGGCAAGGATACCCATCCCCCCAACCCCGCCCCCCAAGACAAGTCCCACAGGTGACTCTCCTGTGTAGCCAGGGATGAAAAGCACTATTCCAGAGTATGAGGAGGAATTATGTGCCATCAGTAAGCAGTATGCCTTTCTATATTGGAAGTTAATTCTGTGATCTCTCAATCACTACCTCTCTTCACCATTACGTTGATTTGAGGCTCTGGGTTCAAATCTGCCCTCTGCTACTTGGGTGGATTATTTATATGTCTCAGTTAAGACAGAGATTATAGTCCTTAACTTTTAAGATTATTAAGGATTAAATTAGACAGTTTGTGCCAAGAATTCATCATCACATTATGTGATACTGTGCTCAATAAATATCAACCTTCATTAATTATCCTCCACACTTAGTTTTTCACTTTGAGAAACATAAGTATAAGGCATAGAAATAAAAAATCAGAACTACCATTTTCAGACCTAACAGTGATGGACTTTAGTCCTGTTTTTCCATCTCTAAACAGCTTATATATTTAAATTGGTAGGTGGAGTATTTTGGTGAAAATTAGTAAGAATCTTTATTGAAAACCTAACCCTGTTTTGTGGTGATATAGATAAGTAGAGTAATAGTAATACAAACTTTTTTTTACATGACTCTGTCATGTATAATTCACAGGTATGCTATGCCAGTTGGTAGCCCAGTTAGTGCCTAAAAAGGTTTTTGAAATTGGTGTTTATGGATTACTATAACTGTTGAGCATGGTCAGTTTTTCTTGCCTCTAAATATAAATGGGAAGAACTAGTAAAACAGTTATGGTAAAACTGCTACTACCCCACCTGTTTTTTTGGTTTTTGTTTTTTAACTAAGGTGCTCTTTAACATAGTCGTCCCTTATTGGTCTGGAAGTAAATGATAGTGCCAACTGAATCATCTGTAATCCAGATCAATCTGAAAAGATACAGATTCAACCACTTATGTTTTTCATAGATTTCTACTTCTGAGTGGACCTTTATAGTTGAATGTTTTTGCTCTATTTTCCCTTCCTACTTCAATGTATCCTATTATAGTATTATTTTATTTTAGAAATCACTGTATTCTCATATGACATGATTTGGCATGTCATTATAGTGTTGTGGAAAGTAAGTTTCTTTCCATTTTCTACTACACAAGCAGGTCAGTTTGGGGGCATAACCAGATTTTATAGATATGAAGATATAAAATAATAATTTGTCTAAAAGTCTGCTTTAATGTGTGTGGGTTTTGTTTTGTTTTGCTTTGTTTAAGATTTTATTTATTTATTTGAGAGAGAGAGACATAGAGAGGGAACACAAACAGGGGAAGTGGGAGAGAGAGAAGCCGGCTTCCCACTGAGCAGGGAGCCCAGTGCTGGGCTCCATCCCAGGACCCTGGGATCATGACATGAGCTGAAGGCATACAGACGCTTATCGACTAAGCCACTCGGGTGCCCCATTTAATGTGGTTTTTAATACAGATATTTTCATTTTAGTTATTTATTTTTAAAGCAGGCTCCATGCTTAGTGTGGAGCCCAATGTGGGGTGTGAATTTATGATCCTGAGATCAAGACCTGAGCTAAGAATGGGATGCTTAACCCACGAGCCACTCAGGTGTCTTGCAAATATTTTTATATTGGCTGCAAATGAGACTTATACTTTGTACTTCCATCATGATCAGTATTCTTTTTTGACATCCCTTCTGGGTGAGTTTATTAATTTTCTTTGTTAGATTTACATGTAGCAGTATGGAGCAATGTGGCGATTCCAGCAGGGAGATAAACAGAAGCATATTTTGAGAAAAAGTAGTATTTGAAGGAAGAAGAAAATAAGTTCCTTTATTCCTTAATATTTATGTACATGTAATTTAAAAGACTTCAGTTCACACTTCAGTTAAAAGATTTCCTCTGTGTGTGTGTGTGTGTGTGTTTGAGAGAGAGAGTCTTACTATGTAATGAGGAGGGGGAAATTGATTAACTTATTAGGTGGTGTAGGCCAGATTGGTTAATATTTTATAATTGTGAATTTTTCTTAACCTCTCAGTAAATTTGTACAACATATAGTGATTATTATTGAAGACTGAGTTTTCACAATGATGATAGTGCTAAAGGATGTTAATCAAAATATTAGAATTTAAATCTGGTTTTTAGGCCAGTATTCCCTCTCTGATCTATCACTATAACTGACATTATTTATTTCTATATCACTTCATGCCCTCCCATATCACGGTCACTCTTGGGGCTTTCCTTTGACTTCTAACTTAAGCCCTGTCATAGAGCCATGTTACTTTGCTAGGGTTTGTTTCTAATAATGTTATTCTCTTTTAATTTCACTAAATTATTGTATCTTCATGTACTCTCTTCTGAGGTATAATCTTCCTACCATCTCCACAAATAATTCCTCATCCTTCAGCACAAGTTTTTACTAATGACTGTGGAACTCACTCTCTTTGCTTGTCTTCATCTCAGGTATGCTGTGGAAAATTGAAAGATTTCGAAATGTAGCTTAAAATGAAAAACTAGGAAACTACTTTGGGGTACAATAAGATCTTTACATAGGAGATATCACAAGAACACCTTGACCTTTCAAATGGTAGATTTGATAAAAAATGGTCTATCTTGAAATGTATCAGTATTTCAAGATGGCTATCAGATGCTGTACTTAGCAATAGGAGATCTGAACATGAATCGCTTTGATTAAACAGTTTTTTTAACTTTACAATTTTTACCCCCCTCAGCATGATAGATAAGACATATTCCATTTTTAAAGATTAAAGTTTTTGTTTTAAGGAATTTTAAAAAAGATTTTATTTATTTATTTGACAGAGAGAGAGCAGAAACAGGGGGAGCAATAGGCAGAGGGAGAGGGAGAAGCAGGCTCCCGCTGAGCAGGGAACCCGATTTGGGGCTTGATCCTAGAGTCCTGGGATCATGACCTGAGCTCAAGGCAGATGCTTAACTGACTGAGCCACACAGGTACCCCATGGTTTGAGATTTTTGAAGACCTTTGATGTTTCTCCAGAAAGCTGTAAAGTTCTTTGAGGGCAGGAATTGTGTTTATTGGTCTTATTTCTCCGCTGTTAAATACAGTGTCTGGAATATTGTAAGTCCTAAAATGTTCTCTAAATAAGTGAGGTAGTTGCATACATCTTTGGATCTTGTCAGAATTGCCAAACGAGCAACTGTTTTCCTCCCTTCCTGCACCTCCTACTGAAGGTAAACAATATTTTACAATAGAACTCTTATAAAATCATATTCAGTAGATAAATGAGTTCTCTTTTTTTTAAGCAAAACTTGATAAATATGGGGAAATTGTAAAATTAAGACTTTTCCCCCCAGAAATTTTTCTTACTTTTTATCATTTGGCAGGAAATTGGTTTGATTTAGAATATAGCATTGAACGTACTTTTGATAATACAAAGAAAAAAATGATTAATAATTGGATCAACTACTAAAATTTCTCAGTGGGTAAACTTTCTTGAAGAAATGAGGAATGTGGTAATAAACTGAAGTTTCAAACTTTTACTGTATTTGAGTTTGAAATTTATGTGGTATTTCAGTCCAAATAGTTCAGTGTTGGGTTTCTGCCCATTAACAGATGTAAAACTGACTAGTACTTAAAATTGTATGTGACTAGCTAAGTGGAATACAGAGACTAAATGGTGAAAAATAAGTTATATGAAATTATTTATGATGGTAATTACTCAAATACTATTATTCCAAGTAACACTGCTCTGAATAATAATATTTCTCTAAAGAATAGTATTTTTTTTTAAAAGATTTTGTTTATTTATTTGACAGAGAGACAAAGCAAGAGAGGGAACACAAGCAGGGGGAGTGGGAGAGGAAGAAGCAGGCTTCCTGCGGAGCAGGGAGCCTGATGTGGGGCTTGATCCCAGGACCCTGGGATCATGACCTGAGCCAAAGGCAGACACTTAACAATGAGCCACCCAGGCGCCCCTAAAGAGTAGTATTTTTACTTCGAGATCTGCTCTTGAACTCAAATTTGAGTTTATATTCCTAATAGGTAAAAGGCTCAGGATATTAGACCAAGTGTATACTCGGAAGGGAATCTTTTAAGTCTGTATAAAATCTGTGATTTTGTTTTCTAAACTAAAGCTATTTAAGATTTTATTCTGAATAAAATTATGCTTTAAATATAACATGTAGCAGTAGATACTTGTAAGTACCCTTTAGTATCTTTTGTGTAAGATTTTTTTGTGACTTTTCATTATTTGTTTCAGAATCCATTTATAAAATGAGATCTTAAACCAGACTTTCAGTATTCAGGCAGTCTAGCTTAATCCCAATGCAATTAATTTCTTAAACTTGCCTGATTACTAGAATCAGTAAGAGCATTTTAAAAGATACACATTTTAGATTCTTAGCTCTGACATCCCCAATCAGAATTTTTAAGAAGAATTTAGGAATTTTTATTTTTTAATAAGAGCTTAGGCAATTCTCATATCATACTGGACACATTTAGAAGCAATTGATGGTATTTGGAAAGAGCATGGTCTTTAATGTTAAGCAGATTAGTTTTAATTCTCAGGTACTTCCCTAACTGTAACCTAACTGTAACCATTAACCTTCTGAGCTTTAGTTTTCTCATCTGCAAAAGGGATAATGTCTACCTCAGAGATTAGGTGAGGGAGTAAAGAATAATTTATCTAATGTCATGGACCCACAGTAGACATTAAGCAAATTATTATTTATTACATATTTTGTTGTTTATTCCTTCATGCACAATTTTTGGCTAGTCTTGACCAGTTTCTTGGAAATCCATCTAAAAGGTAATATATGTTTCCTGCTTTTAAATAAGACCCTGAGCATAAGTCAGAATTATTCGATTGAGTTGAAACATTTAATGAGAAACCAGTATTACCAGGTTGGTATACAGTGATATTCTTAGGGATCATTGAGGTATTTTGGGGTTTGAAGATCTCCTCTAAATGTCACTTCCTTTTAACTTTCACATGTGTGGGCTTTTCCTTTGTTTTACCTTCTTCCTATCTAATGGATGAACCATAGGTTGGGAATGAGGCAGCCGGCATTATTAGAACTGCAATAAAGTGAGAGAAGTTGGTTCTGAGTACTGAATTTAGATGCTTGAATTTTAATACTTGGGTTTTAAGATACTTGGTTCCTCAGAGAATTTTATTTATTTATTTATTTATTTGCTTAATCCTTCCTTATCAGCTGTCTTACTGAGGTTTCCTGGTAAGTATTATAACAGGCATTTATTGAATTTTATGTTAAGTATTATTTGAGACACAAGATACACATAGTTATGAATAAAACAAACATGGTTATTTTGCCCTCATAGAGCTTATAGTTAAGAGACAAATTATGTTTGAGCAAATTGCTTCGAAGGAGCCTGATAGAGTTCTGTGACTGAAAATAATGTGATTAGATAGAAGCTCTCTGAGGAGTAATATTTAGGAATGATGAAAGGGTTCTGTGAAGAGCATCCCAGGTATGGGGAACAGCAAAATAAGTCTGGCTGGCCTGAGGAACTGAAAGTCTGCTTGCGTGTTGTGGCCAGACTATAGTGAGTAAAGGGAATAGTGCCTTGACATGAGGTCCATGAGCTCAGTAGGGCAGAAAGGATTGTGGAGAGAATAGAGTGAAACTGGGGAGAGGAGTTAGGAGGCCGTTGAATGGTTTAGAGAAGACGTGATCGCGGTGTTGGTCTTTAGATAAAGAAGATGTTCTAGTTCTGTCTGTAAGTCATCAAATTTCACAGCTTTCCAGTGAGGTCTGGAAAGACAGCAGTGGCTGCTTATGCCATCCTTTTCCCATTTCCATCTCATTCTCATTCCCATCTCATGTTTTGTTTTGTGTTTTTTGCTTTGGCATTGGAAGGAGTCAGGTCTAAGAACTGTGGCTGCCCTTACTGTTGACTGGAGACTGTCTCCATGACATACCTGCATTTCCTGTTCTGCTACCATAGGGCAGTTAGCACGCAAAGGAACAGCGTGTGCTGGAAGTGGAAAGGTCTTTCCCCCAAGATCAGACATTTGAAGTGAGGAACTTTGTAAAGTCTTACCCTTTAGTTATAAGATGTGTGGTGTTTAACAATGAATGATCTGTTTATTAGATTTGAGGGAGGGGCTGTGCTTTTTAAGTCTTTACACTTTAAAACTAAAGCGAATACACAAGGGCTGAGATTTTCTCACAAAGTCCTAGACAAGTGATTTTTTTCCTTAAGCTCTTCTCCATCCTGCCATCTACGTAAAATCCTACCATCTAAATAAACCTAAACTTATTTAGGTTGGAGTTGGTTTGACTTGGGGTAACGTATCTTTGTTTTTTTTTTTTTTAATTGTGTTTGTATGTATGCTTCCTGCTAGATCTTCTTTTTTTTTTCTCTTTGATCTTGTGTTGTAGTTGTAGTGGAGTCCTTGGTTAGTGTAATAAAGGAATTACTGTGTACTCAGCCTTCTTTTTCTGCCCTTTCTAAACTATTGTAGATGTCTCTTGAAATTGGTATTTTTGGTAGTTTATAATCCAGTTCAACCATTTATTATTTCTTAAATGAACATAAATAATCATTATTGTGTTCCTCATAAGATTAATGTAAGTGTGAAGAATATTCTAATATGCATATAAATTAGATAGTTGAGTTAGATTAGTTGAATTTGTGTGTCATCAGAGGTTAATACCATGAACTTTAATCAGTATATATTTACATAACTTCCTTTGTTTAACAACATATGTAATCATCTGTAAATACTTGAAAATAAAATCTTAATAATTGAAAATTAGTAAAATTCTAATGCTAGAATATTATAGAACTGTATAGTGATGGGGTTTATGATAGAGTGAATTAATAAATGATTTAAATAATTAAGCCTTTGATTTCACTAGTTTATTAATAAGATTGTATTTTCACAAAGCTGGATGAACCCATAATTTCAGAATTTGATAACACAGTTAAAATTTTTAGATGTGTTCTGAGATTTACATATATGTCTCCAACTTTAGGGGTTCTGTATCTTCGGGGTAAACACAGGTAAACACTTTCTTCCGTTAGCCACATTGATACTCAGATGTATATTGAGGCAGCCAGTTGAATTTAAAGTGTGGCTTTTATGAATTGATACCTTAATTTCTTCTATAGTCATGACTTCATCAACCAAAATAGCTAAAAAGCTGATTCCATTGAGCTCAGAGTTCAACATTAGGAAATAAGTGCTGTCTTCACTTGTCATCTGCACAGCTGATGTTTTTATTTTGAATCTGAAATTTCTAGTTCATGTTTATAAGTCTTGTCATATCTGTAGGAAGATAAAATCGTATGAGTCTAGATTTGTATAGGTTGAGTATCTCAGGATCCAAAATACCCCAAACTGATTTCATAATCTTTTCCCCAAATCAATTTCAACTGCAGCCTTCTAATTCTCAGTTGATGGCAGATCTGGCATCCTATTTGCTTACACTAAAAACATTTTGACACATAAGGTCTCTCTTTCTCTTTCACTGCATGCGAGCTGTCAAGAAATCACCCGTTCATGATACCTGGGTGGCTCAGTTGTTTAAGTATCTGCCATGGGCTCAGGTCATGATCCCAGGGTTCAGGGTCCTGGGATCCAGCCTTGCACTGGGCTCCCTGCTTTGAGGGAGCCTGCTTCTCCCTCTCCCTCTGCCTGCTGCTCCTCCTATTTGTGCTCTCTCTCTCTACCAAATAAATAAATAAAATCTTGAAGAAGAAGAAGAAGAAGAAGAAGAAGAAGAAGAAGAAGAAATCATCCATTGATTTTGCTTCAAAATGTTTTCAAGATTTGGCTACTTTTTATCATGTCTGTTACTGGTGTGAGTTGTTACCATCTCTCTTCTGCTGTACCCTTCATATTCTTCTTCTCTCTTTCTTTTGCCTCTCAACTTTTACAGTCTTCTTAGTACATCTCCCATAGTGATCCTTTTTAAAACATAAATCAGATCCTGTCTCTTTTTGTATCAAGCCCCCCCCAAAGCTTCCCATCCTCATCCTTTTTAGTGGCCTACACGACCTTATGTTATCTTGACCCATTGTTACTTTTCTGACTTCTTTTCTACTTTTTTTCTTAAACAGTTTTATTTATTTATTTTCGAGAGAGAGAGTATGAGAGAGAGCACGAGAAAGCATGAGTGGGGAGTGGAGAGGGGCAAAGGGAGAGGGAGAGAGAAATTCAAGCAGACTCTACACTGAGCGGGGATCCCGCCCGAGGTGGGGCTGGATCCCAGACCCTGAGATCATGACGTGAGTGGAAATCAAGTCAGATGCTCAACTGACTGAGCCACCGAAGGGTCCCCTCTACTATTCTCTGATTTGTTTACCCCACTCCAGTCACACCACCCTCCTTTCTATTCTCCAGGCACACTCCTGGCTTAGGACTTTTGTACTGGCTGGTTCCACTTCCTGGAATATTCCCTCCAGATAGCCAACTGGCCAGTTCATTGACTTTCAGATCTTTCACAGTTATTTTCTTTTTTCTTTTCAGAATTGTCTTCTTAATAACCCCCCCACGTTTTTTAAAATTAAAACTCATTCATGTCCCCCTTACTCTTCCTTTTTTTTTTTTTTTAAGGATTTTATTTATTTATTTGACAGACAGAGAAATCACAAGTAGGCAGAGAAGCAGGCAAAGAGAGAGGGGGAAGCAGGCTCCCTGCTGATCAGGGAGCCTGATGCGGGGCTCGATCCCAGTACCCTGAGATCATGACCTGAGCTGAAGGCAGAGGCTTAACCCACTGAGCTACCCAGGCGCCCACTCTTCTTTTTTCATAATTGCTTTCTCAGAAAGGTGAGATGAGGCATACTTGATAAAGAGTACAGTCTAATCCTGAAAGGAGAAAAACAGAAACTTTTTGACAAGAATAATGTTTTAAACTTTCTTCCTAGTTTACAGCATCTGTCCCACCTGTAAAATGTGAATTCAGAAAGCCTTGCTAGTTTTGTTTTCTTTAAAAACATTTGACCTTTGGGCGATATATGACTCTGAGAGGCCAGTTTGTCTTACTTGCAGCAAATTAAGTCAGACGGGAGATTTGTTTTCCTAAGACAATGTACCCTGCTGCTTTCTGAACCAGGATTAGAATTTAGGCATATGTCACTCCATTGTATTTTTCTTCCATCTGTACCATAGTAACTTCTTTGTGCTTTTCAGCCTTTGTCTCACCTGCCTGGATTTGTGGCCCGATGCTTGCCCGTATTAGCTTGCAGGGTTTGTAACTCTTTAGTTTTGCCTGGCTTTCCTTAACATAGCACCTCCCTGGGTACCCTGTTTACTTCATACCACCCGCTGACCTTAAGAGGTTGGCAAAAAGTTGGAAAATCTTTCACAGTTAACACTAGCCAATTTAATCATTGGCTATTCTATTTGCTAAGCTGTTTGAAGGGGATATTTGTGAAGTCATTGGTATTAGGGCATTCTCTCATATATCAAGTTTTCCATAGTGCCTGTGAAATGATATTGCCCACTTTACTAGAAGAATGATAACCATGATAAAAACACACCAGACATTTATGTTGTTTTATAATAATAAAAGCAGTTGCTGCATACAGCATTTATGCCGTTCACTGATGGTGCTTTATTATATTATTTAATGAGTCAGGCGCTATTATTATCCCTGATGTATGGATAAGGAAACTGGGCTCAGAAAAGATAACTCAGCTTGCTCAAAGTGGCACATCTAGGAAATGGCAATGTCAAGATTTCATTCCAGGCAGTCTGCCTAGTTCCAGAGTCTGTTTGCTTAATTGCATCTTTTATTTTATTGAACCAAAGCAACAAATTTATGCATTCTCTGTATTATTCATCAACACAAACATTTATAAATCCTATATATCTTGGGATTTTAGGTACAAAAAAATCCTATGATTTTCCTGTGAAAAGCTGAAAAACATTTTATTTTTATTTTTCTAGATCCATATAAGAATGTTAGCATTTATTTTGTGCTAATTGTAATTTTATAATTTGTTTAATGGAAAAAGAACTTTTCCCCCCTCCAATTCTCAAATATTTTCTCAATCTAGAAGTTTCTTAACTAGAGCCATTGTCCTGTAGTAGAAATTGTCCCAGGCTTGGGTTCAAGAGAATAAGGCTCTAGACTAGGTCCTACATGTTAAGTTTCTTCTCTTACGCATTAGTTTTTTCATCTGTAAAATGAAATATTTGGACTATGATAACTCTTTTTTTCTAGCTCTCAGATTCCGAGATTCTACTCTTGTGAATTAGAAATTATTTTTTTCTCTTTAATTTCTAAATTCTTTATGATATACCTATTATATATTTAAACTTACTTTAAAAATCCTAAAGAATGTACGCTACAATATACTTTAAAAGTAGAATTATTTTGAAGTCTAGGCATGCCAGTTGTACATGTATTTCTTTAATCTGATTTAAAAACAAAACCCCTTTTGGGGTGCCTGGCTTACTGGCTCAGTCCTTGGAGCATGTGACTCTTAATCTTGGGGCCGTGAGTTCAAGACCCATGTTGGGTGCAGTGATGACTTAAAAATAAAATCTTTAAAAACAAAACAAAGTTTCTTTAATCATTGGTTTTTTACTTTAGGTTTAATCCTTTTTCTTTTTCTTTCTTTTTTTAAAGATTGTATTTATTTGTCAGAGCAAGAGAGAGCACAAGTAGGAGCGGCAGGCAGAGGGAGAAGCAAGCTCCCTGCCAAGCAAGGGGCCGGATGGAGGACTCGATCCCAGGACCCTGAGATCATGACCTGAACTAAAGTCAGATGCTTAACTGACTGAGCCACCCAGGCATCCCTCATTTTTCTTTTTTTAGAAAAAATCCTTTTTCGGGGCATCTGGGCGCACAGTTGGTTAAATGTGTGCCTTCAGCTCAGGTCATGATCCTGTAGTCATGGGATCAAGCCCCGCTTGGGCTTCCTGCTCAGCAGAGAGTCCGCTTCTCTTTTTCTCTGCCCCTCACCCTGCTCTAGTCTGCTTTTCCCTCTGCTCCTTACCAGGCTTGTGCTCTCTTGCAAATAAATAAAATCTTTAAAAAAAAAAAAAAAGCTTTTTCTAATTATAATGAAAAACAAAGATTATTATAAAAACAAAGATTATTTTAAAATTGGGAAGTAGTACTCTCAGTGAAGCAGAAAATAAACTGTCTATAATCACCAAGAAACTAAGGTCATTTTAATATTTTGGTGTATTGTTTCTCATCCTTATGTAGTTTTTCTTTCTAGGGATTTTTTAATAAAAAGATTTTATTTATTTGAGAGAGAGAGAGAGCGCAAGTGAGAGGGAGTGGGAGTGGGGGCTGGGGGGGAGGAGCAGAGGGAGAGGGATAAGCAGATTCCTTGGTGAAAGCGGGGCTCATTCTCACATCCCTGAGATCACCACCTGATCCAAAATCAAGAGTTGGACACTTAACCAGCTGAGTCACCCAGGAGCCCCTGTTTAGTTTAAAATAGCATAGTTTTCCTGGAAAACCAGGAAATAAATGAAATATCACCCATTAAGCTTATTGCCTATGATTAACCATGATTAATATTTTGATGGATTAACTTTTTAAATTGTTCCATGCATATATGTAAGTATTTTTGTTAAAAAATTGAGACTGGGGGCACCTGGGTGGCTCAGTGGGATAAAGCCTCTGCCTTCGGCTCAGGTCATGATCTCAGGGTCCTGGGATCGAGCCCGGCATCGTGCTCTCTGCTCGGCGGGGAGCCTGCTTCCTCCTCTCTCTATGCCTGCCTCTCTGTCTGCTTGTGATCTCTGTCTGTCAAATAAATAAATAAAGTCTTTAAAAAAATTGAGACTGTACTTATTTTGTATTCTACATTTTTCATTTAACATATTGGGAACAGATGCCGGTATCATTATGAGTTCTTAAAGTATGAAATATAAGGCTCTATTAGATTTCAAAGAACAGAACCACTCAGGGGACCTTAAGCAGTAGAAGTTTATTATAAGAATGCATGGATACTAAGGAAGACAGGAAGTTTTGCCATTGTACAGCCAGGCTTCAAGGAGCCGAATATTATTTGTTTATGGACGTAGTGCAGTCTGGTTATGAAGTTCTTCTGTTCACTTTTCTCAACAGCATGTGTCCTTTGCTCCCTGATCTAGTGTCTGTCACAGTGACTTACTAACTTTCCGTTCCAGCTTTTGCTGTTGCAGTATGAACTGGCAGACTGCTTTTCCCCTCTGTCTCATAGTGTCTGCTTACTATTGGTTTTAGCTTATTCTTTACTTCTGCTATCAGATTGAGTTAGTTAACGTTGTCCAGGTTGGATGCCGTTGTTGGGCCTTGCCATCCCATATGCTGCTACCCAGCCCAGGTATTAGCTGTTCTTAGATGAGATTCCCATTTGTGGTCAGATTCACCCCAGCACCTGGGAGCTCCCAGTCAGGCACTCAGAATGACAGGCTACTCTCTAGTATACTTGGTTTTGAGTTGTACAGTGTCTTTTCAAATTGATGTATTATAATTAGTATAATTGACATTTTTATTGTTTTAGAACTTTCACTGTTAAAAATAGCACTGTAACTGAGAAGCAAGAGAAAATAAGCACAAAGCAAAACAAGTTGAAATCAAATTCTTGAAGTTCTGTATTTAAAAGGTAAAATTCATCATGAGAGTGCAACATAATTCTGCTCAAAATAACAGTGCATTAGTGAATTATAAGAGGCATTAATATGAGGAGATACATGGAACATGGAAGAATTAAAAAGGAAGTAAAGAGGACTAGAGATTGTATAGTCTTGAATTGTAGAAAAGGTTGAAATACATTCAGGGGAACTATTGATTAGTGAAACCAAACTCCCTGTTTGTTTATGATAAATTACCTAGTTAATACCAAATAATAGATTCATATAGAAGAGATTATGATAATGGCATTGTATATTATAAAATGCTTTAAAAATATTTATTTAGCAACAGTTATACATGTGAAAATTAAATCTTAATTTAAAGAATAACAAATAAAATGTATAATACTCCCTTACCAAAATAACATTGTAGAAGACTTCATTATTCATTAACATATCTGTGCCAACTGTAACTATTTTTTTCTGATACATTCCTAGAAGTAGAATTGACCCACTAGTACCCGGGGTCAAAAGGTATGAATTTGTTTTGATTTTTATATATTATCAAATTGTATTCTGAAAATATCTGTTATTTTGTAAGTTTTCTTTTTTTACAGTTGAGATCCCACTGTATGTGCAATTTTGTGTTTTCTTTTTTACTTAATACTATAGTGTATGTATACTCTTTGTTATTAGTTTGCAAACTTCATTTTTTTAAACAATTTATTTGTTTATTTGAGAGATTATTTTCTAGGCTGGATTCCTGAGAGAAAAATTACTGTGACAAAGGTCTAAATATCTGTAATGCCAAATTGATTTCTGGAATGTTTGTAATAATTAAAAGTTCCATTCACAATGCATGATATTTTCCATCGTAAGACCTCCTGCCAAATATTTTTTAGTTTTATTTACAGATTATTCTTTGTAGATAACTGAATTAAGATTCTACCCACCTTGAATCTTCTCTTTTGAAATTACTAAGGGCTACTTGCCGCTTTTTGGATTAATGCAATGTTAGATTATTAAGTTTGAAGAGAGTTCGGCTTCCTACCCATTACTCTTCTTTCAACCATACCAAATTATCATTTTATATGATAAAATTTGGTTTTTTTGGTCCTGTGCAGGGATAATTGTACTTTGATTTAGAATAAAGGAAGTTATTCTTTGCCATATTTAAAAACTTTAAACTTGGAGAGCATAATAGATAAAAGTAGTTTATAATGCTGTCAAATTACGGTAAATCGTACATCTCATTTTCACTGCTAACAGACCCCACTTCCTGCCAAACTTAAAACAAACAAACAAACAAACAAAAGCACTCCCCAAACTGGGGCTAAGGTAGTATCAAAACTAAGTAACCTCTGTGGCATCAAAACCATTTAAGGTGATATTGGAGTTACGTTAACCAATATGAAGTATGCCTTTCCTTATATATTTAATAAAATAAGATGAACTTCTTAAAACTTTATCTGTCAGTATTGCTTTCATTGGCCTAGAGTTAAACAAATAAAAGCTCTCTCAATAAAATAAATCTTTAAAAAAAATGAAGTTTGCAAACTGATAACATAGGAGATACATATACTATACAAAAAAACTGGCAGAAATCAAAGGCACTGCAAGGGAGGTATTTGCTGTATCCTGTGCCAAATAAGACATTCCCCACTCTCAATACTGAAGCTCTTTGCTGGGAGAAGGCGTGCTCTAAGAAGGAGGACCTGCTGGAAGGAGTTGTTTTCAACTACCCTGTTGAGTGGTCTCATGAGTAAAGAAATGTAGATTAAAGTCTGGATTGTGGTAGTTTGAATAATGAATGGAAGGTGAGATAAAGATAGTAAATGTGAGGACTCTTTTAAGATACTGGATGAGGAGAAGAGGTAGATGCCCTCATCCATTAAGGGAAAAAAAATAGAGCTTCAGATTCTCAAGCTGGGTAGACTTACAGGTTGGTTTGTAAGGAGCCAAAAGAGAGAGATCAAGATAGTGGATTGCAGAGGAGACTGGAGGGGATGCAACCAGGAGCAAATGGTTAGCTTTTAGAAAGCTTGCCTCCACTGAGAAAGATGGTAAATATACTGAAGACACAGGTAATTCTAACTGGGGTGAAGACAAGAGTCTAAACTGTCCTTAGAGAGTAGGAAGGTGTAGGAAAAAGAGTTAACATAGCAGGCTCCAGACTGCTGCGCTTAGACTACTTGTTTGCAGTGTTGGCTCTTGGCTGAAATCTGGGAACTTAGACTTTAGGAGAGTCTCCAGTATTCCCAAAATTGATAAGAACGGTTCCCTGAGCCTAAACTGTTTGAACAAACCATGTGATTTATACTGAACATCTGTCTTCCTTCTGGGAATCTGGAATTTTGGTATAAGTTAAATAGAGGATGCATGTTTACCAGTTCCTGTTAAAAGCCTTGGGCACTGAGTCTCTAATGAGCTTTCCTGGTAGACAGTATTGTATTGTACATGTTGTCAAAACTAGTTGCTGTAAGGATTGTTGTATTGCATTGTACATATTGTACATGTTGTATTGTACATATTGTACATATTGTCAAAACTAGTTGCTGTAAGGATTAAGCACCTTCTTGTGTCTTCACTGAGAAGACACTCTCATAAGCTTGCTCTTGGTTTCCTCTGGACTTTGCCCTATGTGCCTTTTCCTTTTGCTGATTTTGCTTTGTATCCTTTTAACTGTGGATACAACTATAGACTGAGTCATGTGAGTTCTCCTAGTGAATCATCAAACCTGAGGGTAGTTTTGTGGATCTCTGGCACAGAAGGAGTGATGTGGAAAGCTGAAAATGATGGTTGAGATTTGAAACAGTGTGTTAGAAACAGAAATCATGGGCATCAGAGGAAGAGAGAACAATGGGGTGGAAATTTGCAGTGAACTGTAAGGACATATTTTATGTTTTGGAAATTGATTAATTTATTCAGCAAATATTTATTGAGTATCACGCATTGGGCCAGATGTTTGGGGTATAAAGATAATTAATATACCATACCTACCCATAAACAACTCATTTATCAGTAGGAAGGTAGGCTTGTAAACATAATTATGATACGTGATAAGGACTGTGATGTAAGTCTTCTGTTGTAGGATCTTGTTATCCTGAAGTACTATGTAGAAGGTGTTCAGCAGTTGTGATTTGAATGAATTCTCTTTAAGTACTAGTATATTTGAAAACTTGTAATAGGTAAGGGTAAAATATGTTTAGCTTAATATATTTTATCTTGTCATATTTGCCATTCTTTGAAAAAAATTTAAATCTTTTATCATTTCTGAAGCCATTAGTGTTTTAACCATAATTGAGGAAAGGGTCTTTGAGGTAATAGGTGTGAATATAGATATAACACACGTCTACATGTCTTCATTTTCTTTTATACCATCTAATGGATTGATAGTAGGTATTGAATGGTAAATGAGACAACTGTTGGTAGCACTTTGTCAGTGCTTACTTTCTTCTTTATTTCTTCTCTCCCTCTCTCCTTCTATTTCTCCCTCCCTACTTTTCCCTATGGTTTTCCTTCTGCTTTTATTGCCTGTGTGTACCTAGGAGACCTCTTAAAATGAAAAACCATTGCTCATTTCCACTAGTATCATTCAAAGCTAGGAAAAAAAATATTAAAATAGTATATTTTGAAGTCAGTTTTTAAGGCATAGGTGGTGACTCAAATATTTTTAAATGAATCATTTTTTTCTTTAGTGCTGGCTAACTTTCTGCCTCTTATTATTTATTATTTATTCATTATTTATTTTTAAATTTTTAAAAAAGATTTTATTTGAGAAAGAGAGGGCATGCATGAGCAGAAGGGCTAGAGGGAGAGAGAGAAGCAGACTCCCCGCTGGGCAGGGAGCCTGATGTGTGACTCCATCCCTGGACCCTGGGATCATGACCTGAGCTGAAAGTACACTCTTAACCAACTGAGCCACCCAGGTCCCCTGAACCTCTCACTATTTTTTATAAATAAAGCAAGACTGTCATTTCAAGGAAAACAGCTGATAGCATTTGCTGTCTGTAATGAAATTCTAACTTTCAGATAAAAATTAGAATTTTGGAAAAGTTGTATTTGTCACCATGAACTTGACAGCTTCCCATAGGTAAAAGACCTTTCCGATGAGATCAGTTTCATGTTAATGAATGTGCTGATTCTAATATCATCCAGTGAAGTGTGAATAACTCAATTTACTCATATTTTCAAGGGATGGATGTATGAAGTTAAAAATCAGGTATAGGTAAAACCATTCAAAATGCAAGATATACCAATGAAATTTAATTTTAACAGAGTATTAAAGTTCATTGATGTAGTTTCAGTTTCCTTCCTTGTAATAAACAGTTAAGACACTATCCCTTCTCAAGTTTTATTATATTATCAAGAGTGATATACATGAATTTCTAACTACATACCTAGTGAGGCCTAATTTTCTTTATAAAATCAACCAGAGAGCATATCACAACAGATGGAATGCACAAAGAGATTTGAGAACCCAGCTGTCTTCCATTGTCAGACATTAAGGAGGTGTGGAAATGGAAAACAGTATTTTTCTCTAAAATATTTTTGTTTGAAAAAGTTATTTCTCATAAAACTGATATTTGTTAGCATATACCGGGCTCATTTATGAATAAGTTTTTTTTTTTTTTTTTTTTTTTTTAAATTAGGGGGAGAGAGAGTGAGCTCAGGGAGGGCGAGGGAGAAGGGGCAGTAGAAGAAGAGAATCCCAAGCAGACCCCACGTTGAGCATGGAGCCCCACATGGGGTCACGACCCTGACATAACAACCTGAGCCAAAATTAAGAGTCGGTTGTTTAACTGACTGTGCCACCCAGGCACCCCATGAATAAGTTTTTTTTTTTTTCTTTTAAAGATTTTATTTATTTGACAGAGATCACAAGTAGGCAGAGAGGCAGGCAGAGAGAGAGGAGGAAGCAGGCTCCCTGCTGAGGAGAGAGCCGGATTTAGGGCTTGGGATCATGACCTGAGCCAAAGGCAGAGGCTGTAACCCCCTGAGCCACCCAGGTGCCCCCCCCCGCCATGAATAAGTTTACAAAGTATTTTAGGTGTCTCAGTTCTAATGTCTAATCCAAAATATTGATAAATATAAACCACATAAGCTTATCGAGGTCCTCAAGGATTTAAGAGAGCAAAAAGGTCCTTATGCCAAACCTTGGAATCCCCCCTTTAGGGCCGAATTGTATTCCAAATGGAGGTGAAGAAAGAGTGCCTGATTATCATGGCTCACTCTGTCAGTAATCATGAGTACTTGATTTGAATATTAAATGTCTTGTTTAGAGATTTTATTTATTTATTTGTCAGTACAAGCAGCAAGAGAGGGAGAAGCAGGCTCCCCACTGAGTAGAAAGCCTGTCATGGGGACCCTGGGATTGTGACCTGAGCTGAAGGCAGACACTTAACTGGCTGAGCCACCCTGGTGCCCTGTTGTTTGGATTTTTTTTTTAAAGATTTTATTTATTTATCTGACAGATTGCAAGTAGGCAGAGAGGCAGGCGGGCGTGGGGTGAGGTGGGAGAAGCAGACCCCCTGCCGAGCAGAGAGCCCAATGCTGGCCTTAATCCCAGGACCCCAGGATCATGACCTGAGTCAAAGGCAGAGGCTTAAGGCACTGAGCCATCCAGGCACCCTGTTTGGAGATTTAGAAGAGGAAGCGGAGTACAGTTGGGGTTCGCTCCTGTGGGCTGGGGAGACCTTAAGGACTTTAAGTGCAGCATTATCTTGACACTTGTTCCGGGTAATTCTTGTTCAGTGGGTGGAGAAGTGCAAGTAAGGGGAATGGAAAAATCATTAGCACCAATTTAATGGCTGGTGGAAAAGCTAAGCACTTTCATATCGTGATAATCTTGTCACTAGATAATCTTTCTTGGGACATTTTTTGGGGGGGCAAGATGAACAAAGTGGAAGGTTTACTATCTGTTCCTAAGATACAACTTAACAAAAAAGTATAACTGAAGAGGAGTTGAATAAATGTCCTTGGAACCTGACTTAAAAGGAATCCTGACCTGCAGGACTGACAGGGCAATTAATTAGCTGGTTGTGCTCCCTGGGTAAGGAATTAAAACTCAGTTACATGGCCAATAAGGAAATATTGAGGCTCTAGAAAGAAAGGAAATTAGGGTTTAAGCTCATCCTGGACTGCTCCCTCAGCATATTATATGGTGGCAAACAAAATAATTTAACCTGTGTTAAGTGTCTTAATGGCTGGAATGAAAGGGAAAGACTTTTCTAGTTAGGAGACTTGGTGGGGGCTCCTGGGTGGCTTCATTGGTTAAGTGTCTGGCTCTTCTTTTTGGACTAATTCATGATCTCACAGTCATAAGATGGACTTTGTACTGGTCATGGAGCCTGCTTAAGATTCTCTCCCTCTGCCTTTCCCCTGCTTGGCGTGTGTGTGCGCTCTTTCTCTCTAACAACAACAAAAAATAGAAAGGAGACTTGGAGATATCTGGTTGTTTTCTAAAAAATTTCAAAGACCAGTTGGAAGGAGATGGTTAATTGGAGTAATAAACATGGTTGAGGAGCACCTGGGTGGCTCAGTTGGTTAAGCGTCTGCCTTCCGCTCAGGTCGTGATCCCAGGGTCCTGGGATTGAGTCCCACATTGGGCTCACCCTCTGCCTTTTCTTCATCCCCCCCACCCCCAGTCATGCTCTCTTTCTCTTTTTCTGAAATAAATATATTCTTTAAAAAAATGGTTGAAATGGAAACTATTAATTGAAAGAGAAAATCTTCAGACTAATGGACATAATACTTTAAGAGATAGAATTTAAAATTTATACTCCATAAACATTTGCTGATTGTCCTCTTCCCTAAGGGAAATAGATGAAAAGGAAGTACATTATCTAGAGACCTCACTGAGAGCTGTCCTTCTAGCATGTCACACCTCTTCCTCATTTCAGGATTTTTAAGATTGGAAATGAGTTATCTCTTGGGGCAAGTAGAACCATGTTGCACTGAGGCATATAGACAGAAAATGGGTTTAAGTGAGTCTGTCAGTCTTAGAATGGCATTAATGCCTGAATTACATAGAACAGTAATAGTTGCCAGTGTGTGTTTAGTGTGAAAAGAACTTTGCATTGAACTTAGGTAGTTGCATTTTAATCTTTTTGATAAATAGTATCCATTCTTTATAAAGACAGATAATATCATTCAATGTCAGATTAACATCATTCAATGCTGCAATAAAATAATGTATAAATCACTTAAGATGAAGATAAAATGGTCTCCAGTGCCACCATCCACAGGTAGGAAAGTCTAGATAATGATGCAGACCACAGCCTGACCTCTGAAGTGTTCTGTTTGCCTTGCACAGTATTTTAAAGATGGGAAATTTTTATATAGAAATCTGGTTTCCCAGTTCCTCTTAGAGAAAAAAAGTCATATCACTTCTGAGATATGGGCCTGTATTCTAATATGATAGTAATCAGCCGGATCTGACCCATGACTCACCCCCCCCCCCCAATTCTGTATACCCTCCACTTGGCCAGCCTCCACCATTCCTTACTGCTTTCATATAGCCCATATTACTCGATTTCCCTGTTTAGCTGTACTGATGGTTGAGTAAAGAGACTCCTGACCTGGCCAGCTGTTGGATGCAGAATATCTCAGGAGATACCTCTTGCTCTTGCAAGCTACCTAAAGTCCAGTACTATGTATTTATAAGTGTTATTAAGACAGTGAATGTGAGGAGATGGATGTTAACCAAACTTACTGTGGTAATCATCTCAATACATACATGTATCAAATCATTATGTTGTATACCTTAAACTAATACAGTGTTGTATGTCAAGTATATGTCATTTAAAACTGAAAAAAAGTTTGGCTATTTTTTTTTTTTTTTTGATCCAACAAAAGTTATATTGAAGTAACTCAATTTTTATTTCTAGGTGCAATGAGCTATTACCAATGTGTCCTTGCGTATTTTGTTCTTTCCTAATAACTTACACAAAGAAATAGTCAAGTGCCCAATCCATCCTCATGATTTTTACAGACATTTAAAAGCTTAAAGATACTAAAATGTACTACGTCAGTTCCATTTCTTTGGGGTTTTGTATACAACAAGTGTTGTACTTCTAAGTTAAAGTAGGCAGGCAGCTATCACCTTGTTCCAGATGTTTTTTTAGCATTTTCTGGCTGCAACAACAATATGCTGGTCTCAGAAAATGCCAGCCGATGAACTTGCATTCTTAGATATGTTACAGCTTTATTGAGTGTTAACACGGGGTCTTGACCTAAAGAATAATCGGTGGCAGAGATCGTAGCTTTCTGGTACTTAGTTGGAAGAATCTCAGTAATTTTTACAAAGTTGAATAATTGTATTGTTTTCCATTACATTAATATTTTGTTTATAAACAGAGTCCCAAAGAAGTAATATCTTTCTGTATTTTCAGTCTCTTATACAAAAGTTTTTATTCAGCTGCTAAAATTGCTTGTTACATTTCATACATTGCAGATTACAGTGTTTTTGTGTTTCAAACTTCCATTGTTACTCTGTATATCGAGTTGCATCTGTTTACTTGACCTTTGATTAAGTTAGATGGCTTTTTTTCAACGTGTGTGTGTAATGACATATTTTTCTTCTTTTTTTAAAAATAGATTTGGACTGAGCAACAAATTTGAATCAGAATTCCCTTCGTCATTAACTGGAAAAGTGAGTGTCATTTACTTAGGTACTATTTATATACTTCAAAAGTAAAGTCTTTTCATAACAAATTATAAAAACAATTATTTTAATGAGACATGCTTATTGACATTAATATTGCAGTGTTGTTATTTCTTAAAATTTTTCTTTAGGTAGCTCCCGAAGAATTTAAAGCCAGCATCAACAGAGTTAACAGTTGTCTTAAGAAGAACCTTCCTGTTAATGTACGTTGGCTACTTTGTGGCTGCCTTTGTTGCTGCTGCACATTAGGTTGCAGTATGTGGCCAGTTATTTGCCTCAGTAAAAGAGTAAGTTGAATTAATATATTTTAATTTAAATTTAGAAGTCGACAAGCAAATCTTGCATTCATCTAGTTTTTATTTTTTTGTATTGAACGAGTCATACCATGCTAAATACTATAAAAAATGGTCTGATCTAGTAGAGGAGTGATAAAGTAAATTATGGTATGTCCACATGCTGTTACATTAAATTTAATTATAAATTTCATTCATAATTTTTATGACCTAGGAAGTTATATAAGAGTAGAAGAGAATACAACATTCTCTCTCTGTATACGTTCATGGTGATATAGCATGGTGTTTGAGAATGCTGGGTTCAGATCTATCAGTTATCTCTGTGACTCTAAGCAAGTTTCCTAACCTCTTTAATCTCTAGTTAATTATCTGTAAAATGGCAGTATTCACCTACCTGCTTGAATAAGATTGTTGTAAGTATAAAATGAAATAGTGTATGTAAAGCTATTAGCAAAATAGCTCAAAGTATCTAATAGATATTGACTAATAGCATTATTACTAATATTTATGGTAGTACCCCTAGAAGAAATAACATGGTTACAGTGTTTATTTCTAGTTGGTAAGATTATGGGGAATTCTGGTTTCTTTTTAAGAAATTTTTTCTTTGTATTTTACAAATTTTCTGAGATGAGTGCATAATGATTCTGTAATCAGAAAAAATGATTTAAAGATTAATAATTTTGATTGTTTATAATGAAAAATTTCCAAGATATGGGTAAAGATATGGCAAGTTGTTATAGATGGAACACGTTACATTTTTGTTAAGGTTTTAAAAAATTGTGGTAACGGTATGTATAAAAATGAAATACTATGAATGATTTGTGTGGCTCCATTTTATTTTATCATCAAATAATGATAGGAAATATGGAAAAGCAAATTCTGTTTGTCTCTTGATTTCTGTAAGTAGTATATTTCTACTGAAAAAAATTTCACTAATACATTTTATAGATAAGGAGATAATGCCTTTGTAGTAGGATTAATTTTGTAATATTTACTTTAATATTCATATTTATTTTTTCTCCAAAAAATATTTCTTCTTTTTTTCCTCCATATTTCTGACCACATCATCTTCAGACCACAAAATTTTTTTTTTCTTTTTTTTTTTAATTTTCAGTTGTCCCTTGAAATTTGCTGCTCTTGGAGTTATAGATACTCTCACTCACTCCTATTGTTAGGGCATTTTCATCGTTTAAATAACTGCTGTCTTAGGGTGCCTAGACTGGAGAAATATACTTGGTTATATACCTGACAACGATTTATATTCAGAACATGAGAAGGACTCTCAAAACTCAACAGTAAGAAATGACTATTTTAAATGGGCAAAATAGGGGCGCCTGGGTGGCTCAGTGGGTTAAAGCCTCTGCCTTCAGCTCAGGTCATGATCCCAGGGTCCTGGGATCGAGCCCCATGTCGGGCTCTCTGCTCTGCAGGGAGCCTGCTTCCTCCTCTCTCTCTCTCTGCCTGCCTCTCTGCCTACTTGTGATCTTTGTCTGTCAAATAAATAAAATCTTATTAAAAAAAAATTAAAAGATTTAAAAAAATTAAAAAAAAATAAATGGGCAAAATAGGGGCACATGGGTAGCTCAGTTGGTTAAACATCTGCCTTTGGCTCAGGTCATGGTCTTGGGGTCCTGGGATCGAGCCCTGAGTTGTGCTCCCTGCTCAGCGGGGAGCCTGCTTCTCACCTCTCCTTGTGCCTCTCCCCTCTACTTGTGCTCTCCTCTTTCAAGAAAATAGATAAAATCTTAAAAAAAAAAAAAAAAAGTGACTTCTGTATCCCTTGGTTATTACTTAACCTGAGGAATCAGAAGAATCTTATTTTAGAAATCTGTGTGATCTAGTTTTTTTTGAGGTTTTGAGATCCTTTTTTTGTTTGTTTGAAGATTTATGTATTTGTTTATTTAGAGAGCTAGCAGGGGGAAGGGTAGAGAGAGAGAGAATCTCAAGCAGACTCCCTGCTAAGGGCAAATCCCAGCATGGGGCTCGATTCCACAACCCTGAGATCACCACCTGGGTCGAAATCAAGAGTCTGATGCTTAACTGACTGAGCCAGCCAGACGCTCCTGTTTTTTACTTTCTAAATGAGAAAACAAGATATTGCAATATGTGCACAACATAGGATTTAGAAAACAAAACTTAACTTTCTATTCCTCTGTAAGCATTTTTAGCAACATAAGATCACTTTTCAGATGATTTCATTGAATTCCTTTTTATTTGAATCGTAGGTTAGATTGATTTTTTTAGGCTATTCTCTATAGTTTCGGAAAGCACATTTCATTTAACAGTGTAGTATTCAGTCTGTGGTCTCTCTTTGTATGTATATAATTAAAATTTATGTGGACTTTACTATCTAGTGAATGCAAACAAATAATGATTATTGTTAAATAAAAAGCTGTGCATTTCCGTGTCTTGGGTGTAAACTATTATATACCCATGGAGAGAGTGACATTTCATGCATGTATGAAGGTGTTAGTTACCCTGTGAAAAGTAGTGCTGTGTACAGTGGGAGCAGGATAATTTAGAGCAGGAATTTTTAACTTTCTTTTTGTCGTGAGTCCTTTTGGTGTTCGAGGGATGCCTATGAACCCTCTCTTAAATAATGTTTTATTTGTATTTTAAAAGGTTTAATGTATTTTATTTATTTTTTAAGATTTAATTTATTTATTTGGCAGAGAGATTACAAGTAGGCAGGCAGAGAGAGAGGAGGAAGCAGGCTTACCACTGAGCTGAGAGGAGAGCCCGATGCGGGGCTTGATCCCAGGACTCTGAGACCATGACTTGAGCTGCAGGCAGAGGCTTAACCCGCTGAGCCATCCAGGTGCCCCAAAATGTTTAATGTATTTTAAATGTGTTAAATGAAATCCACAAGATTACAAAAGAAGCCAGTTATATGAAATAAAGTTAATCAAAGTACTAAAACCCCTCAATTAGGGGCGCCTGGGTGGCTCAGTCAGTTAAGTATCTGCCTTCAGCTTGGGTCATGATCTTAAGGTCCTGGGATCGAGCCCCACCTGTGGCTCCCTGCTTAGCAAGGAGTTTGCTTCTCCTTTCCCTCTGTGCTCTCTCTCTCCCTTTCTTGCTTTCTCTCAAATAAAATCTTAAAAATAAGACCCCCTCAAATATATTATTTATAAATGTTTATTAATGCATACAAAATAAGATAGCAGAGAATCTATGGTAATATGATGTGATAGGAAGTGATAGAGATAGAGGTCCAGTTTTTTCTACCACAGTTAGCTGCATACATTCATAACCTAAGGAAACTATACCACATTCCAGTTAGAGGTTAGTAAAAATGAAGATGAATTTTTGTTTCATCCACTTTCATAGATTCCTAGAATTTTATCTAGGTATTGCATGTTAAGAGTAGGAACCCTTGACTGAGAGGTACTAGTATAAATAAAGGCTTTAATAAAACCCTGCCTGATCATTAGCCTCTGAACTGTTCCTTTTTCCTCATTTGTGATGTGGAGTATGGTTAGAATTGTCTCAGAGTCTTAAGACAAATCAGGACCGAAAGCATACTTTATATGCAGATCAGCATTTTCACCTTCATGACATTATTCAGGAATTTGGGTAACTAGATTTCTGCCTTAATTTTGAAATCCATCTCCCAACTGAGTGTCCCTTTTTATGAACTGATCCTGTTCTGGAGACATTGTTTTTAAATCTGTATTATTATTGTTCCTTCCAAATTACCTTTCCTTTTTTAAAAAATTGCCATAAACTATTTTTAAAAATTATTTACCATAAAGCAAAATCCATTCTTTTTGGTATATAATTTTATGCTTTTTGACAAATGCATATAGTTGTGTAAAACCACAACCAAGATGTATTACTAATCTCTCCAAAAAAAACTGTACTGTCCCTTTGTAGTCATACCCTTTTCAGCTCTTAAACCCTGACAACCACCGATCTATTTGCTTTCCTTACAGTTTTGCCTTTTCCAGTTTGTTATATAGATGGAATTATACAGTATATATAGCCTTTTGAGTCTAGCTTTTTTTTTAAATCTAGCTAGTGCATTTGAGATTCATCTATTTTGTTGCATGTATCAATAGTTTATTCTCTCTCTTTTTTTTTTTTTTTTGGTCTGAATAGTATTCCATTGTATGGATGTGTTATAACTTGTTTATCCACTCACCAACTGAAGGACATTGGGTGGTTCCCAATTTTGGTGATTTTGAATAAAGATGGTATAAATGGGGCTATAATAATAATCTTTGAATAAAGATGCTATAAAGGGGGCACCTGTATGGCTCAGTTGTTAGGGATCTGCTTTTGGCTCGGGTTGTGGTCCCAGGGTCCTGGGACCGAGCCCCACGTCGGACTCCCTGCTCAGCTGGGGGGCCTGTGTTTCCCTCTCTGCCTGCTGCTCCCCCTACTTGTACTTGCTCTCTGTGTCAAATAAATACACAAATAAAATCTTAAAGAAAAAAAAGGTGCTATAAATGTTCACATGTATGTTTTTCTGTGAACATAAGTTTTTTGCTTTTAGGAGTCAGTTTGTTGGATCCTATAGTAACTGTATGGTTAATTTTCTAAGAAATTACCAAATTATTTTCCCAAGTGGCTTTCCAGCCAACAGTGTCTGAGAGTGACAGTTGTTCAGCATCTTTGCCAGGACTTGGTATTGTTAGTTTAAGAAATTTTAGTCATTCTGATAGATTTGGTGGCATCTCATTCTGGTTTTAATTTACATTACCCTCATGACTAATGGTATTGAGCACTTTGCCATTTGTAAAACCTCTTTGTTAAAGTGTTTATTCAAATATATTCCCTTTTTTTTTTTAAAGATTTTATTTATTAGAGAGAGAGAGCGAGAGAGCGAGCGAGCACAAGCAGGGGAGTGGCAAGCAGAGGGAGAGGGAAAAGCAGGCTCTCTGCCAAGCAGAGCCTGAGGCGGGGCTCGATCCCAGCACCCCAAGAACATGATCTGGGCCGAAGGCAGATGCCCAACCGACTGAGTCACCCAGGTGCCCCTATTTTGCCCATTTAAAATAGTTATTTCTTACTGTTGAGTTTTAGAGTCCTTTTCGTGTTCTGAATATAAATCTGTTGTCAGGTATATAACCAAGTATATTTTTCCAGTCTGTAGCTTGTCTTTTTATTCTCATAATGTCGTTGGCAGAGCACAGTTTGATTTTGATGAGGTGTGATCTATCAGTTTTTAAAAAATAGATTCTGTGTTTGGTGTTATATCTAAGGATTCTTTGCCTAAACCAAGGTCACACACTTTTTCTCCTATGATCTCTTCTGCATTTTACTTTCAGCTCTGTGACCCATTTTGAGTCAGTTTTTTGTATACTTGAGAGGCACAAGTTAAAGTTCATTTTTTCTGTAGATGACTATGGGTTATTTAGCACCATGTGTTGAAAAGACTGTTTTCTTCTCTCATTAAATTGCCATTGGATGTTGACAAAAGTCAGTCAACCATATTTATGTAGATGTGTTTCTGAACTCTGTTTTATTGATCTCCATGTGTGTCTCTTGATTTTAATACCATATGGTCGTCTTTACTGTAGCTATATAGTAAGTCTTGAAATCACGAAGCGTGTATTCCAAACCTGTTCTTATTTTTCAGGATTGTTTTGTCTATTCTAATTTGTTTGCCTTTCCATGTAAATTTTAGAATCAGCACACCAGTACTATGTCTAAAAATTTTTTTTTTGATTAGGATTGAATCTACAGACCAGTTTTTGGGAAAATTGACATCTTAAGTCTTCCACATGGCATATCTCTTCAGTTATTTAGGTTTCTTTGATTTTTTTCATCAGTGTTTTGTAGTATTTCCTGTAGGAAATATTTTATTAGCTTTATATGTATGTATATACATATTTTATTAGCTTTATATGTATGTATTTCTTTGTGCATAAGGCTTTTGTTAATGGTAATGGTATTTTTAAAATTTTGATTTCCAGTTCATTGCTTGTACATAACAAGTACAATTGATTTTTACATATTAACTTTGTGTTCCGTGACCTTTCCAAATTCACTAATTAAATTCCAGAATGCTTTTGTAGATGCCACAGGATCTTCTATGTAAATAATAACCATGTTGCCTGAGAATAGTGATAGTTCTATTTCTTAGTTTCTAATCTGCATACCTTTTATTTATTTTTCTCTTTTTTTCCACTGGGCAAGACTTCCAGTAAAATATTGAATAGGAGTGATGAGAGTGGACTCTGCTTCATTCCTGATTTTCTCTGTTGTTTTCTGTTTTGAAAAACTTAATTGACTTTTTTGCTCTTATTTTTATTATTTCTTCTTGTTTTGGATTTCATTTACTGTTTCTTAGTTTCCTTAAACTCATTGAAGAGGATATTGATGTGAGAGTTTTCTTTTTTATATGCTGGTATAAGCATAGAAAGCTAAAATTTTTCTCTAAAGCACTGCTTTGACTGCATTCTATATTTTATTTTCATTCAGTTCAAAACATGTTATGATTTTCCCTGAGACTTCCTCTTGATTATGTGTTATTAAGAAGTGTGTTATTTAACCTCCAAATATTTAGGAATTTTCCAGACACCTTTGTGTTACTGATTTCTGGTTTAATTCTATTGTCAGGGAGTATACTTTGTGTGATATCATTTTTTAAAATGTGTTGTTTCATTTTATGGCCTCAAATATAGTGTATTTTGTTAATGATGTCTTTACAGTTTTTGTTTTTATTTCTGCAGCTTTATTGAGATGTAATTCACATACAGTATACTGCACATATCTAAAGTGTACCATTTGATGAGTTTTGTCTTATAATTAACACCCATATACATGTATACATCAATGTATACATTTTCTAGAGTTTTATATAAATGCAACTGTTCAGTATGTATTCTTTTTTGTTTCTTTCACTCATAATTATCTTGAGATTCATCTGTGTTGTTAAATCCATGATATTTCCTTCCCTTTAATGCTGAGTAATGTTTTATTGTGTGGATATACCACATTTATTTCCTGGATTGCCATATGTGTTTCCATTTTTCATCTTTATAAATAAAGCTGCTGTGACAATTCTTGTTCAGGTCTTTTTGTAAACATATACTTTCCTCTTGAGTAAAAATTTCTAGGAATAGAGTAGCTTGATCCTGTAGTGTATATGTGTTTAACTTTTTAAGGAACTGAGAAACTATTTGCCAAAGTGGTGGTATTACTTTACATTTCTACCAGCAGCATATGATAGAGTCTCCTCTGCTGTATTCTTTTCTTTTTTTTAAAAGATTATTTATTTATTTATTTGATAGACAAGAGATGACAAGTAGGCAGAGAGGCAGGCAGAGAGAGGGAGGGGGGAAACAGACTCCCTGCTGAGTGGAGATCCTGATTCATGGCTCCATCCCAGGACCCTGAGATCATGACCTGAGCCGAAGGCAGAGGATTGACCCACTGAGCCACCCAGGCGCCCCTGCTGTATTCTTGTCCACATTTAGTATGGATAGTCTTTTTAATTTTAGTCATCCTAATAGGAGTGTAGTGTTATCATTATGGTTTTAGTTTGTATTTCCTTAATAATAAATGACGTTGCACATCTTTTCATGTTTATGTAACATTTGTGAATGTTCTTTGTTGAAGTGTTCCAACTTTTTTGCTTTTTTTGTTACTGAGTTGTTTCTTTATTGTTGAATTTTGAGACTTGTCTATATGTTATGAGTACAAGTGTATACTTTAAAAGGTTTATTCCAATTAGTGGTTTGACTTTTTATCCCCTAACAGTCTTTTCGAAAGCAGAAATTTCTAATTTTAATAAAATCCAATTGGTCCATTTGCTCTTTTATGGATTGTGCTGTTAGTGTTATACCTAATAGCTCTTCCTCTGCCTAACTACAGAGATTTTATTCCTGTGTTTCTGCCATAATTTTTATAGTTTCAGGTTTTGCTTTTAGGCCCAAGATTCATTTTGAGTTAAAATTTTTGTATGGTACAGTGTTATCAATGGAAGGATTGAAGTTAAAAATTTGTGTGTGTATGCATGTATAGAAATCCAGTTGTTCATTCACATTTGTTATAAAGGCTATTCTTTCTTCACTGACTTGCCTTTGTACTTCTGTTGCAAAACAGATACACACACACACACACATATATATTTCTTAGCTCTGTTCTGTTCTTTTGATGTGTTTGTTTATTTTGATGCCCGTACCACACTGTCTCTTGAGTTGTAGCTTTGTAATTACATCTTATAATTGGGTAGTGTTAGTTCCCCAACTTTGTCCTACCTTCCCAGTTTTGCTTTTTACATTGTATTCCATATGGATTTTACAATCAGTTTGTCAGTTTCTACAAAGGAAATCCTGTTGGAGTCTTAGTTTGGATTGCATTGAATCATGCGTCAATTTTGAGATACTGATAACTTAAAAATATTTAGTCTTTTGACCAGGAAACAGTGTCTCACTCAATTTACTTAAGTCTTTAACATTCTTTTCTGAACAATGTTTTAAATTTGAGTGGACATGTCTTGCATATCTTGTATAGATTTATTCAAGTATTATTTTTTATGCTCTTTCAAATAGTATGTATTTTTATTTTTTATTTATTTTTAAATAAAAAAAAAAAGATTTTACTTATTTATCTTGACAGAGAGTGGGAGAGAGCACAAGCAGAGGGAGTGGCAGGCAGAGGAGAGGGAAAGGGAGAAGCAGGTTCCCAGTTGAGCAGGGAGCCTGATGTGGGGCTCAACCCTGGAACCCTGGGATCATGACCTTTTTAGCTGAAGTCGGATGGTTAACCGACTGAGCCACCCAGGCAACCCTATTTTTAAATTTTTAAATTAAGTTTTAATTCCAGTGTAGTTAATATATCGTATTTATTAGTTTCAGTGGTGAGGAGTATCTTTTCATGTGTCTGTTGGCCATCTCTGTGTATGTATTCTTCAGAGAAATGTCTGTTCATGTCTTCTGCCCATTTTCTAATTGGAATATTTGCTTTTTGAGTATTGAACTGTTTATGTTTTTGATATATGTTGGGTATTATCCCCTTATTGACTATGTCATGTGCAAATATCTTCTCCCACTTAGTATGTTAGTATGTTGCCTATTAGTTTTGTTGATTGTTTCCTTCACTGCACAGAAGCTTTTTATGTTAATGTAGTCCTGATAGTTTATTTTTGCTTTTATTTCCCTTGCCTCAGAAGATGTAGATAGAAAAATGTTGCTATAGCCAGAGAAATTACTTCTGTGCTCTCTTCTAGGATTTTTATGGCTTCAGGTCTTATATTTAGGTCTTTAATCCATTTCAAGTTTATATTTTTGTGTATGGTGGAAGAAAGTAGTAGTTTCATTCTTTTGCATGTAGCCATCCAGTTTTCCAACATCATTTATTGAAAAGACTGTCTTTTTTCTATTGTATATCCTTTTCTTCTTTGTTGAAGATTAATTGATCATATAATAGTAGGTTTATTTCTGGATATTCTCTTCTCTTCTGTTGATCTGTGTGTTGTTTTGAGCCAGTACCACACTGTCTTGATCACTACAGCATTATAGACTTGAAGTCTGAAATTGTGTAGTGTATATTTTTAAAATTTCAGTTATTTTTTTCTTGCCAAGTGTTTAGTTTTGCTAAACGCACCTTTTCCATTAACTTATTTGTGGAGTATTGAATTGAATTTCTTTATAGACAATCATATCATCTGCAATGAAGACAGTATTACTTTTCTTTGTAATAGAGATGCTTTTTTTTTTTGCTTTTCTTTATTGGAGTGACTAGAATCTCCAGAAAAACATTGATTAGAAGTAGTGAGGATAGATATTCTTACTTTGCTCCTGATCCAGAAGAAATGAATTTACACTTTCTTCATTTCAGATCTTAATTGCAGGGTTTTGGGTTTGTTTGTTTGTTTTAAAGATTTTATTTATTTACTTGACAGACAGAGATCACAAGTAGGCAGAGAGGCAGGCAGAGAGAGAGGAGGAAGCAGGGTCCCTGTGGAGCAGAGAGCCCAATGTGGGGCTCGATCCCAGGATCCTGGGATCATGACCTGAGCCGAAAGCAGAGGCTTTAACCCACTGAGCCACCCAGGTGCCCCAATTGTAAGGTTTTTAAAAATTTAATGATTTTATTAATTTATTTGAGAAAGAGTGCACACAAGTGGGGGAAGGGGCAGAGGGAGAAGGAGAAGCAGACCCCACTGAGCAGGGAGCCCTAGGTGGGACTCAATCTCAGGACTCTGGGATCATGACCTGAGCCCAAGGCAGATGCTTAATTAACTGAGCCACCTAGGTGCCCCATTTGTAGGGCTTTTGTAAATGTTTTTTCTTATCAGCTTGAGGAAGTTTTATTGCACTAATTTGCAGAAAGTTTTTATTCGGAACACATGTTGGATTTTGTCAAATGCCTTTTTCCTCTTTAGGAAGATTTTTAAATTAGGAATATGTTGAATTACATTTATTGATGTTAAACCAACCTTATATTCCTGGGATGAACCCAATTGGCTGGTTATATCTATTTCTCTTTTTATATTTCTTCTGGATTTGACAGAATACAACTTTGTTTAGAAGTTTTACATCTAGGGGCTCCTGGCTGGCTCAGTTGGTGGAGTATGTAACTCTTGATCTCAGGGTCATGAGTTCAAGCCTCACATTGGTGTGGAGCCTACTTTAAATAAATAAATTAGTTTAAAAAATTTTTACATCTATGATCATGAAGGATACTTTCCTATAGTCTTTTCTTGTAGTATCTTATTTCAGCATCAGGGTAATGATAGCCTCATAAAATGAGTTGGGAAGTGTTCTTTCCTCTTCATTTTCCTGGAAGAGTTTGTGCAGAATATGCATGGTTTCATCTTTAAATTTTGGAAGAATTCACCGATGAAACCATTTGGGCCTGGAAGTTTTTTGTTAGAAGAGTTTAAGCTACAAATTCAATTTCTTAAATAGATACGGGACTTTTCAGGACATCTTTTTTATCTGGGTTAAGCTTCATAGTTTCTGTTTCTTAAGGGAATTGTCCATTATATCATAGTTGTTTATAATAGGCATAATATTTACTAATTACCTTTTTAACCTTTTGTAAAAGTTCTAGTGATAATTACTTTTCTTATTCCTAAAGTTTTTAATTTATCCCTTGTCTTCCTTTTTTTTTTTCCTGGCCAGTTTGGCTAGAGGTTTATCAATTTTATTAATTGACTCAGAGACCAGTTTTTGGTTTCATTATCTATTCTTTTGATTCTGTCTTATATTTAGTTGGTTTTTAGTTTGACTTTTATTATTTCTTTCTTTGAGCTTAGTTTTTTTTTTTTTTTTCCTAGTTTCTTAAGGTGGGAACAAAGGTCATTAGTTTGAGACTTTCTTCTGGTGTTTAGTATTACAAATTTCCTTCCTAATTTATGCATTCATTGTATTGCCCAAATTTTCATATGTTGTGTTTTAATTTTCATTGAGTTCATTTTACTTTTATATTTCTCTTTTGATTTCTTCTTTGACCATTGCATTATTTAGAAATATTTTATTTAGGCTTTAGATATTTTGGGGACTTCATAGAGATTTTTTTTTACTGATTTTTAATTTAATTTGTAATAAAAAACTAACAGTTTGGTTATATAACACTTTGTTTTGAATCCCTATAAATTTATTAAGGATTGTTTTATTCCAAAATGTGAGCTATCTTGATAAATTAATTGATTATTGTGCACTTGAAAATAATATGTGTTTATCTATTACTGGAGGGAATATTTTATAAATGTCAGTTAAGTTTGTTGATATGTTTAGATCATCTGTATTCTTACTGATTTTCTGACTGTTCTATCAGTTAACAAGAGAGTAGTATTACAGTCTCTGACTATATGTGATTGTGGATTTATCTATTATAGTTTTTGTTTTATGTACTGTGACACTGTAATTAGGTACATAAACTTTCAGGTTTTGTATCTACTTTGTGGGTTGACCTCTTTATCATCATGAAATTGACCTTATTTATCTTCACTATTTTTTTTTTAAAACTACGTTGATATTAATTTAGCCATTTCTACTTTCGTTTTATTAATATTCGTGTGGCATATATTTTTTCAATTTTTTTGCCTTTAACTTATTTGTGCCCCCCTATTTAAAGTTCATTTCTTGTGTGCCTGGGTGGCTCAGTTGGTTAAACATCTGCCTTCAGCTCAGGTCATGATCTCAGGGTTTTGGGATTGAGTCCCACACCAGGCTCTCTGCTCAGGGTGAGTCTGCTTCTCCCTCTCCCTTTCCCTTTGTGCTCTCTCTCAAATAAATAAATAAATAAATAAAATCTTTAAGAAAACAAATAAAGTTCATTTCTTGGGATGCTTGGGTGGCTGAGTGGGTTAAGCATCAGCTCAGGTCTTGATCTCAGGGTCGTGACTTCAAGCCTGGTTTTGGACTCTACACTGACCATGGAGCCAACTTAAAAATAAATAAAGTAAGTTAATTTCTTATGGGCAGTGTTGATTCTTGCTTTTTCAAAAATTCAATCTGTCAGTCTCTGCCTTTTAGGGATTTTGGACCATTCACATTTGTTGTGACTAGTGATAAGGCCAATTTAAAATTTCATTTTACTATTTTTTTTCTATATCAATTTTTTAGTTTCCATTTTCATTTTCTGCCTTTATATTTTTCCAAGTAATAAGTTATTGAGGTGAAATTCACATAACATAAATTAACCATTATAAAGTGGATGACTTAGTAGCATTTAGTACATTCACAGTATTGTATAATTATCATCTCTACCTAGTTCCAAAGCATTTCCATCACTCCAAAGTAGAACTCCTTACCTTTTAAGCAATTTCTCTTCATTGCCTTCTCCCTCCAGCCCTGGCACCCATCATTTTGTGTTTTGTCTCTGTGGATTTATCCGTTCTGGATATTTCATATAAATGGAAAAGTGTGACGTTTTGTGTCTGTCTTCTTTTACTTAGGATAATGTTTTTGAGGTTCATCCATGTGTCAATACTTTCTTCTTTTTTATGGCTAAATAATATTCCATTTTATGTATATACCGTGATTAGTTTATCCATTCATCCATTAATGGACATTTAGACTACTTTCACCCAAAAGTGATTAGTGCTTCTATTAACATGGGTGAACATGTATTTGATATCTGTTTCCAGTTCTTTTGGGTGTATACCAATAAGTGTGGGATCATAAGGTACTTGTATGTTTAACTTCTTTTTATTCTATATGTATATTTTATAAAGTTGTTTTAAAGATTATTTATTTGAGAGAGACAGTGAGATAGAGCACCAGTAGGGAGGACAGAGAGAAGCAGGTTCTCTGCTGAGTGGGGAGCCCAACATGGGGCTCAATCCCAGGACCCTGAGACCATGACCTGAAGCGAAGGCATACTCTTAACTAGTTGAGCCACCCAGGTGCCCCATTATTTTATCTTATTTTTTTTTTAGAGAGGGGTGGAGAAGGGTAGAGGGAGAGTGAGAGGGAAAATCTTAAGTAGGCTCCATGCCCAGTGTGGAGCCCCAGACAGAAGTCAGTCTCAAGACCCTGAGATGATGACCTGAACTGAAATCAAGAGTCAAACACTTAGCAACTGTGTCACCCAGGCTTCCCTTTATGTTTAACTTCTTGGGGTAACCAAAGGAGGGTTTAATCTAGGGCTAATTATTCCCTACCAGGGAGGCAAGACTATCGTGGTTACTTTTCTTCTCCTCTTTTTTTTTAATTTTTAAAAGATATTATTTATTTATTTTAGAGAGAGAGTGCAAACAGGGGTGGTGGGTGGGGAGGGGATGAGCAGACTCCCTACTGAGCATGAAGCCCAATACCAGGCTCAATGTCAGGCCAATCTCAGGACCCTGAGACCACGTCCTGAGGTGAAATGAAGAGTCTACTCCAATGACTGAGCCACACAGGTGCCCCTATCCTGGATAGTCATCTTAATTGTCTATGGATTGTGACATTTCCTAGTGTGACTGATATGTGAGACAATTTTGCTGCATCTTGGTAAGCTTTGGAGATTGTTACCTCTAGTCCTTTCTCATAGTTCTTTTTGTTCCTTCTTTGGTAGTGTCTTTACCTGCATGCATTGCTCAGTACTCACCTTAATACTCCTTGGGACTGCCTGCATATCTTTGGAGTTCATTCTCTGTGTATCACTCTCTTCTCTGGTACTCTTCTGTGGCTTCTAGCTGCCCTGGTCTCCTCAGACTCTCAGCTTTGTTTCCTTAACTTAGGGAGTCCCCAGGTTTGGGGCTGCATTTGATGTGGCCTGGAAGCTCTCTTATATCAATAAGCTTGGGAAATCATGGGTCCGAACTTGTTTTTTCCTGATCTCTCAGGAATCAGTGTTTTTTGTTGTCTGTTGCCCATTGTCTTTGAAAGAGCCGCCCCACCCTTTTTTATCCTGTCACGCCAGAGGGTAAATCTGGTACCTGTTGCAGTATTTTTGCAGAAAAATGAAAGTCTGAATGTTCTCTTTTTATAGAAGCATTTTTAAATTTTTATTTTATTAACATGTAATGTATTATTTGCTTCAGGGGTACAGGTCTATGAGTCATCAGCCTTTCACAATTCATAGCACTCACCGTAGTACATACCCTCCCCAATGTCCATAATCCAGCCACTCTTCCCTCCCCCCACACCTCCCAACAACCCTCAGTTTGTTTCCTAAGATTAAGAATCTCTTGGGGCGCCTGGGTGGTTCAGTGGGTTAAAGCTTCTGCTTTCGGCTCAGGTCATGATCCCAGGGTCCTGGGATCGAGCCCCGCATCGGGCTCTCTGCTCAGCAGGGAGCCTGCTTCCCTGCCTCTCTGCCTACCTGTGATCTCTGTCTGTCAAATAAATAAAATCTTTTAAAAAACAAAACAAAAAAAAGAATCTCTTATAGTTTGTCTGCCTCCCCAGTCCCATCTTCTTTGATTTTTTTCCCTCCCTGCCCACCACGACCCCCTCCCCTGCCTCTCAAATTCCTCATATCAGAGAGATCATATGGTAATTGTCTTTCTCTGAATGATTTATTTCACTTAGCATAATAAACTCTAGTTCCATCCATGTCATTGCAAATGGCAGGATTTGGGTGTTTTTGATTGTATATATACACCACATCTTCTTTATCCATTCATCTGTTGATGGACATCTGGCTTCTTTCCTTAGTTTGGCTGTTGTGGACATTGCTGCATAGACATGCATTCTTGACATGAAAGTACTGCACTAGAGGCTGGAGATAGAAAGATGTATATTAATGCTCTACTCAGATGGCCTGTAGTCTGTTTGGACAGTTGGCTGAGGGCAGAGGTAATTTAAGTTTGTAAGTACTTGTCATATTTTTCATGAAGTACCTAATAATAAAGACAATAAGTATATGTCTTTAGGGCCTAGAAATACGAAATGGCCACATAATCACAAAACATATTTGAAGTCTTGTCTTACATCTCAGATACTCATTTTAACTTTTTTTTTTTTTTAAAGATTTTATTTATTTATTTGACAGAGAGAGAGATCACAAGTAGGCAGAGCAGCAGGCAGAGAGAGAAGGGGGAAACAGGCTCTCTGCTGAACAGAGAGCGTGATGCGGGCTCAATCCCAGGATCCTGAGATCATGACCTGAG
Source organism: Mustela nigripes (assembly GCF_022355385.1). Taxonomy (NCBI): domain Eukaryota; kingdom Metazoa; phylum Chordata; class Mammalia; order Carnivora; family Mustelidae; genus Mustela; species Mustela nigripes. The sequence goes on along the minus strand of NC_081557.1, from coordinate 245,388,769 downwards.
CTGAAGGCAGAGGCTTAACCCACTGAGCCATCCAGGTGCCCCTCATTTGAACTTTTCGTTCTGTTATACAACATATATTTGTTTTAATGGAAAATGTCTAAAATTACTTACTAAGTCAGTACTGTTGGAAAAGAAATGTGTCTGTCTTACAAAAATGCATTTCAGCTGCCATTTCTTTTTTCTTTTTTTTTAAGATTTTATTTATTTATTTGGCAGAGAGAGATTACAGTAGACAGAGAGGCAGGCATAGAGAGAGAGAGGGAAGCAGGCTCCCCGCCGAGCCGAGAGCCTGATGCGGGACTCTATCCCAGAATCCTGAGATCACGACCCGAGCCATAGGTAGCAACCCAACCCACTGAGCCACCCAGGTGCCCCAGCTGCCATTTCTTGATGCTGCTCTTTTGCCATTCTCTGGCAATTATTACTCAATTCAACTAATATTTCTGAAACCATACTATGGGCTCAATACTGTTTTAGATGCTGTTTAGATACTATTTAGAGGTTATGTGGTTCCTCTCATGGACTTAAAAGGTAAACAAAAAGCAATGAGGTGATTACAGATAGTGGTAAGTACTTGGAAGACAATAAAACAGGAAACCTCAGCCTGAGGAGCTTCCGAGTGAATAAAGTGCTTCAGTTTTATTAAATAGATTTTATGACATTTCCTTTGCAAAAGCTTATTTTTGTTTGTACATTTGTTTATACTCTGCATCTTGATTATATTATAATTTTAGTATTAGAGTTTAGAAAATTAATATCCAAGTAAGTGAACTCTTTATGATTTGTATGTGCTTTTAGCTTAGCTGATTTTTTTGAGGAAACAAGTTTCATAATTTTACTGTATGTTGTGTTACAGTATATTTGTTTTGCTTTGTCTTTGAAGTAACTATTAGTTTTAGTTTTCTGAGATTCTGTATGTATATTTATCCTATCCCAACTTCAGTGACTTTATAGACTTTGTATATGCTCTCAGCCATTATCTTTTTTTGACTGAAAACTTTAGATTGTTGACTGTTCAATACATCAACTTCTTAACCTTGTTTGTGTCTTACCTCCTCCTTTTTAGTATTTCATCTCTCTTACGTTTGATGACCAGAATTATGTGGGTTTCTAAAAGTGCTCTCTATATGGATTTGTTGTATATAGTGTATATTTCCATTCCCTTTATATTCTTTTGTTTGTATTTAGTCTTATATCAGGGGATCATTTGCTTAGGAATAGGGAAGTAGGCTACATCATGGGGTACCTAGGACTTGCACTTTGGCGTTTGGAAAGTGGAACTTACTCTGAGTAAACTTCAGTTTTCACCTGTCCGAAATGCTATTAATCTCTTACAGTGTTACTTTAAGAATTAGAGCAAGTGCATATAAAATACTTACTATAGTATTTTGCCTGTAGTGGGGGCTTAATTAATGGCATTGCTATTATTATCATTTATTACTATTCTTCCTAGTTTTTGTCTTTCTATCCCCAGTGTCTCTCCCGGTACCTCACATCTACTTTGTGTTCAATAAATATTTGCTAAATGAATGTACTCTTTGGCTTTTGAAATCCTTGAGTAGTAAGGTTATAAGATTTCAGAAGATAATAGTCCTTGCTGTTTAAAACAACATTCCTGAGAAGATAAAAGCATTTTCTTTCTTAGAGTAAATAACAGACATTTTTCTTCTGCAGGGACAATGTGACAGAGTGTAATAGGAAGTAAATCACTGTTTGAAGCTGGGTGAACTTGAGCGAGTCACTGAAAAACCTCTCTGAGCCTGGAGTTTTTCTGCCTCCTACTCTTCTCTTTCTTTTAATCTGAGAAAAAGAGAGACTAACTGACCTCTCAGGTCCTTTATAGCTCTGAAAAGTCTGTAATCCTTTGAATATTGAGAGTTGTATTGGTCTGCAAAAACATTTGTATTTCTAAGCTTTAAGTAAAGAAGTTTTCAATGTGGATTTTTATTTCAAATCTAAAGAACTAACATTTTAGTTAAAATTTTCAGGGTGCCTGGGTGGCTCAGTGGGTTAAGCCGCTGCCTTCGGCTCAGGTCATGATCTCAGGGTCGTGGGATCGAGTCCCGCATCGGGCTCTCTGCTCAGCAGGGAGCCTGCTTCTCTCTCTCTCTCTGCCTGCCTCTCCATCTACTTGTGATTTCTCTCTGTCAAATAAATAAATAAAATCTTTAAAAAAAAATAAAAATAAAAAAAAATAAAATTTTCAGTTTTTTTGTTTGTTTTTTAGTTTTTTGTTTTGTTTTGCTTCTCTGGGTTTCTTTTTTTGTAGATTTTATTTTTTTTAAAAAAGATTTTATTTATTTACTTGACAGATCGATCACAAGTAGGCAGAGAGGCAGGCAGAGAGAGAGAGAGGAGAAAGCAGATTCCCTGCTGAGCAGAGAGCCCGATGTGGGGCTCAATCCCAGGACCCGGGGATCATGACCTGAGCCAAAGGCAGAGGCTTTAACCCACTGAGCCACCCAGGCGCCCGGTAGATTTTATTTTTAAGTAATCTCTATACCCAACATGGGGCTCAGACTCAAAACCCCAAGATCAAGAGTTGCATGCTCCACTGACTGAGCCAGCCAGGCACTCCAAGTTTTGTTTTGTTTTTTAAAGAAAATTGCTATTTAGTTCTTGAAACTTTGATGAAAAGGATACAAAGCCAGTCTAACTGCATTTCTCTTACTTTAAATTTAGTATAATGCTTAGATTCACTTTTGGATATCTTTTCTCTCAACCCGGTTTAGTTATCTAATAATTGTGAGTTACTTTACTTAGGATGTTATAAGAGTTGAAAATCCAAATGGGAGAGGTCAGGAGTAGAGTTCTTGAGTGAGAATGTACCATTCAGATTTAAAGAAGTTCAAGGGAAAATCAAGCTGGGGAAATCATAATTAGGAAGCTACAAATATTTATATATGGGAGGAACTTAAAATATACTTACTCAGTTATACAGACAGTATTGGAAGTTACCCACAACTTTTAGATTTCTCATTTACTCTGTAATTTGAGTGTTTGTAGTTGGTAACCAGATCATAAAATGAGAGTGGCATTGAACATTTGGATGAAGAGTTAGATAAACAGAAATGCCTTTAACATATTGTAGATAATGAAACAAAGCAAAATAAGCTTAAAAGCCTGTCTTTTTAAAGTTTTTTTTTTTTGGTAATCTCCACACCCAATGTGGGGCTTGAATTTAGGACCCTGAGTTCAAGAGTTGCATGCTCTCCTGAGCCAGACTGGCACCCCCAAACTTAAAAGCATCTTAATTAAATTTTATTAAAGGGGAACCCTGAAAAGTTTCTAGTGAACAAGGGATGATGAATAAAATGTGTTCTTATGACAGCCATTATTATTAATTGAAGATGCAGAAAAATCAATGCAAATTTTTTTTTTTTTTTATAGAATGCTATCCAGTTTGCTTTGTTTCTGTAAATATAATAAATATTCATAAGGGCTTTCATGCAGTCAGAATGTTCTTAGTCTTCAGTATCCTTTTTACTTGACTTTAAATGGCCTTATTACAGAAGTTTTTCAGGAAGCTGATCTTTGTTGTGAAGGAAGATTTAATATTGTTCTACTGTACAGTGATAGACTTAGCAATATAAAATATGATTTATAGCAATTTCTGTCCTGTAAAACAGGAGAAAGAAACTTGAATTATACGTGTGTGTGTGTGTGTGTGTGTGTGTGTATGTTAGATTATTTATTTATTTATTTGACAGAGAAAGATCACAGGTAGGCAGAGAGGCAACGCAGAGAGAGAGAGAGAGAGGAGGAAGCAGGCTCCCTGCCATGCAGAAAGCCCGAAGTGGGACTCGATCCCAGGACCCTGAGATCATGACCTGAGCCGAAGGCAGAGGCTTAACCCACTGAGCCACCCAGGTGCCTCTAGCAAACGTTTTGTTTGCTAAATTCCTAATACATGTATAACTGAAAATGTTTTGCTAAAATATAAAATCTGTAGTGATACATAATGGAATTAATAGACCCCAAGGAACAAATAAAAAGAAAAATAATTGTATGTATCCCCTGCTTCTTGAAAGTTCACATTGTAACCACTCCAGTTTTATAAAAGATCTATATTATTACTTGTTTTTGTTAACTGAAGGAAGTCTGAAGAGGATTTTCGCTTTTAAGAAGAAAGGCAAAAAGCAAAAATAGCATTTAGTGTTTGTTTTGCAGCCAGCTGCTAAAGAGGCAGCATGCACCTTGAGCAGCAAGAATGGTCCCACCATACTCCTTCCTACACACTCAGCATCTCAGCATCAAGCCACCATAGCTTTGAACTGTGTCTGTGAACATCTGTGTTTTATCTTTTATTTATTTTGTACACTTGTTAGCAAGATGTGTCCTGGAATATCAGAAAAACCTAAGAGGTTATTTTTTTGGGTCTGGGAAAGCTAAAAAAAAATTTCTGTATAAATTAATTGTAATTGCTTCTTCATGCTGTTTCAGTTTATGAAAGGTTTTGTTAAGAACACTCTTGGATAGGGGTCACTGGTGGCTTGTTTGGTTAAGTGCCTGACTCTTGATTTTGGCTCAGATCATGATCGTCAGGGTCATGAAATCAAGCCCTGCATTGGGCTCCGTGCCAAGTGTGGGGGCTACTTAAGTTTCTCTCCCTCTGCCCCACTCCCTTCCTGCTCCTGCGTGCTCTCAATCTCTCTCTCTCTCTCAAAAAACAAATAAACAAACAAACAAAAAACAAAAACCACTCTTGGATAGCTGGGGAAACCCGTATTGTACATTTGCTGTTAGCAAAGCATTTTATATGCATGATTCTCTTTGGATGCTTTTTGTCTCCTTCTTTATTGAAGTATGATTGACACACAGAGCAGCTGTATGTATTCATGTATACAACTTGATAAATTGGAGCTAAGTATACACCTGTGATATTGTCACTATAAACAGTACCATGAACTGACCATCACCTCTAATAACTTCCACCTTCTCACCCTCTTTTGTATGTATTTGTGTATATGATAAGAACATTTAACATAAGATCTAGTCCATACGTTCTTTCTAATCCAGCTTTGAGATACAGTTGACATGTGTAAATTTAAAGTATACAGCATGATGATCTGATGTATACTTATGTTGCAAAATCCATTTATCCTCTTTCAATCTTTACCACAGTCCTATATGGCAAATATTATAACATCTAGTAATTATTGAATGCTCACTGTATGCCAGGGATTGGCTTAATCAGTTTACTTGCACCGTGCCATTTAATCTTCCCCAAGTTCCAAGAGTAGATGCTCATATTATTCCTTCTTTAAGGATGAGAAAACTGAGGCTCAGAAGTTAAGTGATCTGTTGGAAGCCCCACAGTCCTAAAGCTAAGCCACAGGTAGAATCCCGGGCTTACAGCTCCAAACCTCATATTTTTTCTTTTTTTTTTTTTTAATTCTTCAATAAGAAAAAAAAATCAAGCTTTTAAAAAGTACTTATTATAATTTGATTTTATACCTAGAAGCAGGGAGATTTTAGAGGTTCGAAAGGAACTTAGAAGATCATTATTTCACAAGTTAGGAAATTAAGACCCATAGAATGTATAATTTACCTAATTTATCTGGCAAAAAGAATTTACCTAAGTTTATCTGGTAATAATGTTACCATTGATTTATATATGGTAATAATGTTCAAGCATTTATATCAGCATTTATAATACTATAGTTTTCCAGCAAATTTATTTTTCCAATTAATTTTTTTTCTAATATTTAAATAAATTTCTTATATCTTGAAGATAGAGTCTCGGTTAAGGAAGGAGGCTGTAAAGCAGATAAAGTGAACACAGGAGAGAAATACATTTTGATTGACTTTTTTAAAAAGATTTTATTTATTTATTTGACAGAGAGAGGTCACAAGTAGGCAGAGAGGCAGGCGGTGGCGGGGGCAGGGGATGGTATGGGGGAAGCAGGCCCTGCTGAGCAGAGAGCCTGATGCGGGGCTCCATCCCAGGACCCTGAGATCATGACTGAGCCAAAGGCAGAAACTTAACCCACTGAGTCACCCAGGTGCCCCTATTTTAATTAAATTTATACAGCCTTCCGGTTGGACAGTTAAGAGTTGATACAGTGCTTCTGGTTCTATATTACTTTTATAAGAACAAATAAAAATCAATATACCTGTCTTTGAAAAATTACTTATGAAGTTCTCACTTACTAACAAATAGGTATACATGTTTCCTGGTAAAGGTTTTTTTTCCCCCCGATATTACATCCTTCCTTGAAACTTACATATTTTAAATGAGTTAATGCAATGTAGGCAGGACAAGGACTCTCAGAGTTGTGTTTTCTCTGTCCAGCCCTAGGTATTGGGTGTTTGGGTTGTTGCCCCTTCCTCAGTATCTCCCATATGTTTAAGTGCAGGATAAAGAAATAGGTGTCATCTCTTTGGAATGTTAGCTCAGTAGCTTTGGAAAAGGATGTAAAAGATTTCACATTATGAGGAATAGGCCTGAAACTTAGAAAACGGATTCCTGCATAAATGAAACAAACTATGGCCCTGGTGTGAATAGTGCTGATAAGTAGTTTTTAACTGGAATAAAAGCATGTTACTAAATTCTCATCATAAAAGAAGATACTAAAAAAAGTATCAGTTTTAAGCCTTAAGTGTACAGAGGTGGCACTGGGTCTTCAGAGAAAGATGTTAAACAACTTAGAAAATGTATTTTTGCCAAAAGCTGGCTGACATTCAGTTCTCTTTGAATATTCATTCATTCATTCACTCACTCATTTTTTTTAAGATTTTATTTATTTATTTGACAGTGAGAGAGGGAACACAAGCAGGGGGAGTGACAGGGAGAGGGAGAAGCGGGCTCAGCGCTGAGCAGGGAGCCTGATGGCAGGCTCAATCCCAGGACCCTGGGATCCTGACCCAAGCTGAAGGCAGACACCCAATGACTGAGCCACCCAGGCACCCCCTTTGAGTATTTAGAACATAGTATTGGTGTGGTTTGTAAAAAAAAGTTTGCTTTGCCTGCCTTCTTCAGTGTCCAGTCTGCTGTTAGCCATCCAGTGAGTTCTTTCAGACATTGGACTTTTAAATTTTAGAATGTCCATTTGATGTTTTTAGCGAGTCCAGTTCTCTTTGAAATCTTTTCACACGTATTCGTCCATCTTTTCCTTTTACTTCATCAAACATATTAACCATACTTAAAGTTCTGTCAGCTAACACCAGTAACTGGATTATTCATGGTTCTGTTTAAACTATGGTATTTTTCTTTATGATGATTATTCACATTTTCCTGCCTTTTATAATTTCTTACTTTATGCTAGATATCATACACAAAATGAGAAGCTCCAGATGAAGTCTTTCACAGTCAAGGGTCTCCTCCTTTCTCATCGGCAGGTAGGGTGAGGAGAGTCAGGGACTGAGCTGGGTTGGCACCGGTTGCAAGTTTAGTAGGAATCAGTTCACCTTTGGATTTTTCCTTTTTTCTTGGGTCTGGCCCTTCTTAGACTTTCGATGAGGTTTGGCAGGTCTTCTCTTTTTCTCTTCCTTTTTCTCCTAAAAGTTGTACCCTTAGGATATTTTGAGTTTGGCTTTTTAGCATTTAGTTTCCTGCAGGTTCACATGTCTTGAGGGAGAGACCAATCACATGTTGGATTGCTGCAGAGCCTTCTCTGTCCAGCAGAATTTTTGTGTCCTAAGGCCTGGGAGACTGAGTAATTTTTCTCTGTCTTTCTGGCTTGGTCCCTGACCCTTCCATTCTGCCAGGAACTCAGTAATGTTTCTAGGGAGAACTGGCTTTGCATTTTAGGGCACATCTGATTTCCAATCTATTGAGCCAGCATGCACAACCTGCAGAAGCTTTGTTGATTTCCCTTTCCCCCTATTGAGTCCCACTGGTTGTTGCCAAGTCGGATCCTCAGCCCACCCCAGGAATCAACAAACAGAGAAAATGGCCAGTAATCATCAGATGATTTAAGAACGGCTCTTTTCGTCCCTGGATTTTATTTCATGTGTTTTGTGTTGTTTTCAGAATTTTCTGATGTTTTAAAAATAATGGTGCTTTTTTTTTTCCTTCTTCACTTTATTCATTTCAGTTGGCAGTGGAGTGTAGAAGTCTCCAGCTACTTTTACTTGGTATAAGGAATGTTTTTTGCATGATTGAAAGAAAAGAATTAGACGATTGTTTTTATCTTGTTTCTACATTTTATTTGAAATTTAAAAAAATTCAGATGCAAGTAGAAATAGTTATCCAAAGTGGAAAGAACATTGACTTTAGGGATGCTTGGGTGGTTCAGTTGGTTAAGCATCTGTCTGTTGCTCCGGTCATGATCCTGGAGTCCTGCATCAGGCTCCTTGCTTAGTGGGGAGCCTGCTTCTCCCTCTGACTGCCCCTCCCCCTGCTGGTGTGCACGCTCTCTCTTTCTCTCTCTCTCTCTGACAAACAAATAAAATCTAAAAACAAACAAAAACCATTGGCCTTAAAGTTTGGAGATCTGAGCTTGAATCCTGTCATTCCCTTGAATGGTATGTGTGACCTTGGGCAAACCATTTAAATTCTGTAAGGCTGTGTACTTAATGTATAAAATAGAAAGAAGAAACAGGTGACTCAAGTAATTTTCTCTTGTTAAAATAATTCATTTAAAATGTCATATGGTTTCCTTCTAATGACTCGTAACTAGAAACATTGTCGTATCACTTATTTTAGCAATTTCAATTTGTACAGATGTCAAAAGAAAGTATAATTCTTACTTGAAAATACTTTAAAATACTTTAGAAAATGAGATTATGCATATATTTGAAGCATTGTTCTAGTTAAAGCTTAATGTATTATAAATTTAGGAGTTTAAAATTAAAATGTTTTAAAGAAGAAATTGAGCATTTGAAATTGCTCTTTGACATTGTGATATTGTGAATAAATCTCATTCAAATAAAGTTTGAGTTTATTGAGTTAGGTATTTTAAGTTTAAATAGCTGAACTTCTATAGTTATTAGTGAGATACTCTATTTATACATCTTGTTAACATATTTTAGCATCTTTATGTTTTCAAGACTGATAAGAAGGCTGTTTCCTTGGGAAAAATTCAGAGAAATTTTTGTTACAGCTTCCACATTTAACATTTTTTCCTTTGGCTTTGAAGTACTTTAAAATTCATGAGATTTCCATTGATTTTCGTTTTTAAACTTCTAGAAAACCACTTTTTGAAAAACCACTTTTCAAACGATTGTGATAAGTGAATCATTGGTAATGAGTATAGTATTAAGTAATAGTGGTAACAAAGTAGAGGAATAATACACTCAGGGTTTCTAAATACACTGAGTCCTTGCTGCCCCGAAATACTTATATACCTAATGGCATGTAATTTGCTTATAAGGAATAGTAATTTATTCCTTAGAAAGTAATAATATTTAGAAAAAATGGCAAAAATGCTTCATAATAAGTCAAATTTGAATTTTCAAGAAACCCTAATTTTTAGTTGTGCTAACTTAACTTTTTCTAGTTCCTTTATAGGTATTTTACTATTGTAAGTGTACTTTAGATGCCTCTTTGAAAGTTGATAATGCAGTATATCTAATGTAAATTTTTAATTAATCATTATTTAATTAGCCATTTTGTGAATTATCCAGGCCATTTTACATCTATTACGGTTTTCCTGTTTTCACTTATTTCCACAATTCTATCAAAAAATTAAAAGGAATCAAAGGCAATAGAAATAGAAGCCAAAGTTTCTATCCTTCTATTACTATTAGTTACTCAGCAGTCTGTGTAGTAAGTTTATTTAGAAATTGAAATGTTTTTGAATCTCTGTTATTTTTTACTTTAACATTGCCAAATGGCTATATCATAGTTACTTCACATGTGAGAAAAATGTAATTAGCAAGGTGTTGAAATGAAGAAATATGTGGGGGGAAAAAAGTGAGCTCTGTGATAAGGAAGATAGGTGGCAGTCCAGTTCTTGGGGCTGTCCTCTTCCAGACCAGGTTAATGGCACGACATTATTCTCTTAAAAACTTGTTTTGCTTGCATGGTGTGAGTTGGTGGTCTTGGTCCTTTTAATTAAGAATCCATGATAAAATTAGATTTCTTGTTGATCATCTTATGCTGCGGGTCTGAGGATTCATTGGTAAAGAACCACTAACCTGTCCTCTCACCCCAGGGTGTGAACACTGAAAAGGATTAAGGCCCACTGTAGGGAAGCTAGCACTGAAGCCTGCACTGCCCTTTCCCCTGTTCTTTTCAGTTAAATAGAAGATTTTTAGTTCCCATGACTATCAGTCTGGTGCTTTTCACAAGGACCAAATTCTTTTAAGAAAATTAAGATGATTTATTTTTAGAAATCCACGGGCCTAGAATACTGAAAGATAATTTTTTTGGTATTTTGTGTTGACAGGCCCTGTACGTACTATTTTTTCTCTGATGCATATTAGTTTACTTTAATTTATATTGAATTTGATGATTGATACAAACTTTTAAAAATCAAGAACAGATTTTTGTATGGTTAGATTTGCTTGACTAGTAGTAATTAATAGAGTTTGGAAGTGTTGAGTCTTAAATTTCTTTAGATAGCTGTCTAACAAACCTGTGGACCTAAACTTTTCACTGTTATTTCTAGATGATTGCAATTATAAGATGCTTTCTTTTCATGTTGAAAGGCTTTTAAATAGCTTTTATAAATGCTGAGGTGTCATATATTTTTTTCAGTATTTGCTAAATTGGTATTGTATTTAAGCTTAAAAATATATTTTGGGTTTTTTTAGCTAAAATAATTGCAGAGTATTAAACATTCTTGGTAGTTAAAGCTTTTTTTTCTTCCATTTAATTTGAGCTTTTGTTGTTACTAACAAATAATTTGTGGCACAGTCTTTCTTTCTTTCTTTTTTTCTTTCTTTTTCCTTTTATAAATGACTGCTAGAATCTATATACTTGTCACCTTAGTGTCCTAGAAATGTTCCACTTAGATCAAGGGTTCCTTTCTGGTTTTGTATGTTCTCACCTGCTCCTCACTGTAAATCATTGAGATGTCAAGTGCAATGATTAATTAAGCTGCACGTGCAAGTGCTTTTTTTTCACCTGTCAAGCAGGAAAGAAGTCTTATCGCAAGATTAGATGCTGCTAATTCACTGCTTTTTCTCCAGACTGTCAAGTATGTAGAAATATTTTATATTTAGATGCTTATTCAGAATATTGCATATCAGGGTTCGTTTTGTTTTGAGTTCTTAAATATTGTAAAATACAATTATCGTACCAAACCCTATCATTAAACTCCTAATTAGAGGCAAGGAGTAAATTCAGATTTCCTACATAAATATTTTGGAATTTTAGGTTTATACTTCGTAATTACCTTTTATCCAAAAACTGCTAGTTGACTTAAGTTATTTAAAGTAACTATTTTCAAGTTCTAAATTGATTTTGTATGTATCCTATACACCATGAGATCCATTCCTACTGAGATCCATTCTTATTATAATATAGCCTAGATTTAAATTTGTGATGAAATATGATGATGGTTAGCTACACTTTTTTCTTTGAGTAATGAATATTTACTGAATGTAAGGTTAAGCTTTTACTGTTTTACATTGATACAAAACCTTGGACTTGGATGGCTTTTTCTCCCCACCCTAGTTATTTCATCCTCCACCCCCCTTTTTAAACATCAGTAAAAGTAAAACCTCAAATTGTATAGTAATCTTAATCTATTATTAAAAAGTCCTAGAAAGGAAGATTACAAGGTAGATTCAGGTTTTGAATCGGTTTTGCCATTGGTTTAGCAGCGGGTGGGCAGGCAGATGCCTGCTCAGAGTAGAACCTATTGCCATTTTTCACCATTGATAGAGTAGCCTTTCAGAGTCAATGAGCTCTGTCAATGTGAGCTTGTCAAGGCTACAACTTCATAGACCTGAGAGGCGGTTTGAGAGGTCAGCCCTTTTCAGGTTCGCTGTGATGCAAATGAACTTTAATGCTTAAACAACTATTGGAATTTTTATGTCTGCTCCTTGTTCTTTTTTCTTCACAAAGTCATTGACGAGACATTCAGTGCTTTTTAAATTGGAAGTTGCATTGTGCTAAAGACCTAGTACAGATTTACGGAGGGCTGAAAGCAGTTAGATCATGTTCTTTTCATGGTGCGATTAGAATCAAATCGATTTCCCTACAGCCTTCAGCATTCAGATGGCAATTTTAACAAAGCTTGGGGGCTAGACAAGGGACAAAACGACTGAACTGAATGTTAATTACACTCTGCAGCCTTATTTTCTTTTGATTTGGGGCTGACTGGCAACTAAATTAACAAAAAGTGTGACCATAACTGCTGCCCTATTTTCATTTAAAAGGAGAGCTGCCTCTAAAAGGCTATCTTTACAAAGAAACAAGTGAGGTCTGCTGATCATTGTTAACAAGGGCACTTTTTCTCCCTTAAAATTCTTGCCAAAAAAAAAAAAAAAACTGTTCAAAAAAAGTAATGTAATAAATTAGTCATTGGCGTTATTGCTCAGAGTTAGGTGATTTTCTGATTTTTATGACATAAGCTTGGAAAATGGTAATAGTGGGTAATTCATTGGTAGTTATGAATTATAATTGGCACCTCTGTGACCAGTATATCTTTTGTACGTGCAACATGCTAAAAGGTAATATGGTAACTTAGATGACATGACAGTGGATACTTTAAAGAAATATTAACCATTTGTTATGTAACATTAAACTATTTAAAATCAGCTTGATCCTAACAATTTTTTACCTCTCTCATCCTTGCTTGACATGTAGATTTTCATATTTGTTAGTACTCAGTTGTACACATTAATAGCACTAGATGCTTTTCTCCTTCCCTTGCAAGGAAGCTGCAGCTGCGCCAAGTTGCAGTTGATTCTTGCAGCAACACTGTCCCTTTTGCACCTGCAGCTGTGTCGGTCTCATCCTAACACCTGGCATCATGAATTACCCTCTCCTCTATTCATACTTCCAGGCAAGACACATTTCCTGCTGCACAGTAGATATTGCAGAAATCAAGTGAACTTACATTTCTCAGTTGATTGCTTTAACAGTAGTATTGACTTAGGCATTTGATTTTAGTATTTGATTTTAGTATCATTTTTGTGGGCTCTGTATATTTTGCCTCTGAAAATCTTTATCTGTGGAATAATTAATAAACAGGCTTTTAAATATGGGTATTAGGTGTGATGTGAAAATTTGTTTTGATAGCTAGTGGATTTTTTAAAAATTTGTGAATGTTTAATTATTTTCTTTTTGATTTTACCCTGAAGTCATTTGCATTTTGTTAACTAATATTTAAATAACTTGTTTTAAAATATGAGTGAAGGAACTTTTATCACTAAGTACTACAGAAATATTTTTGGAAGAAATGGGCATTAAAATCTATATCATTTGGTAGATGATGTTAACTTTTTATTTTTTCATTCTTACTTATATTTTTGATATTAGCTTTTTAAAAGACTTCAATAATTTCATATCAGAGGCTAGTAAATTTGAAACAGTTAAAAAAAGATACAGTGTTGAAGAATAAAACCATATCTTTATTATAATAGTACCATTTCTGTTCAGGGTACTACTTAGTACACAAATGTTGAAAGTGTTATAGACCACCATGTGCTCACTCAGTCACTGTCTTCTACCTCTCTCCCTTTCACACAAAAAACAGCTGCAAAACAAAGTTTTTCTAAAACCAGTCAAGAGTAAACTTTTTTCTCATTTGTCTTCCAGACACGAAGATCGATTGAGAAGTTATTAGAATGGGAAAACAATAGGTTATACCACAAGGTGAGTACCACAGGGAGCAGCTTCGTACTGTTGGGGTCTGAATTGCACAGTATGGAAACAGATGCTTTTGTTGAACTAAAAATATGAAAGGTGGACAAATGGGTTAGTCTGTGTGCTGCAATAAAATAGGGCTCATTTTTCTTCTTTTACTCTCCTACTTGTCTAGCTGTGCTTGCACTGGAGACTGAGCAAAAGGAAATGTGAAACGAATAACATGATGGAATATGTAAGTTAAAGGGCTGTTTTGTGAGTTTCTCTATTAAATGATCATTTATTTTGCTTCTGATCTTATTCTTTCCATGATTATTAATCAGCAAAGGTGTCAGGAGCTTAATCTCCTGAGCGCAGGGATTTTCTACGGTTCACAGATGCATGGTTTCATGTGCAAGACTGATTTATAAAGTTATGAATGACTTGAAAACAAGGCTTCACTGTGTTCTGAAAAATAATAAATTAATTGCCAAGATAAAATAGCCTGAACATGTGTTGATGGAGTGTGAAATTTTAGATGCTGTATAAAGAATAACCACAACTTTGGTTACGCAGCAAGTCAGATATGGCTTTTTTATATAATGCTAATCAAGTTTCCAAGTATGGAAGAAAACCTTTCAGCCAAGCCGTTGGAGCTTAAGAAACCTTTAGCCTTTATAGATTTTAACTGCCCATACCTCAGTGGCCTTTAAAATCGTTTGAAATGTTATTAGAATATTGTTTTGTAAAAATTATCTTTAAAGCAGGAGATGAGATGTTGCTCATTCTGTGTTCTTTAAAAGAGACCTAATTGGTACATGTGTACAATGAATTTTAGAGTTTATTCAGTATGGGATATAATTTACTAAATCCTTGATTTACTTGAACAATTTTTCTCCTTTTGAAAAGTTCAGAATACTGTAGAAAATCATGAATTTTTATTTATTCTTCCCTGAATTTGGGTGTTTTATTTTAAATATGGAAAGATTGCTTTATTAAAAAGCTCTGTGGAAGACTTATTTGTTGAAAAAGAAAGTCATAGTCTTTGTGAAGTAACCAGGCACATTTCTGGCAGATTTTGTCTATTCTCTGAAACAATATAGTCATCATAGATAGTATATGTATGGGTGTGCATGTGTGTGAGAGCGTGTGTGACCAAGACATTGATTAAAACAGTGCTTAAATAGTTTAAAATTATCATAAAGTCATTTTTCTCTGTAGCATTTTCCCTTTCTTTCATTATCATACAGTCAAATCCCATTTCTAGCCTTGAACATAAAAGACATCTTAAAAATGTCTTTTTTCATAGAACAGCTCTATTCAGTGAATCAAAAAATGTAGATTTTATCATTATCTATTTTATCAAACATGTTAATTTATGATGATGAGAAAGATACTTGATACTTTTTTTTATTAAAAAGCATATTCAAAGAACTTGTTTTGAGATTGACCTATGAAAATGCTAGTCTTGGCTTTCATCATAGATGGTAAGAGTTTATATATTTTGGGGGGAGGGATGATTTAAAGGATTTGGGGAAAAGATACTCGCTATATTTATGAACCAAAATACTAATACATTTCGTTATTTACTTTGGGAAGGAAAACATGAAAGTCATTTCCAGTGCTGTTATTTTCAGATAGAATTTTAAGAATGTTATTCATTCATAAAATGCACTCAAATATTCATGTTTATTTTTATGATGTTCTTTTATTAACTAAAAATAATTTAACCATTCAAAACATTCTGAACTTTGTACTTTGTAAAATAGTTTAATTTATTATGAATTTTTAGATAAACACTTTTCCTAAAGCCATATTATTTCACATACCATTATGGGAGGTATCCAGAAGAGATGTCAAAAGGAAAAATATTGGGGTGCCTAGCTGGCTCAGTCCATGGAGCATGTGACTATTGATCCTGGGGTTGTGGGTTCGAGCCCCACTTTGGAGATAAAGATTACTTTAAAATACAAATTTTTTTAAGAAAAAAAAATATAAAAATTGCTACAAAAATGTATTTTTTCTAAATTTTCTCAGAGTATGTATATTTGTGATAGTTGCATGGGAGAATAACATAATTTCAAAAACTCCTTACGAAATAATTTTCAGAAGTTAAGATAGCAAAATTTTTCTAATGAACTGGGGCCTTTTTTACCACACCTCTCTTTGACCTCATCTTGTCTTTGACTTATAGATTTCATTTGTTAGTTAAAGGAAAATTATTCTCCCGATTATACTTTGAATATTGGGGACAATTTGGAAAAAATACCAATTTGATACCAACTTTTCTTTTATTCAGATACAGTAAGATAGTGTGATTTCGAAGAAATAAGACAAGTGGCCAGTTTCCTTCTGAAGGAAAAGAAGTTGTAGGATATATTCTTTAAAAACTAACGATAATTCAAATATAGTCAAGGTAGCCTTTATTTTGCATTAGGTAGTAAACACTGTAAAATGTAATGCATATACCTAAGACCTGAAATTTATAAAAACTGTCTAATGAGGACAAATTTGAAATATGGAAGTGTTTATTGAATGTTGACTCATGAGTAGTTTAAACATCAAATCAGTTAGTTTAATAATCAGATTTTAGAGCTGCAATGAATTTTGTCATCTACTCAAATCCCTTTATTTATTATATGAGGTAACTGAGAAACAGGGGAATCCAGCTCAAATAAAAAACTGTAGGAAGTTAGCGAACATTTTGTTAGCAAATACCAGGTCAAAAGAGTGGCAGAGGGTGCCGCCGAAGACTTAGTACAGGGTTATAACTCAAGAAGGAGAGAAATATTTTTGAGTTGTGTGCAGAAAAGCTTGCTTTATTGAGGCAGATCAGAAGTCAGGAGAATTGAAGAGTGAAAATGGAAGTTTCTGGCCCAGTTGCCTAAATGTGGAAGAGTGTCCAAGCCTGGAGGTTATATCAGGGCAAGTTTCTGAAAGAAAAATGAGGAGCTCATCAAACTTGGAAGCTTTTCAAATAATATTTTGTTTAGCATCGGTCTCATACAGAGCCTGGAATAAGGGAAAGAATTGATTGTTATTTAAGACGACTCAAATTTGGAATAAAAATTAGCTCTGGTCAACTTGTGTTTTTCTGTATCAGTGAATTTTGGTTTTCCTTTAGTTTCATAGTAAAAGGTCCTTTGGAACAAATTTAATCTTTATTATTGCTAACTTAAGATGAAAAGAGCTTTTTAAAAAAATTAAAGAGATAAAGAACCCATTATCAAGAGATTATGTATCATGGTAGGGTAAAGTGAGAGCAGGTCTAGAACCTAAAGAAAGACCCATGGAATTGGGTGATACAAAAAGGAGGAAGGCGGAAGAAGTAAACATTGGGTTGATTGTAACCAGAAGTGTAGTAGGAAGGGCAAAGCTTTGGAGTTAAGGTAGTCCTTTGTTCCAGTGCTGACTCCACAGTGCTGTGGTGTTATAATTACTTGGATAATGAGTGTCTTGATCTGTGAAATGAGGGTTATAATACTTGCCTCATGGAGAAGTTGTTAGGGTTAAATAGATCCACAGTGTATGAGACACTTGGTATGTAGTCATTTCTCAGGAAATGCTAGCTCTGACTCCCTTCCTCATTCTTCCCTGCATGCGTTCTCCTTCAGGGGCACTGTCAAATTGCCATAAGTGATGGAATACAACTGAATTTTTTTTTAAGATAAAAATTTATTTATATCTTTTTAAAACTTTTTTTTTTCTCCTTCTGCAGGTCATCCTCATAGAATTTTTACCAAAGACACCGATTTTTCGACCAGATTAGCATTTACTTTATTTATAGAGACTTTCCAAGTATGTTGTCTTTCCAATGGTGCCTTGCTTGGTGCTCTCCTGGTGGTGACATAACATTGGTTCTACAGAATCGTGTGGTGTTTTTTTCTGTTTTTTTTTTTGTTTGTTTGTTTGTTTCGTTTCGTTTTGTTTTGTTTTTAAAATAACCGCATGTTCTAAGTGTGCATTTTTGTCAAACTTTGCAAGTTATTTCATACAAATGTTTAATACTTAAGTTATTGTGCTCTTTTCTGTTATGTATTCTGATTTTCAAGGATTACTTTTTTGTATTATCGAAAAAATACATTTGAAATTAGCATAAAAAGTGGCCAGCCTTTTTTATTTTATCACCAAGGTACACACAGTCTTTTATTTATTAATGCCATAATATAGAAGAACACTTTTGTAAGGCTCTACTTACCTATTCTAGCAAGCACACTCTTTGTATTATTTTTCTTCTTTTTAAAATTTAAAATAGTTATTATTTTAAAATAGTAAGTTTTCTTTACTAGCTTTTTGGAACCTAATATATCCTTTCCCATACAATTCCTAACGCTCTGTTTACAGCAGAAATATCTGTAACATTATGAAGACCTATCAAATTTTTGAAAGTATTTCTGTCTTCAGAGGTAGTAAAGCAGGATTAAATTATTTTTATTAGAATAGACAAATAACAAATGGTATGCATGCACCTAATGGTTTCTAGAGCTCAGGATCACAAAATATAGTAGCATTACAATCTGTGTATATTTTTGATCAAGATAATAATGGCCTTACTTGTGTTATTTTTTATTGTTTATCAAATCTTATATAGAAAAGTATGGAAATACTCCTTTTAAAGATTTCTAAGGAAAATATTTCTCCCAATCTAACATAATTGCAGAATGGATATATGTTTCTGAAAGGTTTTTGAAAGAAAGCAAAAGTTCTTGAATTAAAAGTGAGCTGGTGTTTAATACCCCATTGATATTTAGAACAGATTATTACTAAGAAATGGAGGAGAGATCTAGTACTGTTTTTATCCACTAGTTTGCTTTCAGTCCAGTTATGTATACTTTTTTGATTAAGAATGTGACATATAAGTATGAATCAGATTAGCTAGTTTCTTTTAAACATAGACAAACATACATATTTTTTCCTTCCTTTTGTTGTACATATCTCCATGCATTTTAAAACCTTCTAAATTTCTGAATGGCCTATGTGTAAATTTTTGTTTTTATAAACGTGAAATTATACAAGTTTTAATGTGTGTCAAGAACTTGTTCCATACAACTGTGGTATCTAGCAATAATGTGAATAACTTTTGAAATTATATAAACTATGCTTACTAATTTGTATTGAGAATTGGTACCACTATACAATATCTTTTCTCCTTGTATTAAATCTTTTAAATACCAGTTTCATTAATTTATATACCTGTATTTTTTAAAAGTATTACTCTGTACTTCTCCAAAGTACTGTAATTCTATATCAATTCGAATAGTTGGATTCTAGTATCTTAAATCCTACATTCTATTTTGGACATAAGGAACTATCTTAAAAACTAGAGTTTTGGTGGTTTTTTTTTTTTCCGCCTGAGAATTATTTCCATTACCCCCCAAAACACTTAACAATTTGAATTTATAGACCTCTTTTCCTCGGAAGAGCTGAAATTCAAACCTTTTCTCACTTTATTGACCTGGTGTCCAGGGTGTGTCCTACCACCTTAAAGTAGTGGAACTTAAAGGTAATGCTATTACAAAAACTAGTATTCCTATATGGTTTCAGTGTGAAAAATTACTGTCTGGAGAAGGCTAAATCTGCCTCAGGATTTAGAGAGACCAGGAAAATAGAACTGTGTAAACTCTGCAACACAGTGTTCTATATCTACAATTCTGTAAATTTGTAGAGTACCGTATTGATCAGCTTATATAGGAATAACTTTACTTATTTAGACAATTTATTTTCTCCTGTTACTAGTCTTGTGAAAATTTTAATTTAAAAATTATTCCCATAAGACTAATTTAACATAAGATAATTTTCACAATTGATAGTATTTAGGTATAGGAATCCTTTTAAAGCTTTTCTGATTTTGAGAGGTATGTCAGTTACTTTAAGTTTCCTTAGAAATGTGCGCTCTTACATTTCTGATGTGTATGTAGAAAAGAACCAGGAATGCCTAATATGTAACATTACGATTAGCCAGTTACGCCTTGAGCAGTTAGAGTTCCATGTTTGGGCTTTTATTAGTGGCCCCCAGTAAGCCCTCTGGCTTATCCTTTCTTGATTCATGAATCTAAGTGCCCATGTTACTGGAAATTAGAAATGTCAGAGATGCCTATGTTGTGTGAACATTAGGAAACATTTCCAAAGGAAATATTTAAAATGATAATTGTTCTTCAGTTCCTGTTTTTTTAGTATATGTGCTGCCAAAGCGAGCACCAGTTCCTATTTTTTGACTTAAAATTTGTGAGACATGAACCATAGGTACTTTTAAAACTGGCCAAGAAAAGATACTATTAGCAGAAAATCTAGTGTATAGATTTTACATAGGCTAAGTGAATAACTTACGGTCTTTGTTTATATATTACGGGCTTTTTATAGGTAGTCCATCATTCTTGTGTAGAAACATTTACTTTTCAAAGCTTACTATATTTTAACACACTGTTGTTATATATCTGAGTTAAAATACATACATACTCTACCTAAAGACTATAAGTAAAATTCAAATGACACATTTAGCTTCTAAGGCCCTGCTCACAGGGGTGTCACCTTACCCTACAGAAAATGGTCCTCAGATGCTTTATTAAGACTCTTTAATGACTAGGTTCCATTCGTTTGAAATATAAACATGTAATTTTGGCCTAAAATCAAGAAGTGTTCAAACCTTTAATAGTAAGCAATAATTTCCTTTTCGTACTAGAAAAACTACTTTTATAATTGAATAATTTTAAATCGGGAAGAACTACAATTTTCTCCATGGCTGTGTTTTCATGGTTCTTCGTAGACAGCCTCTGATTGCATCTTTGTATTAGTAGACACAAGCAAACTGTATAAAACTTGGACAACATTCCGTACCAATCTTGGGTTATGAAAGAATGATAGTCATAGTTACACGGACCGCTGGGTCCACAGTCACATGCGTCCAGACCACAGTAGTCTTACATAACGTTATGTACATAGACTGTTTTAACTCTTACGGTATTTTGCTTCACAGTTACAATGTTTAGCTGCATGCCTGATTTTCACTGTAAATACATGCTTTGGCTCAAGTATCGGTTAGTAGTACTAAAACAGAAGTACAATCTGTTCAAAACTGTCTTTGACTGAATTCCAACATCTAGTCCTGGACTCTCTTTCTTTCCCTTATCCTGCTGAAGCAGTGTGGGTGCTTTTGCTACCCTCCTGACATAGGTAGAGAGTCTTCATCTATATGCGGACATAGTTCACCACTGCCTTTTGTTTTCCTTCCCTAGAGCTCGCAGTACAAATGGTCCATTCTTTTGTATTCTTAGCTAAGTGTTTAGAAGGCCAATGAAAGTGCGTTAGTCATATTAAATGATTAATGGGTGACACTCTCAATTCTGCTAAGGCGGTACTTGGATTTCAAAAATTTCTTAACTTAAATTTGCCGTGGGAGCCATGGAACAATCGGTATTTTCCTTTTCAACAGACCTTATCCGCGCAGACTTTGCAGGAAAAGAATGATAGGATGCTTGCATGTGGGGCTTCTCAAACCACCATTTCTGAAGAAAACTGATCTGTATCTCATATGATGGCAGAAAGAATAGGCTCAAGACCAATCCTAAACCAAACTATTAATTATCCTATAATAGTTGTATAGTTGTGTTAAGTATACTTTTAGATATAATAGTCAGCTTTATGTTATTTTTAGGAAATTGCCTTTTATATAAGTTGAGGTGTGAAAGTTATTTGTCTTTAAAACTTGAGTTATTATCTTGTTCTGTTCATTAGGTAGTAATGTAAGAGAAGCCTAAGTATTGTTTAAATTATTAGTCATAATTCTGTGTACTAGGGAGCAATATTCCCCTTCCTCCCACAGTGGCAAGTTGAAACAACAGAGGTTGTTTGTAGCCTTAATAGACAATACTGAAAATAGAAGTTCAGAATGCTAATCCTGATTTTGAAGTTATGTCTGCTGTTCTGCAAAATTATCAAATTACATGGCTTCTTTGCATTTATCTTTTTCCACAAAAGGAAGATACTGTGACTACCTCATATTTTTTAATCATTTTTTTGCTGTTATTTACTAAGACCTGTATAAAAGTAGAAATGAATGAGTAGCTCTTTTGACTTATTTACAGAATCAGCAGAAACCTGAGTTACTATTAAATTTTGCATTTAAAATTAAAGAGAGTACTCCCTATATATATTTATAGTAATGACTTGCATGTTTAAAAATCACAGACATTAAATATAATACTTGAGAAGAGTTTCTTTCTAGTAAGACTCTTTAAGATATAGTTACCTTTCAGATACTTAAGCAAAATCATGCCCCCACCCTTTAAGTAACATCTCTACTTCATAAACATGGTGCTCTGAATTTAAGAGTTGACTGCTTTTTTCTCTTTATGAAAGATAGATAGATAGTATATCGCTTTCTCAGCTTTATCTCAGAAATATTTCAGTGCTCTAACCATACCAGGCATCCTTGATTTTGTCAGATAGGTAAAAATTGTATGTATTTATTTTTAAAGAAAATCATCCAGCCTTTAAGAGAATCCAAGTAACAGATCAGTCTTTTGGCTACTCTGTTAGACCTTATATAACCATACGTAATACATTCTCAAACTGCAGATTTCCTGTTATCTCTCCTGCTGGTTCGTTATTTAGTATAACTGGTTCTAGTTCTTTCTTGACATAAATACTGTATGGATTTAAAATGTTCTAGAGGAACGAATGAGCATTCTATTCCCTGAAGAAACCTTTTGCACTAATAAAAGACCACCTCCTTCTTTCTCTTCTAGTAGCAGCTTATTTAATTAGGTAATCACAATAATCTCATGGCATTGCTATGAAGTCTTCATAAACAGGAGTTTGAAGTTATCAAAGCTCTTTTAAAGTCTCTATTTCTTTTTACATCTGTTGGAGCTAATGAATGACATTTTGTCCCCTCTGAAGAGTTAAGCATTGTGAAGCTGGGGTAGAAGCAAGGTAGACATTGGAAAGCGGTATGCAGAATCTTCTGGCTGAGAGAAATAACTACATTGTTATCTTACACTTTGGTTTACAAGAGGCAAAATTATGCAATGGTGGGGAATTGCACAGAGCTTTATGCTTCCTTTTATATATTCTTTATGTAATATAATGGAACTTTTTTTTTTTAAAGAAAAAGTATTGTTCTAGATAGAGTTTTTCTCTACTATCATGTCCTTTGAGAAGATAACGGGAAGCTACCTTGAATAAAGTATTCTTTTATCTTTTATAATGTAAGTGTGACAATTTTTTAAAAAAACACTAGGAATTTATTCCTAAAATCCTTAGTAACCATGGAATAGTTCTTGAATAAAATAATCAGAAACTTATGGTGGGTGAGCAGTTATGCAGACCAAGTCAGGGTCGCTATTATGTTTTCAGGTAATTCTAGTTACATAAAGGTAAGTCTAGTAACATTAAAAAAAATGAAAATTTAAAAAAAAGTAAAATATACAGTTGAATTTTAAAGATATGTATCATGTTTTCTTTCATTTAAGAAATTAACACCATTGTCAAACATCTGTGTTAAGATTTTGGGGGGTAGCTAAGAATTTCTTGGCCTTCATAATTGTGAAGAAATGTGTAGATGGGTTATGTTTAAGGTGGTTTGGTTTTTGGTCTCAGGTATGTTGCAGTATGTTTAGTCTTATAAAATCAATTCTTAATTGACAAGGCTTTTCTAGTAAACAAATGGGTTTCTAATTTGAACTAGGAGAATCTTTTTTACTTTGCTTGATGACTTTGGCTAGTTGAGTTTTTGTTGTTAAGTGAGTTGGTTGGTGTGTGACTTCAGTACATGGTTCTGTGTTTGAAACTAAAATGAGGGCTAATTTGCAGCATTTGGTCTTTAAAGACTGTATTAAATAAAATGTTAAGCCAATTTAGTTGAAGTTGGAAAAGAGAGCCTGGTACTTAGAGAACAAATCACTTTTAAAGAAATTGGCCAAAATAATGATGTCTGTTGAAATGACCATATGAATGAATACACACAGAGATACTTCTTCTGTAGGGAGGATCTCTACAAATATCTGGGAATAAAATAATTGACATTATGAATATAAGTTTAGGAACCATGAATAATAAATTTTTGTATTTGTGTATTCATAAACTTGCACATAGTTAGAAAAAATAGAAAAATGGTACAACTTACTTTTTTTCCTCCAAAGATCTTATTTAAGTTGTCCCTAAGTTTTAAAAGCCAATACAGCTTTGAAAATAGGGTTCTCAATTATCTTCTTTAGGTTTAGCATTGGTTTTTAAACTTTCAGGGGGAGGCAGAAATAATTCTAAGCATTACTCCTATAAATACACATTATTTAGCAGTATTTAAAGTTTATCTTTTGTATTCTTTCAAGTAACTTTGTCACACATACTTTTACTTTTTCAAAAAATGTTTTACTTGATTGACTCAGATTCTAGTGCAAAACTTTTAAGAAATAATTCCACATATATGGGGGAAAATACATGTAAGTGCAACACAGACACATGCACACACACTTCATTCTAAGATAAATTGTAACTCAGTTTTTGTTAGGCAGTAAAGATACTTTCATCCCCAATCACCTGGATTGCTTTAGTTAAAATACAAAAGGACAATCCTATTTGAAACATTTAAAAACTGAGGGAAATTTTTGTGTTTGTGAATGAATTTTTTCCTTGAATCATCTCAATATTGTAGTTTTAAAAGAATTGATTCCTTATTTTCTGAATTCCTGTTCTTTCATTCACTTCTTTTTTTCATTCTGACGAGAAAAATATGAGAGTTCTCAGAAGTGTATTCAGTTTCCTTTTTCACAAATGGAGACCTAAGCAAAAATACCATTACCGCTGTCAGGCATTACTATCTTAGAACCCAGCACAGAAAGCCTTAAAAAGATAGCCCAACCTTTTGTACCTACAGTCTCAGATATTGTTAGGTAGCCATTCAATTTTCTTTGCATTGTGTGTGAGATGAATATTTCTTGAGACTTTTTTGTTTGCTTTACTAAAGAAATCAAGGAAGAAAAAAAAAAACCCTCAAAAAACAAAACAAACAAAAAACACCCTGTAACTCATGTGAAGCATGCAGGGTGTTGTAATTTCAGTTTGCAAAGTGGTGTGATACAATGTTGCTGAGCCAAAAGCACACGATAGATTTAATGTAGCCAATTGTGTACTTTTGAAAAAAAGAGTAACTGTTCCCTGTGAGTTAATTTTGGATTTTTTCAAAATCTCTCTTTTAGGCTTTGTGCTGGATTCTTCCAGACAAATGCGTATTCCATGTGGGCCACTGTTCTGCTAAATGCTCTCAGTTCTCCTTTTGCAATCAAGATTATGTTGCTAAGGAGATTTTGCTTTTATTGGTGCCATTGATTTGTGTTAATACGTTTTGAATACCTCTCCGTATTCTTCCGTAGACAAGGCCAAAAGAAAAACTTCCCCGAGTTTCCCAATTTACATTACAAATGGAGCGGTGGTGTAATGAAGCCGATATAAAGTGGGCAGTTGAAAGGGAACTAAAGAAGGGCACTCAAGTGAGAAATGAAGAAATGTGCCGAGTGTAGTCTGTGGGCTGCCTTCGGTCCAGCTGCAGGAACTGGCTCTGGCCAGAGGTAGAGTGAGTGAGCACCTCCCTCTGCAAAGACCACCCACTTTTTGGAGCTCAGGCTGCATACCATAGATTACCTCATTGACTAATACAGGGCCCTTAAAAAAGTGAAAAACTCTTTCTCAGCTGGCAAAGACATGGTTCTCTCTTACCGCCCCCCCCCCCATCCTCTTTTTGAATTCTTCTAGCACTGTACTTTTTATACCTTACGACCTTGCGTTGTCCCTTAAAGGAGGCCCTGTGGATGAACCAGTTCTTTGGTGGTGAGGATTAGTGCACTCAAATTTCCTTGCTGGTGTGTCACTGGGTGCTAAGGATGTTAACTGGAGTGTCAAGTTGAAGGTTTTAGTTCTATGCTCCTTACTTGGTATCCCATTCTAGACTTTGAAGACTCCCTTTACTATAAAGTTCAAATATCCTGTCTGAGCAGAAGGAATTTGACATGTCTTGAACCAGTGAAGGGATTTGCTTAGTGGCAGTACCTCGAAGGTACTAAGGAGTACCTTTGTGGCCCAACCATACATACGCTTTGAGCAGTCTGCAGTATTCTGACAGTCTGCGATTAATGTGTATGGCTTCGCTCTGTTTTGTTTTTTAATCAGCACGAATACTGCACTGATATAACTGGAAGAAATTTTAGACATTCTAAATAAGAAATGTCAAAAATAATATGGAACCTCTGAAGAAAAATTGCTATCCAAGTCTGAACAGATTTAAAATTGATCACTAGAGAGGTATCTCAAGTGTTAAAAGGACAAGCCTGCATTATTTGGAGACAAGGAATGACTGTTTCTCTCAAAACAGTTAATTAATTACATCAGTAAAAACTCTAATAGTTCTTTAATGTTGAATGATCTGGACAAGAAGCATAAATTCCAAAGGCATTCTGCTACCAGTGGGAAATATGAAATTTATAAAGAACATCAGAAAAGGAAATCCTTAATTTCTGTATTTATGGTACCTTTTCATTAGATGGTTTTCCCAAAAGATGCTTGTCAACTACTGTGCTCCATAGATAAAATCTCAATTTCCAGACCACATCTGGTAAGAATTTTTGTCTTACATTCCAAAGTCTTGGTAAACCCATATTTCTGGGTGGTTTTTTTTTCCCCTGTAATATTTTTAAAGCTTTTAAAATTAATTATCTATAGCTTAAAGGCTAAAGTCAAAAAGTATAGGAATGAATTTGTATCTTTTTTTTTTTTAAGATTTTATTTATTTATTTGACAGAGAGAGATCACAAGTAGGCAGAGAGGCAGGCAGACCCAGGGTGGGGGGGTGGGGGGGAGAGATGCAGGCCCCCTGCTGAGCAGAGAGCCTGATGCGGGACTCTATCCTAGGACCCTGGGATCATGACCTGAGCTGAGGGCAGGGGCTTAACCCGCTGAGCCACCCAGGCACCCCAGAATGAATTTGTATCTTCAGCCTGGCATATCTGTTTTTTGCAATGGTTTCTTTATAAATGCTATGATTTTTTCATGCCATAATACTAAAATTGAGAATTTGTAAGAATGAGGAAAATAGATAAGAATTAATTATAGGTAAAAGTTAGTGAGAAGTAAGAAACATAATTATTTTTGTATTATATACTGAGAGCTTTTCTTTTTCCCCCCAAAGTGGTATTAATCCATTGAAAGTGACTTTTACATTACTTTAAACTTTAGGATTCCTACACTTGGACACCCTGACCTGAAGAGGTAGGCAAACCTTCTCTGTTCATGTAAGCAAAAAATAAGTAGTGTAGTTTTACTTTGAGCATCCAGAATGGACTAAAAACTTTTGTGAAATTATTATATAACTAAAATTTAACAAAAGTATTCTAAGTTTTATAAACTGATAAGCCAGCTCTCATTCAAAGTTCATCTTCTGTGTAAAATACATTACTACCTGCTGGAAGGTAGTTTTGTAACAGAATGTAAGTGTAAGAGATCAACCCCTCTGCCTTGATTGACTAGTATTTGTTCTGTATACTGCTTAGGGCAAAGATGAGATAGCTTATTTATAAATGCTTGGCATGCTTGTAAATATTATCAAAATCGTCAGCATTGAGGCTAGAAAGAGCTTTAAGAAAGGCTGTATATAGAAAAGCACTATCTTCTTTTCCAGTTCTGTCAGTAATGGGTCTTGCTCTTTAGCCATACCGCACATCCATTGTTTAAAAATGTGGGATTTCAGAGCTGGAAGAAACCCTAAAGGTGTCCTATGGGAATATGCATTAGAATCAACTGGGGAGTGTTTCTGTTTTTTCAAATATACATGACTATACGCCCACCCCCCCACCCCCCCACCCCCACCCGTTGGAACTGGGAGGAGAGGAAAGAACATGTGTTTTGAAAAACGTTCTCAATTATGATAAGATACCTTCCCTTCCCATTCTAACCTCTTATACACGCCTAGATGGTTAGTGACAGTAGCAGGACTAAAACCCCAGTCATGCGATCTCTCAATCTCTCGTTCACAAATGTGGGTGGGGTCTTTCCTGCAAAAAATGCTATAAATAGAGTTTTTTTGCAAACTTAGCGATTAAAAAGAAAAAGTCCTAAAAGTAATTATTTGAAATCCAGAAAGCATTATCAAGATTGGTTTTGTGTAACTGAAAGACTATCACCCAAAGCGAATTTTTGGGCCAAAAAAATCCCCCAAATTTCTTATCTCCAGGAGTGAGGAAATCTTAGCTCTGTCTACTGCCTAACCTGAGAACTGTGACTTAAACGTTTAATTATTTATTGCTGGTCCGTGTGAAAACATTCAGAATGGCTGGCAGCCTACCAGGCCCTGAGTTAAACATTCTGCAGCCTGACTAGACTGCTGGGTAGCCAACTTCACATCAAATTAAACACATTCTCTTCATGATAAATAGCTTGGAACCCAAAAACTTGATTTTGTTACAAAAAATGCTAGGGGTGTGTTGTTTTCTAAATTAAAATTATTTTATGTTTTACTGTCACCACTCTGATTGTGATTGTCAAGTGTATTTTCTTTGGTGGTGGTGAGATGGAAGAGAAATGGACAATGAGGGACTTTCGGTACTAATAAAATAAAAAAAGGACTCCAACAAGGTTGGACACAATGTAGCTTAGAGATGAACATTCATGAATTTTGTATTGAAAAAATTTACATTTCATTAACATTTTAAATTACAAAGGCAGGTCTACAAATACCGATTTGTATGTGTGTGTTCTCATTGCATTTTCCAAGCAAACAGTGAATAATGTAAGGCTAACTTAACTATATCCTGTTTCCTTACCATTAATTTCCCTTTTTATTTAAAAGCGTGAGCTAACTGTAATGTGTAGCAACATTAATTTCAGCGAACCCGACTTTACATTTTCTATAGATCTGTGCGCATAAACTGCACGTAATGTTCCCTTACATAACAAATGCTTGGGGATAATGAAGTGTAGTCTGCGCACCATTGCTCAGCTATGTGGCAAACCAATTCTCCATAGACTTGCCACTCTAGTTCTGCCTCCGCATGGATAGCAAGTCTTGATAATGAATGACAATATAAAAATGGAATGTTTGACAGTTAATATTCACTAGAGATCAGAATTATTCAACTTCAGTTTGTCATTCTTTTAAACATGTTATACTTTGGGAAGCTCTGTGAAGTTACAAGGAATTTGAAAGGGTCGTGGAGGAAATAGTGGCTGGCTGATGTAATGAATGGAAATGTTGGAACTAAAAACTCTACGCTCAAGGAGCTGGCCGCCCAGCAGGCTGCCAGTTGAGGGTAATTGACAGGCAGGTGCCTGAGAAATGACAGGAAAGACCCGAAGTTTAGTTATTGGCATCAGTAATAATGGCATTATGGCTCTAGACTGTGATTGCAGAAGAAAATTGTGTATCATATGAATTTCAAGTGTGTTCACCATTCAATTGCAGGAAGTTAGAGGGTCTAAAATGGTTTTTACTGATTGAAAGCCCTTTAACCAGAATCTCTCATTTAAGAACTTGTTCTTGCATAGTTTGAAAATTTAACACTTTAAAGTATCAGTTTTAGATATATCTTTGATAAGACTATAAACTTTAAAAATCACAGAATTTTAAATACTTTTATGAATGTGCTTTTCCTTCGAATGCCTGGAGCACTGTCAGAAACTTAAATTAGTTTGGAGTTCTCTTCTTGAAGAAGCGGCCATCAGTGAAGATACAGCATTTTGATGTTGTAGGATTACTAACTCTGACAGTTGTCTTAACTCTGTTCTCCCAGCAGTGTGTAGCCCCTATCCGTGTGCTTCGAATGTGTTATAATTGAATGCCATATTTCCAGACATAAATGGGTGAACACGAAGAATTTCTTGGTTATCTCTGTGGTTCCTCCATTAAACTACTCTGATTTACGTATCACAGTTGCATTCTTGGGATGAATTTGTATTAACACCACAAATGAAATTCATTAAATCAATCAAAATCCTCTGGAGAATGTTTTTCATTAAGAAGATGAAATACAGGAGCTGCCAATGTTGAAATCTAGAAGTTTAAATAGTATGTTAGAATGTATTCCAAGTATGCCTTTGGGTGAAGTCTAAAATTGATTGGGGGAATATTGAAATAGTTTAAAATAGAAGGAATAAAAAATGATTCTTGCTTTTAAATAATTCAGAGTGTTGACCAGAGATGGTAGTAGTTTTGCCTTGGAATAACAATTTAGATTTCAGAATTTTATTTTAGATTTCAGAGTTTTATTTTCATGTTTGTTTTGACAAAATGGTTATTTTGTTTTCTTCAACATGAAAAGGCTTAAGCCTTTGAACTTTTTGAAACTGCCAGATCTAATTGTTGAAGTCTTGAAAGCAAATCCAAGGGAATGTCAAAAATAATTCAAGTAAGGTAGAATTTACTATCACAGCAAATCCATCTACTCACAAAATTGCCTTTCAAAGGTATCTTTTTCTCAAAAACAAAAGAGGGAAACATTTTACAAGTTTATTATTGCCATTCTAATGCCAGGTCAACTGTGTTTTCTTTGATTCCAATTTTAACAGTTTAAAATAGATGATAACTGAATCTGTTTTCTTAAAGCAAAGGAGTCCAGCTCAGTATGTTAAATCTACTATTAAATGCAGCCCTGGTAGTAGACTTTTCTTCATAGGATTGTCTATTACACTTACGCAGGTGAAATAAGTTGTTTCAGTTATCTCATACTATCTATATGACTTTGTTACTTCCAACAACTATAAATTCAGCTTTAAGAGATACCTCCTCCTCCTTTTTTTTGGCATCAGTTCAAAGTTCAGAAGGCACGAAAGAAGTTGCTATTTTTCATTCTCTTCAGTTTGCTTCCATAGAGTAATCCTTGTATTGTGAAACTTCTTTTGTTTTTGTTATTAGTATTTCCTTTCCTGCTAGTTACTGAAGAGATTTGTTATTACAGTGTCCCCAAATCATGTAAACTGTGGCCTGGAATAGCAGATGAAGGCTTCCTTAAAAAAAAAAGTATTGAGGGGCACCTGAGTGGCTCAGTTGGTTAAGCATCTGGCTTCATTTCAGATCATGATCCCAGGGTCCTGGGATTGAGCCCTGAGTCCTACTCCCTTCCCAGCTGGGAGTCTGCTGCTCCCTCTCCCCAGTCCCTTCCTTCCACTTGTGCGCTCACTCACTCTCTCAAATAAAATCTTGGGTTTTTTTTTTTTTTTAATGCATTAAAAAAGTGTATTAAAGGGTACTTCTAAGAGATGACACTTATGTAATCTAAAGACCTGTTAAGCTTCCCTTTCTGAGTGAGAAAAAAATCCAGTTGAGTTATCTTCCAATCCACCAGTAGATCTTAGGAGAGTAGTCTGAAAACCAGTTGCCCCTCATTGGGCTAATGCACAGTTTACTAAATGATTAATGTAGATTTGCAGGTAAGAGAGCTAGAAATATGTTACTAATGAAATTGAGTTATTCTTCTTAATACACCTGGGTGGCTCAGAGGGTTAAGCCTCTGCCTTTGGCTCAGGTCATGATCTCAGGGTCCTGGGATTGCGTCCCCATCATCAGGCTTTCTGCTCTGCTTCCCCCTCCTCTCTCTGCCTGCTGCTCTGTCTGCTTGTGATCTCTCTCTCTCAAATAAAATCTTTAAAAAAAAAAATTGGTTTGGTGAAGAAAGGGTTCAAACAATGTATGAAGCTGGCCCATTCCCAGATATTGTGCCAAGGGCAAAGGGTATTAAAGGAAATACCATCTCTGCTTCTGAAGAGTTGAGTCCAGCGAAGAAAGCCGTGTCACGTGATGCGGTAACAGCCAGGGGAATTACACGGCCTGGCCGGGCTGCAAAAGAGCAATACATCTCGTATTGAGTGGGAAGTTAAGTGAGGTCCGCAGCAGAGAGAGTAAAGGTGATTTTGAAGGATCAGTTGAAACTTAACAGACATGCGCAGAGACGGTTATGAATACGGTGCATTAAAAAACCAAGAGGTTCTGAGAAATAAGGGAACAAATAGTTGACATAGAGGTCAGAGGTGGGGGGATGGGCACAATCCGTGAAGGGAAGTGGGAGGTCCAGGCTTCCAGTCAAGAAACAAGTCACTGGGGACGCCTGGGTGGCTCAGTTGGTTAAGCGGCTGCCTTCGGCTCAGGTCATGATCCCAGCGTCCTGGGATCGAGTCCCACATCGGGCTCCTTGCTTGGCAGGGAGCCTGCTTCTCCCTCTGCCTCTAGCCTGCCACTCTGTCTGCCTGTGCTTGCGCTCTGTATCTCTCTCTCTAACAAATAAATAAAAATCTTTAAAAAAAAAAAAAAAAGAAACAAGTCACTGGGATGGGAGGTCCAGCACAGAAAATAAAGTCGGTGGTATTGTAGTAGCACTGTAGGGTGACAGACGGGAGCTGCGCTTGCTCCTTGCTGCTATGTTCATAGCATCACAGAGTTGTGAGATCACTAAGCTGTACAGTTGGAACTAATGCAACATTGTGTCAACTACAGACATACAAACACACGCACACACTGCCAACCACAAAAATGGGTTCTCCATGATGGAAAATAGGGGGAAATGGTCTGGTATATAGTAATTAGATGTGAAATTAATAGATTATGAGGAAGCATCAAGAGAAGGCTAGGAAAGGAAGAAGAGACGTGTATCATGCTGAAATTTAAACTACAATCAGAAGCTACTGAAGGGTTTTTGGAAAAGGAATGGACCTGAGCAATCTGTCATTGATAATGCTCCTTCTGACCCTGAAATCATCCCAAATAAGCTCCGTTGTTATTCCTTAGTTTAGTAACTCATTATTCTAGCAGTAAGACCAAATAATAGGTAAGAGAGAAGGAATGGAGGTGTAGAGAAATGGTTTTGCCCTTTAACGGAAAGACTAGCATTCTAACAATTTTGGATCAAAGAATTTCTGGAATCAAACCTGGAATCTAACTCTGACATCACCTTCTAGCTGTGTGACCTTGAGGATGTTACCTAACAGCTCTGTGTCTCGTGTAAAATGGATTTTTGAGACCACCTGTTTCAAGAAAGAGCTCTGAGGATTAAAGAACATAATACATGTGTTCCCTTGGCAATGCCACCCAACCCAAAACCACCAGGATGAGTAGGAGTTGAACAAAATGGGGGTTGTTGCTTGTTGAAACCAGAGCACACACAATGGGGAATCAGTGAGGGTATTTCAATCAGACAGCACTGAAAGGACTTGAATAGGATTTAGACTCAGGTAATTTGGAAGAGGTCAAGGAAGCAACAGTTTGCTCTGGATTTAGATTCCCTCAGGAAGTGGGGTGATATTATGATTGGATCTTGTTTAGAAGGAGGGAAGAATGAAGCAAAGTTAAAGCGGGAACAGGTTAAAAAGCAGCAGTGACCAGTAGTAGGGGAGAGAGGGGAGTGTTTGGAATTTGTGCTTTGCACTGTGGCTTTTTGTCCATCCTTAGACAAAATTATGAAGAGTGCTTATCTGTTGTCTCATTTCATCAGGGTCACGGATGCCTAATAGTGGTGTTCTGTGAGATTCAGTTTATGTTCAGCAGGAGAACACCAAGGTCTCGCCGATAGTAACAAGCCAGCCCCCACATGCCAGGGGCTGTTTTTGCCTTTTTCATCACTTAGCACGATGCCTGGCCTAAAGTTTAAGCTTAAAAAATATTTCTTAAGGAACTGTAACATTGAGCCCAACTCTCAAAAAAATGCATTCTGAATCTAGCAGAGTAGACAGTGTGGTCTATTTTTGGAATCAATATAACAGTGCTTTCCAACTCTGTTGACCTCTTTTATGTGAATAGACTTTTCTTGTGTTTTAGATTTTTATTTTGAGTTAGTATTTTTTCATACTCAGGAAGAATAAATCAGAATGTTAAACTTCTGATTCTTTGAACATTTTCACAAAAGTTTAACTGAAAGTTTAAGAAATCGAATTCCAACATCTCTATTTTGTATAACACTTTATAGTGTTTATTATGACTGAACTTAAATATGAAGTGTAGTTATTTGTATGATTTCTGTGTTCCCAGATATGCCTTCAGAGCATCCCCCTGTTTGCCTTGTTATTTTTTCTCTAGCACTTGGTACAGTGCCTGGCACAGACTGAGTGTCGAAGAAATGGTCGTTGAGTCACTGGAGGAGGAAAAGAAACTGTGCTTGGAAAGTGGAACTGAAACTAACATGCATTGAGTGGTTATTCATCGCCAGGTGCGATTTTACACACTTGACAAAAGTTATAATGAAAACCTGGACATAAAGGATCATTTCTCTATTTCTGCCAAGGACGCTGAAGAAACTTGCTCTTCTAGGAAATGATTAAGCTCGATTTCAGATCTGTGTTATTCATCAAACATTTAATAAACACCCGTATTGCATAGGGGATTCAACTTATCAGAGCCCGTCATTAGCATCTGCTGCTTTGTAATTACAGCAGCTCCTTCATCTGCTCTCCCTCTGTCTTAGTCACCCTGGAGTCTCAGTGTGTTTTAAACATAGCTGTCCCCGACTGCCGACACCTAGCAGCTGAATGCGGCTGGAGAAGAACCTACAACCCGTGCTAATTTCATTTTTAGCTCATTCCCACAAATGTCAAATCGTCAGCCACCGGGAGTTGTGACTCTGCTTCAAACGTAACCTGTGTTCTCTTGCTGTCCAAAATTTCTTTGCCATACCTTCACGTCCCTCTGAAGTGTCCGGCACTGGCCGCCTCTCACGACCAGATCTTTTCATCAGTGTACACGCATTCACATCCTCCTCCCATGTTTAAACAAAACGAAATCCTCCCCGGACCTCATACCCCTTTCTGGCGCGTCTCTCATCTGTCACAAAATGCCTCTCAGAAGCTTGCTCCCATTGCAGCTGACGTCCGCAGACCCTAATAAGGTTTTGGAGCTCTCCCCGCTCCTAGGTTACCCACCCCACTGTGCCCAGTCAGCGGTTGGTTCTGTCACTCTGGGGCAGGGACTCAGCCGAGCATTCCATCCTCTCTGCGCTGTCCTTTCCTGCCTCCTGACCTCGCGCTCTTCCAGTTACTGGATCTAAAGTTGATCCTTCAGCTCCGGCTCCTGCCCTTACTCCCCAGACGCTGGAAGGCTTGGAGGAGGCTTCAGGTCCAGGACTTGGCTCGTGCCCTTCTTTTTTCACGCCCGCTCTCCTCTAATCCGTGGTTTCGGTGCAAGTTCACATGGCCAGCTCTGACCTGGCCACTGAGCTGGAAGTGGAGACAGCCACATGCCAGTTTCACACGTCTCTGCTTGAATAACAAAACAGGCATTTCACATGTGAAATGACCAACGCAGGACTCTTGGTCTTCTCCCTGTGAAACTATCCTTTCTCAGTCTTCTTCCACAGTCAGTGTGTGGCTTCTCCTTTCACTCCGATATCTGAGACAAGAATGCAGGAGTGGTTTTCCCCCTCAGTTCCCCTACTCCCCTTACACCCCCTTGGAAATACATCCTCCCTACTTGAATCTCTCTCCATATCGTTGTTTTCACTTTTGTCCAATTACCTTCTGTCCATTACCTTCTGTCAGTTCTTAGGGGAATCACTGCCCTTAACCTGTTTCCCCAATTCCTCTGTAAGCTGTTCCTTGCCTACATTTCACCTTCACTTCCTCCTTCCCAGCGCCTGGTCTCACCTACTCCAGTCTGAATACCTGGTCTTGTCTTTTCTTTCTTAAGATTTTATTTATTTTTATTTGATAGAGATCACAAGTAGTCAGAGAGGCAGGCAGGGAGAGAGGAGGAAGCAGGCTCCCTGCTGAGCAGAGAGCCCGATGCGGGACTCGATCCCAGGACCTTGAGATCATGACCGGAGCCCAAGGCAGGGGCTTTAACCCACTGAGCTACCCAGGCACCCCTACCTGGTCTTTTCTGGTTATTCAAAACGGCAAATTTTAGTTCTCCTCAGGGGTCCTTTATTCCTGTTGCCTTTGCCTGGAATGACTAACTTTTCTTGTCATTCAGCCCTCAGCACCAACATCTCCATCAGTGAAACCTTTCCCAACAACTCAGTCTGAATTAACCCCGCTATCCAGTCGGTTCCCTGCTGTAGTTTCTTGATTATACTCTGCAGTGTCTGCATCAATCTTATTTATATTTTTGTCATTTGGTATGTCTCCCATTAGATTTTCAGCCCCATGAAATTGAGGACGTTGGCCAATTTAAATCCCAGCACTACATTCCCAGCACCAAGAATATTGCCTGACCCATGATAAGTCCTCGAGAAATATTTGTCAAGTGAATAAGTAAATTTTGTAGCCATATTTGTTTTAATATATGGCTGGCATTACCTGGCAACTTTGACCCTAGGAAATGTCCTTCGTTTCTCCCACGGTTCTGTGTGTCCACTGAGAAGCTTGGCCACTCCTAACCAGCCACTGTTAAGAAATTACAGTCTCCGAGGGTGCTTGGGTGGCTCAGTGGGTTAAAGCCTCTGCCTTCAGCTCAGGTCATGATCTCAGGGTCCTGGGATCGAGCCCCACATCGGGCTCTCTGCTCAGTGGGGAGCCTGCCTCCCCGCCTCTCTCTGCCTGTCGCTCTGCGTACTTGTGATCTCCGTCTGTCAAATAAATAAACAAAATCTTAAAAAAAAGAAAAAGAAAAAGAAAAAGAAATTACAGTCTCCAGACCCCTTCAGAATGAAAAGAAGGGCAGTGGGACCTTTGAACAGACATCTGTGAGGGAACTCATCAGTAGATTATAAATGTAGGCCAAAACGAAAAATAGAGACACTGTCATAAAAATCTCTCACACATTCAAGTATTGAGCTTGACCCTTGATTTCAATAAAGTAGTGTACTTCCCGGATGGGGCTGATAAAAGGTAATAGTATTATGGGATGGGAAGAGAGATAGACAAAGGCCAGAGTCTACTTTGAAAAAAATATGTAAATCTCTGGCAGGTCATGACTTTAGACCACACACAGTTCGTCCTAAGAGAAAAAAACACAGGAAAGAAAAAAACAGCATCAACATTTCTATCCTTTTTGTGTTCGCTGGAAATAGAGTTTTGAAGGTAGTCCGGAGAGTGCAATGCTCTTTTCCAACCACAGACTATTCTTTCCTGGAATTATCGAAGGGTTTTTGTTTGGTTGTTTTTTTTTTTTTGTTTGTTTGTTTGTTTCATTTTTCAAGTGAGTGTAACAATGAAACTTCGTCTTCATTAATCCAAATTTATGTCGTAATGTGAGAATGTGTGTGTGCTGAGTAACTTGACTAGGCGTTTACAAGTGGAAAGCGGAGTCTGATGACCAGTATTACATATTTACCTCATCTCTTTTCTCTTCTGCAGAACTTGTTTTCAAATGTGGAAACTCATCTGTATCCTAAGATAGTTAATGTTAGAAAATAGGGAGCATGCGGGCTCCATTAAAGTTTCGCAGCTCAGAATTAAGGTTTGTCTCAGGGTAATCTGTGACCATCCTCACTTTGACATTTGAGTTTTACTAGATTTCTGCTTCCTTACCTGTAGAAGGGGATGGTGTTCTAGTCATTCTTGTTAGGGTATGAAGCAAATGGTACCAAGGCAGGTTAGAAAAACTTTAAACACTGGCCATTTGCAATTGGTCTACTCTCTTGATTGTTACCTGCATGCAAATGATGTTGAAAAGGAATTTTACTGTGCGTTCAAAGAACGTTTTTGCCAAATAGTTTAGAAGTCAGGGTCATGCCAGAATAAAAAAAAAAAAAAAGAGGGACAGATATTAACAATTAGTCATGAGATTTTAATTGAAATGGAACTTTTTTTCTTTAAATAACTACCTAAGATAAAATCTGTTTTTCTTCTTTTCTCTGTTGCCCATTAGTAATGATTAGAATATACCAAAGGGAGATTTAAAATAATCCTGAGTGTCATTATTACCTATCACTGTAGTTCATGAGTGGAGTTAGCACAATTTACCAAGTCCTACTCTCTAAATGATGCCTCCAGTCCGAGTTGTGTGGGACCTGTTCTACCTGGTGCCCGAGCTGTGGCCAGCTGAGCTGTTGCACATCATCTTTATTGGAAGCTAATTGGGCAAGTTCTGGTCCTTATTTTGTACTCAGTCTGGCAAACACAGCCCCTAGGACACTTAATAGCGTCATTGTCCAT
Source organism: Mustela nigripes (assembly GCF_022355385.1). Classification (NCBI taxonomy): domain Eukaryota; kingdom Metazoa; phylum Chordata; class Mammalia; order Carnivora; family Mustelidae; genus Mustela; species Mustela nigripes. The sequence goes on along the minus strand of NC_081557.1, from coordinate 245,351,028 downwards.
CAGTCTGTCAGAGTGACTGCCTTCAGGGCTGTCTGCTACGTGCTATGTCCACTGGGCACTGCAAGAGCCACCAAAGAACAGAGGCCATTTATGGCTCTGTTGAGGGTAAATTGAATTCAGAGGAATGGCTCAGGGAGGAGGGCATAGCATAGCATGGAAAAGCTTGAAACATTCTCCCTTTCAGTAATGGGGGAAAAAAAAAAGAGCCCATGGTATCAAAGCTTTCCCCCAAAGGAATGATGCACAATGAATGGTAATACACCAGTCTGAAGAGTGGATTTTGAGGGGTAAGGGAACCCCCAGCCCCGTACTTCTTTCTCAAGTAACAAGTTGCACGGCCTTGCTGGATGTGAGGAATGCGGGAAAGAGTCGGGGCTTGAAGGAGATGTTGACCTACTTCACTTATTTCGCTGCAATTTTAAATAGAACAGATAGGATGGAACAAATGAGCCAAATCAAACTTTTTTTTCCTGTTTTTGCAATGAGGCAGGTATACATTAAAAACAACAACAACAACAAAACCTGGAGTTCTTGAAAACAAGGAAACATTAGGAGGAAATGAGGCAGGGAGAATGTAAGACAAAGGGGGCGACATCTTTTTCTTTAGGGTAATTCCCCTTTTTCCTGGAAATGCAGACTATGCAGGCAAGGCTGTGTGACTCGGGGTCCACGGCTCATGACGGACATGCAAGATGCAGAGGAGCCTGGAAAGTCAGGAAAGCCACGGAGGTCAATCCTGTAGATTCTGGACACTTCCATCTTGCCGGCAGTCCGCGGCAACCCTCCTCTCTGAAAGCCTCCACTAAGGGCACAGAGAGAGCAAAGGGGAAGGGGGGGCTTCCTTGAATATCTGCTTGTGGCATTGTCTTCAGCTCACCAAAAGAACTCTGAACCAGGCATCCTATTAGAAGCGAGAACAAGTATCTATTGTTTGGGCTTAAATAGCTCTAAGTGTTTCTTCTAGAGATAATTAATTTAATTAACATAGTCCCTGAAGCCAAACTGAGCCTCATCTTGAGCTCTACACAGATTCCTTCCGAATTCCAGCACAAGGCTATTCAGAATGAGCAACTGATGGACCCTGTAACTTTGTAGACCCATTGGGCCCCGCCCCCGCCCCCGCCCCCGCCCCGGCAGACTTGCCTCCTTGACTCTGCTGCGGATGGAGGCCTTAGGACAGGGGTGAGACCAGGGGGCTCTTCCTGGGCTGAGGAGAGCGCCATTAGCTCTGATAGATTTAAAGGAAAGATCATCTTTCATCTGTGGATTGAGTTCCAAAAAAGGACAATGGCATTTCTTCCTTCCTGGTGGGTTAGAGAGAAATTTGGTCTACTGATTGCCTCCCCATCGCCAGTGCTCAGCAGGACAGCCTCAATAAATCCACACTGAATGAGTGAATACATACATGAGTGAAAACCAGTCCCTTTGGTTGGCTTTTTGGCCTGTTGTCTTCCGGAGTATGGAAGGAAATTGAGTAGCATTTGATCTTAGATTGAAAACTACCAACTGTCATTTGTCCCAAGGGGACATAAGATGGTGGCTCTGGATGGTGGTTTATCTATGGTAGAAGTAAATTCAACACGTATTGCAAGCTCCGAGGCAGGCACAATGGAGGAAGGCCACATGGTAGGGCCATTTGGGAGTCAGACTATGGAGTCAGAAAGACTGGGTTCTTCGCTGTCTCCCCTTTCTTGTGGTGTGACCGTGGGCACCTTTCTAAAACCTCTCTCAGCCTGTATCTCTAAAATAAGGATAATATAAAACCTCGCTCCTAAGGTTATTGTGAAGTTTAAGTACAATGCCATTTTCATTCAACATGTTCTGAACACCTACTGTGTGCCAGACATTGTTGTAGGTGTTTGGGATACATCGGGGAATGGAATGATGCTGCTTGGCTTTGTGATGCTTGTAGTCTAGCAAGGGTAGAGGGGAGGGGAGCGAACAACACACCAGCCACACAATCAAATCAATATATGCTCTGTTGGCGTTCTATGTGCCAACAGGAGGGCAGGGTAAGAGTCCCAAAGGGGATCTGTGAGGTGAGAATAAGTTGCAGTTCTATGTAGTGTAGACAGAGGCAGACAGGGTAAGCCTCATTGAAAAGGTGATGCTTGGGCAAAGTTTTGAAGTTAGTGAGGGAGTGAACCGTGCAGATATCAGGAGACAAAATGTTCCAGGCAGACGCAAAGGCCAGTACAAAGGCCAGAGGGCAGGAGTATGCCAGGCATGTTGGAGAGCCAAGAGCAAAGGAGCTAGCGTGGCTGGGAGGGGGAGAAGTGACTGCAGAGCAGGCAGGACCTTTGGGCTAGCGCCCAGCACCCACAGCGAAATGGGGAGCCTGTCTCACCCTTATTTTGAAGGCTCGCCCATGGCGGGTGGAGGAGGGACACGGCTGTAGGAGGGGAAACAGGCTTGTGCACGGACGCCCAGCTGTGTAATGATCTGGTGAGTGAACATTGCTGATGTGCGAAGGAGGAGAGATCGTTGCCAGAAGGATGTGCTTGAGGAGCGCGAGGGATCTGCTCTGGGTGGGTGCACAGGGATCTGGGCCAACAGGCGAAGGGCAGAGAGGTGGGTGCGGATGCCGGCAGTGGGTTGATATGGGGGCGGGAGTCCGTGGACATCTGGGGCTGGTTCGCTCGAATTTCTTAGAGAACGAGGAAGCCCAGTGAGCGGCCGAGAGGTGGTGGGGTGAAGAGAGTATGAACTCGCCGAGGAGAGCAGGAGAGTGAGTGGACTTCGGGAACATACTGTGACAGGGCAGGCAACATGAAGGGCCCACGTAAGGGTTAATGATCACGAACTCAAAATGAGGCCAGTCAGCACAGTTGGAGGTTTTCGCTAGACACAGTCAACCGTTCTGATATAGGCAGAGGCTTGTGGTTTTGCTAAGCAAGAGTGACAAGGCGAGAGGGGCAAGGGGTTTCAGGGGTTCTGAAGTGAGTCATTACAGCATGGTAGTTGAAGAATTTAAGCTGGCTGAGGAGAGAAGACAGGGCCGCCAGTAAAAAGGGGAGAAGGATCCACTCCATTGATTGGAGGAATTGGGGTACTAGAAAGTGAGCTGAAAAGACAGGAGGTGGGGTCAAGCTTGGACAATCTGTCAAATTAAAATGATGAAAATGCATCTAAAATCTTAGGACTCTATCTGCTGCAAAGCAGATGCCCAAAACTTGATAGCTGTTGTTAAGAGTTTATAATAACTTATCCAAAACCTTTGAGACCAGATATGTTTAATCATCCAGAATTCTCCAGATTGTAGAAAGGCTGTGAATTTTTTTTTTAATGATTCCATTTATTTATTTGACAGAGATCACAAGTAGGCAGAGAAGCAGGCAGAGAGAGAGGAGGAAGCAGACTCCCCCCCAAGCAGAGAGCCCGACATGGAGCTCCATCCCAGAACCTTGAGATCACAACCTGAGCCGAAGACAGAGGCCTTAACCCACTGAGCCACCCAGGTGCCCCAAGGCTGTGCATTTTACATCTCCACTGAAGTATTAGAAAGCTTTCTGTAATCAAACACATTGGTATTCCTTCAGTGAAATATATGAGTATTTGTATTCAGTGGTATAAATAGCCTCATGTTAGCTTAGGCCAGGTTTTGCTACTTAATAAGTTTTGGCATTAAGGGGCGCCTGGGTGGCTGGGTCTGTTCAGCAACCCGTTCTCGGTTTCAGTTTATGTCATTAACTCAGGGTGGTGAGATTGAGCCTGACATTGTGCTCTGCACTCAGCACGGAGTCTGCATGGTTCTCCCCTTCTCCCTCTGCCCCCACTTCTTAACTAAATAAAGAAAATCTTTTTTTAAAAAAGCTTTTGTTAGTGAAAATAAACTTTTGGGACTTCACCAAAATCAAAGGCTTCTGCACAGCAAAGGAAACAGTCAAAAAAACAAAGAGGCAACCCACGGAATGGGAGAAGATATTTGCAAATGACAGTAGAGACAAAAGGTTGATATCCAGGACCTATAATGAACTCCTCAAACTCAACACACACGAAACAGGCAAACATATCAAAAAATGGGCAGAAGATATGAACAGACACTTCTCCAATCAAGACATACAAATGGCTATCAGACACATGAAAAAATGTTCATCAATATTAGCCCTCAGGGAGATTCAAATTAAAACCACATTGAGATATCACCTTACACCAGTTAGAATGGCCAAAATTAGCAAGACAGGAAACAACATGTGTTGGAGAGGATGTGGAGAAAGGGGAACTCTCTTACACTGTTGGTGGGAATGCAAGTTGGTGCAGCCTCTTTGGAGAACAGTGTGGAGATTCCTCAAGAAATTAAAAATAGAACTTCCCTCAAGCTTAAAAAAAAAATAAAAATAAAAATAGAACTTCCCTATGACCCTACAATTGCACTCCTGGGTATTTACCCCAAAGATACAGATGTCGTGAAAAGAAGGGCCATCTGTACCCCAATGTTTATAGCAGCAATGGCCACGGTCGCCAAACTATGGAAAGAACCAAGATGCCCTTCAACGGACGAATGGATAAGGAAGATGTGGTCCATATACACTATGGAGTATGATGCCTCCATCAGAAAGGATGAATACCCAACTTTTGTAGCAACATGGACGGGACTGGAAGAGATTATGCTGAGTGAAATAAATCAAGCAGAGAGAGTCAATTATCATATGGTTTCACTTATTTGTGGAGCATAACAAATATCATGGAGGACAAGGGGTGTTAGAGAAGAGAAGGGAGTTGGGGTAAATTGGAAGGGGAGGTGAATCATGAGAGCCTATGGACTCTGAAAAACAATCTGAGGGGTTTGAAGTGGCGTGGGGGTGGGAGGTTGGGGTACCAGGTGGTGGGTATTATAGAGGGCATGGATTGCATGGAGCACTGGGTGTGGTGAAAAAATAATGAATACTGATTTTCTGAAAATAAATAAATTTAAAAATTAAAAAAAAAAGCTTTTGTTTTTAAGGGCCTTTGAGATTTCAGACAAGAGAAAGTGAACCTATAGTGCTGTTTTACTAAGAGTTGTTACTAAAAGTTGTGAATTTAGGGGAAACCATTTCATTTCTCTAGACATTAGTTCTTTCAGTGGGAAAAGAGGACTTTGAGTCTGAAAAATTTCTAAGCAACTCTCTAGCTCGATATTTTATGATGTTTTGATACCCTTTGCCGGATATTTAAAAAAATTGTCTTACTAATAAATTGTCCATAAGACAATTAGATAAAGAGGCCGGGTGCAAGTTTTATGTTAATAAATAAATATATATCAGTTGGTTACTATAGTCCTGCTTATACGGTTCCTATCAGAAGAATTCGGAAACTCTCCTTTCCATAATGCAAGGCTATGAAAAATGTAAGTCAGGAACAGGCAATCCAGCATCTATCAAGTTTGGTGAAACCTCACTAGTCAGATAAACTAGAGAAGGTCAGGCTGAATTCATACAAAGTTTTAATAAGAGTACTTATGAAATGCTGCACTGTATAATTAAATTCAAGTTCATTTTATAAGAGCTAAGCATTTCCCCATAGATGTTAAGCCACGGCTTGCTTTGATGACTAGATGAGGCTGATTTTTAATTGAATGCATAGCATCATTTGCATATAGTGTACTTCACAAAATGCTGAAAGAAAAAAAAAATGTGCCCTTGAAGTAGATGAAGTACATTCTCTGCTTGCAGGGCCTCTACTCATTAGCTTAGCAAATTCTTCCTTTGTAGGTGCAGCCAAGGTAAATGTCAGAGCCGCATTGTCCAATTATCAGGCGCTCCCTGGGGAAGCATTCCAAGATGGAATTCGCTTTCTAGAAGTAAGCACGCACCGCAAAGAATGGAGCAACACTCCAAATGCCAAGAAATAGAATGTTCTGCATTTCTTTCCTTTCTGTAAATAGTTCTTTTCTATAAATAACGATAATGTATACCTGTTTTAAACTGAAGAGTCCCCAGGGACCGGCTCAAGTGTGTTTGCAGCCCAGATGCTGCTTCGAGTCTCTCCGTGTATCCAACTGCATTGGACTTGGACTTGAGTTTGAGTCAACGGTGTCTGTGACCTTCTCCTACACAATGGCTTTCCTCCTTCAGGATGCTCGTACCACCCTCTCCTTACTTTTTGTTTAGCTCAGTTGCTGCTCGTTCTCTAATACTTGGCTTGGGGTGATAACTGCTTCGGGCCATCCTTCCTGCCCCCCCCCCCCCACCAGCCCCATCCCCGAGAAATAGGGTGGGTGTCCTTCTTACGTGCTCCTGTGGGTACAGGAGAGGTTCCTTCTCCTAGTGTGGATCTACTTTATGCCCAAGTGCCTGTGTCTGTCTCTCTCCAGGCTCGACTCTCTTGGTTTCAGCTCAGGTCGTGAGATCGAGCCCGACATTCGGCTCTGTACTCAGTGTGGAGTCTGCTTAACACTCTTTCTCCCTCTCCCTCTGTCCCTAGCACTTCCACCCAGATGCTCTCTCTCTCCAAATAAATACATAAATCTTGAAGAAAAAAAAAAAAAAAGCTTTAATCCTATTCTGCTTTTCTAGAGGAAAAGAAAAGAACTAGATCCCTGGCTGGAGAAAGAAGTTAAGAATTATGTTTCCTGTGGTGCCTGGGGTGGCTCAGTGGGTTAAAGCCTCTGCCTTCGGCTCAGGTCATGATTCCAGGGTCCTGGGATCAAGCCCCGTATTGGGCTCTTTGCTCTGCAGGGAGCCTGCTTCCTCCCCTCTCTCTCTCTGCTGCCTCTCTGCCTACTTGTGATCTCTCTCTCTGTCAAATAAATAAAATCTTAAAAAAAAAAAAAAAAGAATTACATACTGTGCCCGGCAGGGGCATGAATGTTGATATCGGAGGAAGATGGCGATGTTCTTGCAACTGATCAGTCCCGAGGGAGACGGGGTCCTTCGTCTGGTCAGAGAGATAGCATTTGTCCTAGGAGGCCTCAGCAGGTAAAAGAGGAAAAGATAAAGATTCAAATTCTAAGGCATTCATTCAATAATATAACAAATATTTTCCAAATATTTTCGATGCCAAACATCGCGTAGTAGTACTAAGGGGACCCAAGATATCCCCTTCCGGGGGGCCTGTACTTCCAAAGCAAAGACTTCAGGGACTCAACAACTACCTGGCCTTATTTATGGGGTCACCGGTGTACATCCTTGATTTTTATTAAGAAAGGGGTTGATCTGCCCATGAACACATTGTTTTGTTTTTAAGAGTTTTTCTTTATTCATCTGGGAGACAGAGCACCAAGGGGGCAGGGGCGGAGGGAGAGGGAGAAGCAGACTCCCCGCTGAGCAGGGAGACCCACTCTGGGCTCGATCTAGGACCCTGTGTGCGTGATCATGTCCTGAGCTGAAGGCAGATGCTTAAGCAACTGAGCCCTCAGGTATCCCTGATGCACACACTTTGAAAGACACATCACTGCTCTACATACAGTAGCTAAACACCATCTCCACTCTGACATTGCCAACGTCCCGTTTACTCCTAGACTCCCGCCACTGGATCACAATGAAATTGCATCAGACAGCATTCTTTGTAAAGCCCATGGCTTCAGCTAGTTCCAAGGACTGTCTGGTGACTAGAGAAAAGCAGTGTCCTTGTAAAATGTTGTTTGCATAGGGGGTCTGGGTCCCCGGAAGAGGATGTTCTGGGGTACCCCACCTAGAGCCTTTCACATCCTGTGTGCAACAGGTGCTCGCTAAATACTTGTACTACTGAACGAAGGCTGTGCAAACGGAATCTCTTTTTTCCATTCTCTCTTTTACATTATTCCCTGGGTCGGGCAGGATGAGTTCATAGCAGCACCTAACTCCACATTCCTCTGTGTGAGGACTGCAGGCGGTGGGCAAGTGCCCAGCCGAGGCTCTCCCTTTGGCTGGAGAGTCTACCCGCTCCCCCCGCCCCGCAGCTGTGGCCTTTATTCCTGGGAATGGTGGAGCTGGGCCCCAGTAGCCGGGATCTTTGCTACTCAAGCTGTGATCCCCAGGCTACAGTGTCAGCAATCACCCAGGGAGCAGAATCTCAGCTCCTATCCCAGGGCACCAGACCAGAGCCTGCATTTTTAAAAATCCTCACGCTTTTTTTTTGTTTGTTTGTTTTGAGGAGAGTTGACACAGTGTTACCTGAGTTTCATACACTGTCCTCTGCTTGCCACTCCCGGGACTCCTAGCCAGGGTCTTGTCCTGTTGCATCCCTGGGACAGTATCTCTGCTGTGTTCTGTGTGCTGGGCCTAATCCTCAGAGGATTTTTAAGCTGACACATATTTAAGAAACACTGGCCTAGGGGCACCTGGGTGGCTCAGTGGGTTAAAGCCTCTGCCTTCGGCTCAGGTCATGATCCCAGGGTCCTGGGATCGAGCCCCACATCGGCTCTCTGCTCAGCAGGGAGCCTGCTTCCCTTCCTCTCTCTGCCTGCCTCTCTGCCTACTTGTGATCTCTGTCTGTCAAATAAATAAATAAAATCTTTAAAAAAAAAAAAAGAAAGAAAGAAAGAAACACTGGCCTAGAACGTCAAAGGATGACCCGACCTCAAACCTCACGTGAAGATTACCAGGAAGAGAGCTCAAAGAAGAGCGGAAGGCACAGTGTTGAAGGGGACTGGAAACCAGAGAGAAGGTAAGGAAGGCAGTCCGTCCACAACACGAAAACCGGTAGTGACATGTGGATTATACTAGGCCTGAGGGGGGACTCAGAATAAGCAGGACCAAGACCTGCCATGGCGCACCAAGTTAAGGTTTGGTGGGTCCTGACTTTGGGACCAGAAGGGGTTTAGACTCCAACATCCTTGGAACTCAAATCTTGACTCACTTTCCTACTGTCATGTAACAAACGACCACGTGTGTTTTCGTGGCTTAAAAGAGCAGCTCTGTATTTCCTCATTGAGGCTGGGCTCAGTCGGGGTGGCTCATCTCGGGCCCACGAGGTGCTGGCTGGGCTCACTCACAGCCGGCAGATCCTGGGGGGTGTCCCAGTTGGCCTTGCTGGCCTCCTGGGTCTATTCACTGGAACAACCAGGACAACTGGCCTCCCTCTCCGTGAAGTCTCTCATCCTCAAGGAGGGGAGGTGGATTTTGTTCACCAGGAAGCTGTGGTCTAAAATGGCTGGAGCAGAAGCTTCAAGAATCCTGAGGTCAATGCTTGGAAGTCACTTCTTCTTCTTCTTCTTCTTCTAAGATTTTATTTATTTATTTGAGAGATAGAGAGAAAATGAGAGCAAGAGTATGAGAAGAGGGACAGTCAGAGGGAGAAACAGACTCTCCACCAAGCAGGGAGCCCAATGGGGGACTCGATCCCAGGACTCCAGGACCTGAGCCAAAGGCAGTCGCTTAACCAATGGAGCCACCCAGGTGCCCTTGGAAGTCACTTCTGCTACATTCTATCAGTAGGTAGAATGATACATCCTGCTATTATTCTATCTTGTTAGTCACAAGGCCGCCTGGTAGAATGAACTTCAAAGAGTGTCCCGATGAGCTACCAGATGGTCCTGCACCAGCTCTCTGACCCAGGGCAAGTTACTATAACTTCTGAGCCTCAGAGTCCTCATCCCTTAAAATGTACGTAACGACACCTTTTTTCATAGGATGATATTGTGTGAGAGAAAGAGCTCTTGTGACTGGATGTAATTAGCACACAGTAAACGATGACTGTTGTTATTAATACATAGCTGAAGTCTGTGTCCTCCCTCTATGAAGCCTTCTTTCCAACTCCACATAGCGAGTACTTTTAAGGTGACTAAAGTATGAGATTTTTACTGGCAGGTTTGAAAAGGGGTAAAGACATAGGGTATGTGTGTGTTGTCTATGTGTGTCTGTGTGTGTCTATGTGTGTGTGAAAGGAAACAGAGAATAAACTGAGGACTGCTGACTGACAAGAGAGAAGGATTTAGTGAGGGGAAACTGGACGTTTCCGTGCATAATTTCTAGAAATTGGGGGCCAGATGGACTATTCTGTGGAAATGCCATCAACTATCAAACTCCGTGGGCAAGGTGTAGTCTGAAGACCAAACAGCACTAGGACGACCAGTGGTTGTTAGACATGAAGGGTCGTGGACCTCAGCCCAGATCTCCTGCCTCAGAATCTGCAGGTGAACAGGGTCCTAGGTCATCATCACCCACACGCTCAGGTTTAAGAGGCAGTGCTTTAACAAGGGCCACTTTTCACCTGTCTTGGTTTGCTGTGGCTGACCTTGGGTGGAGCCCTGGGGGAACAAAGGGACAATTTCTGCTTGAGCTGGGCCTAATGAAGAGAGGAAGAGCCCACGTTGACCTTCCTGCGTCTCGCGAGATGAGGTGGCTCACGTGAGGGGAAACACTCCCGTGTGGGGCCACCACTTTGGTCAAGTTGTCAGGAGAGCCAGTCGAAGGCAAGGGAGATGGGGAGAATTTTATAGAAATGTCATTTAGATATTTATAAGAGTCACGGCCTGGTCAGACTGGAAGAATAAGAGAAACATTCAGAATAGAATCAGGCATAAATCAGTTACTCTAGGCAGTAAAGTGATACACAAATGGACAGGATCTGGAGTGCAGGTATACCAGGGAATATCTCTTTTTACTTTATTTATTTTGAAAAAAATATTTATTTCATTTTATTTTTTAGAGAGAGAGAGTGCACGAGCAGTGGCGTTGGGAGGCAGAGGTAGACAGAGTGAGAGACTCATAGGCAGGCTCCATGCCCAGCATAGGGTCCAATGTGGGGCTTGATCTCACGACCCTGAGGTCATGACCTGAGTAGAAATCAAAAGTCGGACGCTTAACCAACCCAGCTACCCAGGAACCTCAGGTCATGGATGCTACATCTTGAAATTGGGAGAGACCAACACCCTCTAAAGGGCATGGACTTGGGAGTTGCTTTTGCTTCGGTAATCATAACAAGAGTGCGCTATGTTGTTGGCCATTGCACTGGGAGAATAAAATCACAGGCCTTGACCAGAGAGCAGAGGGAGAGGGAAAGAGAGAGATCTCAAGCACACTCCCTGCTGAGCTCGGCGCTGACAGGGCAAAGTCTCCTGAGCTGACATCATGACCTGAGCCAAAACCCACAGTCGGATGCCCAACTGACTGAGCCAACCAGCGCCCCCACTTGGTGGAATTTTTAATGCTGTTGAGGTTTAGAGTTAACTAGACACATGGTGAACTTGATCAGGTCTATAGAGTTGTGATTTTTGTGGAAGTTCAGAAAGAGGGTTTTTTGTTGTTGTTTGTTTGTTTTTGCAGAGAGTTTAATAATCTTAAGTGTGATGTCGTTGTTTGGTATTTCAAGTACTTGCAAAGGAGGATTTGGCCTGTTAGAGAATTGCAATCCCAACTGAAAGAGTGTAATTTCTAACTGTTAGTTGAAATGTGTAAAGAGACCTTTAGAAACCATTCTGGAATGCTTAAGAGAACTCGAGATTCACTTTGATTGTATTTTGCTGGAGTCATATAAGCCCTTGAGAACATTTTGCTTGTTAGAAGCATTTGGAGTGCTAAAAATCATTCACTATATTAAATAGAGAGTAGAGCTTGAATTTCTGATAGAATTTAATTAATCGAGTTTATAAATGAGACTCCTCAGTTTCTGTAACTTTAGTTAACAGAGTTTAAATCCCCTTGAAACTGACGGTTAAATTTTTCTCCATTTATAAATAGAATCATTAGGTTTCTACACTGAACTTTATGATCTAAGGAAAACTAGGTTTCAGAATTAGTTAAAATTTGTTCCTCTAATAAATTTCATATTATTTGCAAACTCAAGGTATCTGCAAATAGTCTTCATTATGCTCTAAAGCTATTAAGAACAACAAAAGCTCATGTTGACATAATTCAAAACTGTCACCAGGACATGGTGAATTTAGACATTTTTAAAGCCAAGGGCATTTTTTTGTGGGTGTGTTTTGTTTTTTGTTTGTTAGTGTGTTTGTTTTTTGGACAGTGTGGAACACTCCTCTTGCACCAAGACTTTCAAAGGTAGAACCTTCTGGTTCCCTGGGGAAATACTTCCACATGCCATCTGTAGGTAACTGGCTAACTGACCACACAAGGGCAGTTCCTTCACAGTCCCTGGCACCACCAAGCATTTCCCCAAATCCCCCTCTGCTTCACGCCCAGAAACCCATGACAGGCAGAAGAGGAAAGCCACCCAATGAGCCAAAGTCTTCCATGGCTTCTGCTGGTTTGCGCGTTAATTAGAGTCACACAATTTGCTTACTTGCCCTCTCAAAACACCCAGAGCTCAAGGATATATTCCAAATTGCAAATGGTTTAGAAAACTGTTTTCCTCTGTTGGCTCTTCTGAGGACTTGGGGGGGAAAAAAAGGAAATTAAAAATAGCATCAACCTTTCCTATAGAAATGACTTTACCCCTGAGGGTTCCATGAATGAAGCTGCCCTAACAATGGGGTTCCCTTGAAACGGGTCTCCCCAAGCCCCATTGGGTGCTTCTGTGGACAAGCCTGCACCTTTCCCCACCTTTGTGAAGAATTCAAGCAAAGGAGAGGAGGCAGCTCGGAGGAACAAGGTATTTTTCCTCAACACAGAAAGGTCAAAGGTAAGCTTCTCCGGCTTCAGCGGCTTCAGCTTCAGGTTCTAAATGGGTGGTGCAGAATCTTTGTTACTTAGTTATGTAACTTTATGTAACAATAGGTCTTTATCTAATGTTATCGCTATATCCCCTCTGCCCTCCTTCCTGACCCTGTCGTAGTGCCTCCTCCAGGACCTTTTCAAGCGGCAGAATACTGTATTTGCTGTGTTCTTATTTCTTTTCCCCCCACCCCAGAACACCTCAGAGCCAAGTTGATGTTTTATTTCCCCTTGTGGCTCCTTCCAGAGCAATCTGCACATTCAGAGTGCTCGCAAACTGTGTAAGCGAACAAATGAATAAGCTATAATATGGCCCTAATTACATTCGAAGTGTTTACCGAGAGAAATATGGAAGAGTTGTTTTCTCAGTTTGTTTCAAAGTTCTGGCTTTTTTTTTTTTTTTCCCACTTTAAATTTTAAGTATAGGATTAACCCTAACTTCATGGTGATAGAGCATTATTAAATGTGGGCATGTTTTATAGGTATGGTTTACTTTTGATTATCTGCATGGGGGGGGAGAAAGAATCATAGAATGTAGCCACAATAGGCCTCAGATTATGTAGTTGGCTAATAATAATAATAATAATAATAATATCTATTATTAAGCAGTTACTGTATGCAAGATGGTGTATGAAGTATTTATATGCATTGTCTCATTTAATGATTGAAACAGCACTAAAAGGAGGTTTTACTGTTCTCACTTCACTGACCGAAGAACCATTTCCTAGAGGTTGCATAACTTGCCCTGGGTGGCAAAGATCATTCAGATACTTTGATCACAGCACATTTATTTTTCCAATACATTTTATTTAGGAGTTCAAGCTAAAATGGAAATCATCTTCTATTTTTAGAAAAGAGAAATTGATGATGACCAGAAGTGGATCAGAAGTCGTTGAAGCCGGCAGGAGAGTAAATAGAGCTTCAGGTTAGGCATCTTTTAAAGAGTATCACTGGGGGCAGCACACTGTTCTGGCTACGTGAACAGAGGAGGGAAGCTCGAATGTGACTCAGCGTATGACTCTGCCTTTCAAAGAGCCAGGAAGCCAATAGTGGGGACATCCTGATTCCCAACAGCAGCAATACAGGGTGAGCGGGTTGAGCCACGAGCAAAGAACAGATGAAATGCCAAGGTTGCCGTGAAGGGAGACATTACTGGCGGCCGGAGGCATCCGGGGACCTCGGAGAAAGGGGCACATAAGGGAGCCTTGAAGGATGTGGATTCTGGTTTGAAGGTGATGGGGGCGGAGGGACACAGGGGCGCCCTCCAGTGGACAGAAGAGCGCAAGCAGTGGCAAGCATGAAACCAGGCCTCGAGCCCTTCAGAGGCCCTTCCCAGAGCCCGGGGTCGGGGATGGTGGTGGTGGTGGTGGTGGTCCTACCAGTGCCCAGCCGGCAGCCGCCCCTGTGCTCCCCATTACCACCCTCTTTTTCCTCTCGCCCTTCGCTGCCGCCCTGCCTCTCGCTCATACGCAGGTTCAGGGTGAGACAAAAGTCCTCCCGTCATCCTGCATCACCGCGTGGGTCTCTCTTTCCTACCCCAGTCTCTACCAAGGCTCTCTGTAGTCCGCAGGCGCTCGGGCTCCGCTCCTCTCCAGGCTGGATGCAGCCTTGACGTTGTCCACTCCAGGAACGTGAGGCCTGTCTGGCAGGTGGCACTGTTGTTAATGTCCTTCCTGAAAAATGGACTCTCCACCGGCTTCTGGAGTATCGGTCTTCTTTGCTGTCTCTTCTTTCTGGCTTTAAAGACTGGCGGCTTAATCCATTAGAGCTGCCGTAGAAGAAACACCAGAGACCCGGCGGTTTTAACGACAGACGTTTCTTTCTTGCAGTTCTGGAGGCTGGGAAGTCTCCAGACTGAGTCTCCACCAGATTCTGGTGGACTCAGAGTCTGGTGAAGGTTTTCTTCTTGGTGCATGGATGGCTGTCGCCCCGTCCTTGTATGGCAAAATTGGGGAGGGAGCGCTTGGCCTTGGGGTTGGGGAGTGTTTTCTTCCCTAAGGTTCTCCTGACCTGATCACCTCCCAAAGGCCCCTCCTCCCGCCTCATAAAACCATCACACTGGGGGCCCCTGGGTGGCTCAGTGGGTTAAAGCCTCTGCTTTCGGCTCAGGTCATGATTCCAGGGTCCTGGGATGGAGCCCTGCATTGGGCTGTCTGCTAGGCAGGGAGCCTGCTTCCCCCTTTCTCTCTGCCTGCCTCTCTGCCTACTTGTGATCTCTCTCTGTCAAATAAATAAATAAAATCTTAAAAAAACCCACACACATCACATTGGAGATAAGCATTTCAGCATATGAATTTGGGGGCAAGGTTAGGGGTAGACCAAACATTCAGTCCATAATGAGTGGTATTCTTTTACCTTGGTTTTGTTTATTATTTATTTATTTATTTTTAAGACTTTATTTACTTATCTGACAGGGAGAGAGAGATGGTGAGAGAGGGAACACAAACGGGGGGAACAGAAGAAGCAGGCTTCCCGCTGAGGAGGGATGTGAGACTCGATCCCAGAGCCAAAGCCAGACACTTAACCGACTGAGCCACCCAGGCACCCACCTCTTGTATGTTTTTTTTTTTTTTTAAGATTTTTATTTATTTATTTGACAGATCACAAGTAGGCAGAGAAGTAGGCAGAGAGAGAAAGCAGGCTCCTCGCTGAGCAGAGAGCCCGATGCAGGACTGGATTTCAGGACTCTTGAGATCACGACCGGAGTTGAAGGTAGAGGCTCAACCCACTGAGCCACCCAGGCACCCCTTGTGTGTTCTTTTGATGGTTGTCTCCATCTACCTCCTTGTCCCTCAGGAGGACCTAAACATGCCCGAGGCCTCCAGGCAGAGTGGGTGCTCTCAGACTGCGAGGAGCAGGGTCTGTGTTGGGCACACTCTTGTTTATATCAAGGGTTGGCACAGAGAGCCCCTAGGAAATGCCAGCAGAGGCACCAAGAGTTAACACCCCCAGGTCTCTTCCCTAATCCTCCAAGCCACAAGCCTCCAGGACGCATTTGCTTTTCTATTCATTCCAAGATTCCCCCACAAGGATAGGTTTCATGGGATCTAAGACTCACTTTTTCCTCCTGCTAGATTCCTCCCCGGGGCTTGGCATGAGGGAAGTGAGAGTTCACTCCTGGTGGGAACAAGGAGGCTATTTAGGGCCTCCCGCCCTCCTTCGGCAGCCTCTTCAGACTTGGGATCTCTCCGGTGCTAGGGCTCAAGGAGCTGGCTCCTCTACCGCTCCCCGCCCCCCACCCACGCCCAGGCATTAGAAAGGGAAGCTGGGAAGCCAGTTACTGACTTTCTTTGAAATGTCATGCCTGTAGCCTGTAGATGATCTGCCACCTTGCAAAGAGATCGCTCTTGTTACACAACATCATTCATGATCCGTGGCCTTCTGGGGGGACTAAACCATGATCGATCTTCCATTTTTCAGAACGCTTTTGACTTGCAGCGTAAAATAGCAAATTTACAACACGACGGAAGCCAAATCAAAGATGAGTATGATTAAATGAAAACCGCCACCGATTAATTTAATCTAGGCTAAAAACTGCTAAATGGTGACTAATGCTTATCATAATTACGATGACATTAAGGCGCCTTTTCGGGTTGTTTTTGTTTCTTGGTAAGTGGGATTTAAAGAACCTACCCCACGAAGAGGAGAAATCTAGCTGCGTGACGGCCAGGTGCAAGAATTCTGTTTGTGTGGCAGGACCGGCACTGCTAATCCCTCACTCGTTTTCTGTTTGGCAGCTAAACATTTCCTAGTGTGCCCCTGTAATAACAGGCAGCTGTCCTGTCAGCTCCGCTGAAAAATGAGATAATAAGGCAGGCAAATGATGTTCGTTATATCCCGGATCCACCACTTCCTGCAGTTTGCTTCTCAGATGCTTTAAGGAACAAGGATCTCTGCAGTTTTTGCACTGTTTCTTCTTCTAAAAAAAGTTTGTGCAAATTCTTGGTGAATGTCATTTTCCTCTGGGACACTGGGTGGAAAAAGAGGCAGCCTGCTTCATTGCTCCGGGACAGAAGGCTTCCAGAAAGCCTGTGAATGGGGGTCTGTGGATGGAAATCCCGCCTCAGAAGCCAGCATAGGTGATCGGAGCTGTAACAGTGTCTGGAGGCGGGGGCTTGGGTCCTCAAGAAGATGACCACTGGGGACCTTTCTGTCACACCGCTGAGATAACCGGTCCTTTCAGAAGTGGCAGTGAGAGGCAGAGCTGTCCTACTGCTCTCGAAAAAGGCTCCCCAGGGGCCTTCAGGCACAGAAAATTGCAACTGGATGGGTAGGATCGGCTCACTGTGGGGAGCCCAGGCGGTGTCCCATGTGTGAGCTTTGAGGTGTCCTGGAGGTGTCTCCCCGACCACGTCTGACAGAATAAGGAAGTTGAGACTCTAGCCCAGAGGGCAGAGCTGGAACTCAAACCCGGGCTTTCTGATAGCCCGTCTGGCAGGGGTGCCTTTTCCTGAGATGAGGGAGTGTTTCTTGACGTTCTTGACAATCCGTGCTGACCAGAGATAGAGTGAAAATTCTATTAATAATGCAGAAAGTTGGGGCGCCTGGGTGGCTCAGTGGGTTAAGCCGTTGTCTTCGGCTCGGGTTATGATCTCAGAGTCCGGGGATTGAGCCCCTCATTGGACTCTCTGCTCAGCGGGGAGCCTGCTTCCTCCTCTCTCTCTGCCTACCTCTGTTGCCTGCTTGTGATCTCTGTCTGTCAAATAAATAAATAAAATCTTTAAAAGAAAAAAAAAACAATGCAGAAAGTTGATGTTCAGAGAATGTATATTTTAGGACATGGGTTTTCTGGGTCTTGCTCCGTCATCATTCATTCATTCATTTTTTAAAGACAGACAGACAGACAGAGATCACAGTAGGCAGAGAGGCAGGCAGAGAGAGAGGGGGAAGCAGGCTCCCCGCGGAGAAGAGAGCCCGATGCGGGGCTCGATCCCAGGACCCCAAGATCATGACCTGAGCCGAAGGCAGAGGCTTTAACCCACTGAGCCACCCAGGTGCCCCCATTCATTCATTTTTGCATTCATTCACGGCTCACTCACAGGGTAGGGATGAGAGAGGCAGACCGGCCTTGCTGATCTGCCACCCACGGTGGTGTGTTTCAGGGGGTGGTGATAGCCAGAGAGACACATTCCAGACATCCTGGACGCGGGTTGTGTGTTCACGTCGGAGGGAGGGCCAACGGCTGAATCAATCAGTAGTGAGCACCTGGGACACAGCCCGGGAGAACAATACGTGTCAATTTATTCCACGTGTACAGACTCTGTCCCAGGGGAGAAGGATCCTACTTCTTGGACAAAATTAGATTCTACTTGTGCTGCCCTTTACTGGAATTTGCCTTGTGGGGACTGCCCGGCGGCTGGGAACAGAGGGTGGCTGCTGGGCAGGCTTTGTCTTGTGGGGCTTGGGGGAATGGGAATGGGGGAATGGGGCAGGACGGGCCCTGGTTGTGAACCGCTTCCACTGGGCCCTGGTTGTGAACCGCTTCCACTGGGAGGCGCCCTCTGGGGAAGGGAGGAATTCCTCAGGTGGCCGAAGGAGTTCTGCTGGTTCCCAGATGGTACTTTGTGTTCCCTGCCCTGTGTCTGAGAGTCTGTGGTCAAGGTAGGGTCTCTGCGATGGAGAACCTGTTGAAATTTGCTGCACGGCTGACCCACCGTTCCTGACAGAGAAAAGCACCCTTTTATTCATTTGAAAGTACTTCTCTCGAGCCTCCTTTTCTCCCCCAGTGTTTTCCTTTTCCATTCCTATTCTTAGGAAGGAATTATATATCCGATAGTTATTGCACGCGCATGTGTTCGACGGCTTTACAAGTATTAACTCACAGAATCCTCTTAACAGCACAAGGAAGTGTTTCTACTATTGTCCTTGTTATACAGATGAGCAGACTGAGGCCGAGAGGGCTTGAATGACTTTCCAAGGTCACACCAGTGGTGACTGGAAGGAATCGTGGTTCAAATCGAGGAAGTCTGGCTTCAAAGTTTCTTTCTATAACTCCTCTAGGAGTAGATGATGGAATCATCCAAAAACTTCTAGAAATGTGCTGTCCGATACAGGAACCACTAGCCGCAAGTCGCTATTTAAATTAGCATCTAAATTGATCAAAATTAAATACACTTTTATTTCCTCAGTAGCACTAGTCACATGTCAGGAGCTCACCAGCCACTGGAGTGGACGCCAGATTGGACAGCACAGATGGAGAACATTTCCATCATGGCCGAAAGTGCTGATAGAAGGCGCTGCTCTAGAAAATTCCCTGACTTTCTGTAATTTTGTTCTGCTTAACAAAGACCAAGGGCAATAGCAAAAGCAAAGGTCATCTGTTAAATGTGTAGTAAGTGAAATGTAACTTTTGAAGATTTTTCATGTAATACTCATAGGCTGAAAAAAATGTCTTCTTGGAAAGCGATTCTAATTCAAGTGAAAAAGAAATTGAAAAAACTGGAATATGTTTTTGTTAAAATGTGTGTGTGTGTGTGTGTGTGCGCGCGCGCGCACGTGCGCACACACACACACACACACACACAAAGAAACACCTGGGAAGGACGCACCACACTTTGTGGAGGGTGGTTATATTTCTTGCAAGGTAGGGAGGGGATGATGTGTGGGTAGGTTGGGGTAGATTCCCTTTTATAGTTTTATTTAAAAAAATTTTTTTTTTACAACGTGTATTACTTGCTTTGATGATGGAAAAGATTTCTAGAAAAAAATTCACTTAATGAAGAAAAAAGAGAAGGAAAGGGCTTTGTAAAATATTCTGATTTGATGTTGGGACAATGGGGTCTCCATGGTCAGAATTTTGAAAGTGCCATCGCACCCTGAGGACATTCGCCTTTTGAGAGAAGAGAAATTCTACAGCCAAACATGGAGACTATGAGTGGAGAACGTTAGGTTTGGGGACTGAGCAGAACCCAGGAGAGAACAGGAGTTCCTTCCTCACGCCTGGGACCCCAGTGTATGGCCCCCTGCCCTGTTCTCTAGAACCCAGCTGCAGCTTTGGAGCCCTGTGACCATCCAGAGCACCCTCGGTCACAGGACCCTCCAGCTTGTCCTCGGAAGTGCGGAGCAGAGAGGATGAACGCCATGTTGGGAGCAGAGCACGCAGAGAGGAGGTGTGGGGGGAAGGCCCCAGTGCTGCTTCAGACGTAGCCAGCAGACCCCGCGACGTGCAGTCAGGACCTGCACTGCCCCTTGGCCACCCCACCCTTGTCATCCCTTCAAGACTGGGGCTCCTCGGCACTGAGCAGCCCCCCGCAGGACAGGAACCGCTCTCACCTGCTCAACCGAGCACCACCTCCCTCACCCTCCCCTGCACTTAGCCCCTTATCCTTTCTGTGGGCTTTTCTCTCTTTCCACAATGAAGAAAGCCCAACCCTTCTCCTCCCCACACAGATTTTGAACATCTGCTAAACATTGCTGCAAATCAATTTAAAAAAGAAAAGAAAGAAGGACTGAAATGTGCGTGGCGGTCACTTCTCTTCAGCCTGCGCCTGCTGGCTTTGGGAGGGAGCCCGGGCGTGGCCTCGCTCCTGGTGGACCAGGCCCTTCGTGGCTGCGCGGGCGCTGCTGCCTCCCCGAGGAGCGGCTGCTGGGCTCTTTGTGTCACAGCAACGGCCACATGACACTCCTCAGAAAGGCCCCTGGGAGGTCGAGGCTGCGTCACACAAGCACGCCGTCCCCGAACAGAGAGTGGGGCGCCGTCGTGTGGGCAGAGGTCTGAGAACAGGAGCCTGAGCTACTAGGTCCTGAGGGCTCCCTGGTGGCCGAGGAAGCTGTCCCCTCTCCTCCCCCACCCGTGCGGGCAGGCTGCCCAAGTGGTCAGGGAGGGGAAGGCCGGGGGGCCCGGTCAGTGGCGCGTTCTTTCAACGAGCAGCGCACTTGTGGTTTATGGCTTCTGTCGAGGGATTGAAAGGTCTGAGGTTCAAACCCTCAGGGCCTCCAGGGAAAAGAAAAGGACTCTTGTTAAGAAAACATTCCTAGCAGCTCATCTCGAAGGATGCTTTGCTGAGGCCCCAACTCTTGACCTTTGTGTGAGAAAGCGTGTCACTAAGTAGAAAACTGGAAGGCGTCTGACCCCCAGGGCCCCCAGTTACAAATTCCTCCCTGGACTCAGCCACACAGGCTGCTCAGCCGGGAGCGGCTGAGGCCCGGGCGAGGAGGAGGAGGCCCTCGAGGGAGGCCTGAGGGAAGCCAGGCCCAGAGGGCGTCTGCCTCGGGGGAGGCTGCACTGAGAGGCCTTCCAGTGCTTTTCTCTGAGAAATTGTGTGTCCAGGATGTGGCGTTGAGAATATGGGGCATTTAAGAGCAGTGAACGATGATAAGAAGTCTCCTTTTTTATTCCACGAATTTAAATGCAAAGACAAGACATTCACCACAACTTTACAGAGAAAAATACAGTGAGAAGAGACTCCGTGTCACCTTGAAATGCCTTTCCCTCCAGGAAAGCAAACCTTTTGCCAACATTGGAGCTCCTCCAATCCTCACAATACACTTAAACGATCTTGGAAAGTGAATTACCTACTATCACTGCTTAAAATTAAACACAGGATCCCCGCCTTAGGCTGTAAGCACTAAGGATGGAGAACCTTCGCCAGACGTCTGGGTTAACAGCAGTCTGCATGTATTCTCGCCGGTGTTATCAGGTTCCAGTTCTAGTCAGGAAGATTCTGGAAGGGTAGAGACAGCACAGACTAAGGAAGGGCCAAAGCAACATTTCCCTCTGTTGGCGGCTGAACCAAACCCTTTCCAATCTGCTAGAGTCAGAGGAAGGACTCCCCTGTGAACCCTCAGTTCACCCAGCTCTGCCCCAGACCAAACTTGCTGCTTAGGACTCCATGGAGAAGCTCAGCATGAATGCTTTTTAGTGAAATAATTCATTATTTAGGAGCCCCATTTCAGAGTTTTATATTCATCAGGTATCTGTGCAGGGGGAAGAAATCCCCTTAAGCTTTAGGACAGTTGAAGAAAATTTCAGGTAGAATTACTACAGATCTGCTTTTTTTTCTCTTAGTTTCTGGAACATCATATCCCTAAAGGGGCTATCAAATTCAAGGCTTGTCAATGAGAATTTTTGGCCATGTCCATACAAAGGTTAGGAAGTGTAAAGATCTAGAAAAATGTTTGTGCACACTTTCATTGTAAGTCTTTGCAAGAATCATGCAGGAGGCCTCTGTGGGCAGTTCCCAGACATAGTGTCAAGGTGAGGAAGTGTTTGGAGGGAGACCCGGTACTAAGGGCAGCCCATTCTAATTCCGGGTAGTTATGCCTTATAAAATCACCGCAAGCGATGCTTAGCGATTACTGTGGCTCCTGGGGAAATGCAGGGTTAGCTTCCTCCAAGCTTCTGGTCCCAACTTCTTCATCCGTCCATCAATACACAACCTTGCAGCAGGTGTGTTTCCATTTAAGGACACCTTACTCGGCACAGTGTTGATTCCCTCGCCTTGGACCCATGGCCAATAGCGCCAAACTCATGCCTGAAGGAAGCTTCTCTAACACACGTGTTTTCTCCCTAAAGCACATGGCAGCCCACTTGCACGTAGGGCCACGAGGCAGCACGTCATTGACACCACGTTTGGGGCCATTCAACAGTGAAATCACCAACAGGAAGCCCACGAAACAGGGAACTACGGAGACCAGGACGAGGACAGGTGTTTTCAGTCTGAGAGCTGAAACAGGAAGGCAGAGAGGGTCATTCAGCCTCTGCTGAAAGGAACGTGTTTGCTGAGTGGTTCAAGATTTTCTCCACCCGGTGCATCCGGGAGTGACCACAAAATTCCTGGTTTGGGGGTCACCAATGAATTTTAGCAGGTGGATAAACTCATGAGTACAGAACCGGTGAAAAACGCAGGTTGGCTGTCTGTCCTTCAGGCTGAGATTTCATCAACCTGGTTCTCATCCCACCGTCTTCCCCTCATGTTCTAAATTCATCGTCGGCTACTTTGCCTAGAAAAAGGCGACAGCCTCCGGGAAGGGAAACAGATTGTTATTTTAGTCATTTGTATCTTATGAATTTGTTTGTCAGCTTCCTTGCCGGGAAGGACCTGAGAGCAAATTGAAAGGGCGGTGTTCAGGGAGTTGATGGGGTTAGAGGGGGTGGGTCAGAACCCTGAGCATGCGCAGAGCAACTGTGAAGGAGCGTGGCCTGATGTGAGAGAGGGGTTCACCCTCCCCGAAGGACGGGAGACCCTAGAAGCCCATCCTTCCACGGCCAGAGGACGCCCCACACTGTTGACAATTTGCCAGAATTCAACTGCACCTAGTTTTGTCTCCTGTCAGCCAGAAGCATTCTCCCCAAATGCAGCTGGTTTGCTCGTTTATGAAAACATTTCCTGCTTATCACTGGGCCTGGAAACGTCTGTTCGGAGACAGCATGTGCTCCCCCTGACCCCTGAGGTCTTCCCGAATTCAGGTCAGTCAGAGCTTCCCCACCACGCAGGGCGCTGGCTCAGTTGGGTCTGTGCAAGCAAGTGAAAGCGGGGCTGAGCCTCCCCGCTGCTCCCCACCCCGGCTCACAACATGGACCCTGAATCCTTTGTCCTCATTGGTGAGGCCGGACTGCCTTCTTCAGCCTGGCTTGGACCGCAGCTTTCCGGAACAGTCGACTCCTTCGCCTCGGGCTAGACTTCTTGGCTTCCATCCCTGACTTGTGATTGACCTCTGCCCTCAGAATTCTCCGTGGTCCTGTCCTGATTTTCCAGTTTCCTGACCTTTTGCTTGGCTTTGCAACCCTCAGCTTGTCGTCTTGGCAGCTTCCTCACGAAGCTAAGTCCTGCTGGTGTTACACCCTCCCCGTCTTCAGTGTGGGGCTCTGAAGATTCAAGTCTCTCTCTGGGGAGGGGGGGTCTGGTTTCCAGGCCCACCACCGAGCATTCTGCCACCTGGGTTAGACCCAGGAAGAGCCAAGACGTGGGCACTAGAAATCACCTTGCCGGAGGCCGGTGTGGAATTGCCTCCCGGTGACCTGCTCGAGGAGGCAATCTGAGTCTCAGGTGTTTCACCTTCTTCTGGGCTGATGAGTGTCGGAGGCAGGCCCCTGGCCAGGGCGGCCTCCGCCATTAAAAGATGGCGCCTGGCGAGTTGCCAAGAAAAGTTGCCTCGTGAGACTAAGCGGAATGCCCAAAGAGGAGGTCAACAGCATTGGTTGCTAGCAAAAGTCGTTCGTTTAGGTGTGCAGCCTGATTCGCTCCCTCCTGTACCCTGCTCGCTCACTGGTCATGTAAGCGTATATAAGTGTGTAGACTTGCGGAAATAAAGAGAGAGAAGATGCATCTGAACTGGGGCTTCTTGTCATCCTTGCGCGTCGAGGGCGATAAATGGCGCCGAAACCCGGGAACTAAATAAAGAAAACTTGCAGGTAATCCACAGGAAAGCGGGGAGTAAAGTTCCGCAGGTAAGCGGGGTCATTAGCCACGTTCAAAAGTGGGAATTCTGCGGTAAAGCGGGGAGTAAAGGTCGACTGAAGTATATGCTTGTAAAAGGTTAATGTGCTAGTTAATGTCTTTAACGTCCGCGTCTGTTGTCTGTGTGTTCATAATGGGATCTGAAGTATCTAAAGTGCGGTTGGAAGGGTCTTTAAAAGACCTGCTGAAAGCCAATGGAACTCCACTAAAAGCAAAAACTGCTCGGGTCTTTTTGAATACAGTGGAAAAGGCGGCTCCATGGTTCCTAGATGAAGGCTTGCTAAACATACCTCAATGGGACCACTTAGGGGAGGATTTGAAGAAACAAGATAATAAAAGGCCTTTGCCACCCGGGACCCTGGCAATATGGACCTTAGTCCGAGGATGCCTGGTGGGGCCAAAACCCAAATGTGAATCA
The DNA here is from genome assembly GCF_022355385.1 of Mustela nigripes. Classification (NCBI taxonomy): domain Eukaryota; kingdom Metazoa; phylum Chordata; class Mammalia; order Carnivora; family Mustelidae; genus Mustela; species Mustela nigripes. The sequence continues at coordinate 245,326,699 of NC_081557.1, read as the reverse complement.
GCTCTACAAGAGGGAGCAGAGGCATTGGAGGAAGTGAAAGAGGAGCGGTCTTCTCGTGCCTCAGAGGGGGGTAGTTCTAGTGAAGAGGAAGAAGAAATGTCAGGGGAGGAGTTAGACCATAAAATGCACTCCAAGTTTGAACAGTTGAAATTGTTGACTCCAGTGACGCCTAGTGCCCCTCCGCCGTATAATCCTATGGCGTGCCAAGGAGCTTGTAGCTGCTGCACCACATGTGGTAGTGGCAGGGTTTCGAGCTGGAGAGATCATGACCTGGCCTCTGCCTTTCCGGTTTTAGAGGACCAAAACAACCAGCGGTATCATCAGCCTCTTGATTTTAAACTAGTTAAGCAATTAAAGGAAGCAGTCATGCAGTATGGCCCTCAGGCAGCCTTTACGGTATCTTTGTTGGAGACCATAGCAGGAATGAACTTAGTCCCTGGAGACTGGGGTAACCT
>NC_081557.1:245324127-245326144 GCF_022355385.1 Mustela nigripes | reverse complement strand
GGAGAGATCATGACCTGGCCTCTGCCTTTCCAGTTTTAGAGGACCAAAACAACCAGCGGTATCATCAGCCTCTTGATTTTAAACTAGTTAAGCAATTAAAGGAAGCAGTCATGCAGTATGGCCCTCAGGCAGCCTTTACGGTATCTTTGTTGGAGACCATAGCGGGAATGAACTTAGTCCCTGAAGACTGGGGTAACCTAACCCGCGCAACCTTGTCGGGAGGGCAATATCTAGTATGGAAAACAGCCTGGCAAGAATACTCACAGGACACTGCCCTCCGTAATGCAGCAGCTGGAAATCCTCAGTGGGACCTAGAAATGTTAATGGGAATAGGACCGTACATGGGAAAGCAGGCCCAAATACAATACAACCCTGTGGTGTATCTACAAATAGCCGCGGCGGCCACTAAAGCATGGAAGACAATTCAAGGCAGTGGGAATTTACAGGGTCAGCTGTCTAAGGTAATACAAGAACCAAATGAAGCATATGCTGATTTTGTACCGAGGCTGATGCAAACAGCTGGTCGAATATTTGGGGAGGTAGAGGCAGCCATGCCATTGATAAAACAGCTGGCTTATGAGCAAGCTAATAAATGGTGTAAAGAAGCCATCAGACCCTGGAAAAGCAAAGACTTGAGTACATATATTAAAGTTTGCAGGGATATCAACGACAGCGTTATTCAAGGGCAGGTTATGGCTGCAGCTATCACTCAAGGTTTACAAGGATTTCAGGGAGCTCAACAATATAAACATAGGGGTGCTCCTGGAGTTTGCTATTACTGCAAGGAGCCAGGGCACCTTAAGCGTGAGTGCCCCGAGAGAAAGGTGTCTTATCAAGAGCCTAGAAAACCAGGTATCTGCCCAAGATGTGGGAAGGGTGCCCACTGGGCATATGAATGTCGCTCAATAAGGGATCTACAAGGAAACTCTCTGCCTCCAAGAGAGTCAAAAAAACGGGAAGGGGGGCCCCACACCCCAGGGCCCTCAAATGTATGGGGTGCTCCAACAGGTGGCTTGCTCGCATTATCTGCCGACGAGCCAAGGCGAGCCACAACAGGAAGTGCAGGATTGGACATCCGTGCCACCACCAGACTCATATTGACTCCAGAGATGGGGACCCAGGTAGTCGAATCAGATTTTAAGGGCCCATTACCTGAGGACACCGTGGGCCTCTTGCTAGGACGGAGCTCCACGGCGTTATCAGGACTCACTGTTCACCCCGGAGTTATAGATGCTGATTATAAAGGAACGGTGAAAATCCTGGTATCCTCCCCACATGGAATTACAGCTATTAGTCCAGGTGATAAGATAGCTCAAATCCTGGTATTGCCTAGTTGTCACAAGCTTTTTGGGAGCCATGAGGTTACGCGGGGACAGAAGGGGGTTCGGTTCATCTGGGGCTCCTCTAGCATGCATTACGCTAAGCATGGAAAATAGACCCCTTTACTCTCTTTGGATAAGAGACAAGAAATTCACGGGCTTATTGGACACTGGAGCAGATGGCAGTATCATCAATGAAGCTGATTGGCCTAAGGATTGGCCTGTGCAGAAGGCTGATCAAACACTTCGAGGATTAGGGATTGCTCAGAGCCCCATGTGCAGTGCAGCTACACTGCCATGGGAGGATGATGAAGGCCACCATGGACTTGTGCAGCCATATGTCCTTAAGATTCCCATTTCATTGTGGGGACGGGATGTCTTGGCCCAAATGAACCTGAAGTTGACTACAGAATTATTCTATATTGAGGAAGCTCAAGCCTTAATGACTAAGTCTGGTTATCCTGGAACGGGGAGCCTAGGAAAACACCTGCAGGGCACCCCTGAACCTATTCCCTTGACTAATTACTTCTCTCAAAGAATAGGTGGGCCGGGGCTGGGTTTTTCTTAGGGGACACTGAACCTCTAAAAATTCAATGGAAAAACAGTAAACCCTTGTGGGTTCCTCAGTGGCCCCTGCCTAAAGAAAAATGCGAAGCTGCCCACACGTTAGTAAAAGAGCAACTTGCCGCCGGGCATAT
>NC_081557.1:245178913-245309127 GCF_022355385.1 Mustela nigripes | reverse complement strand
CTGCCTTCAGCTCAGGTCATGATCCCAGGGTTCTGGGATCGAGTCCCACATCGGGCTCTCCACTCAGTGGGGAGCCTGCTTCCTCCTCTCTCTCTCTGCCTGCCTCTCTGCCTACTTGTGATCTCTGTCTGTCAAATAAATAAATAAAGTCTTTTAAAAAAAAAAAAGTGGAATGCTTAGCCTGCTGTGTGTGACACTGTAGGGGTGTGATAATATTTGCTAAATGAGTGAATGAATGAGTTGGAGCCCAGAAAAACTCTTTTCTTCCTGCTGGTGTTCCTGCATGCCATACACATGAAGATCTTTGTAATCTGTCATTTTGGGCCCCACACCTTTCACATGTTGAGAGTGTCGGCGGTCTTGCTGACTCGTGGGGCTGCATGTTGGGGACAAGGAGTAGACAACTTTTTGGATTTACCTTTATAGCCATCAGATTCTAGACCCCACAACCTCCAGAGCCACTGAAAAGCCAATTTTGCACTAACACATAGAAGAGGGAATCAGCTCCTCGGTGGTACTGGGAACTTGCTACTGGGTTTGTCTTTCTTCCCCAGTGAGTCCTTCCTACTGGTGGGGGTGTCGTCTCTGGAGATGGCAAAATTAAAGTCTCACAAGCTGAGAGGACGACAGTGTCTCTCCAGATGGACCTCCCTGGGCTTTGGGACCGCAGCCAGAATCCCAGATCTGGCCATTCAGTCTCATAACCGTCTTTCCTGTGGAAGTGACCAGAAGTCCTGCTCTCCAGCTTCCGCCTGTGTGTGGTCTCCCTAGGTTTTTAATCTTTTTGGCAAACACATGCAGAAATACAGTTTTGAGACGAGCTGATGACTCACAATCACATGTTCACACTGGAGTCTATACGGGAGCCGAGCACATGATTGATGTTCATGGAGGGGCAGCCACTTGAGAAGAGCTGCGGAGGGAAGTCTCAGGTCAGTGCGCGTCTGCCTGGGCGGGGCTGCATTGTCAGGGCTCCAGAAGGAAGTACAAGTCCTTCATGAGGTGGTTCTCTCTGACTTGCACAGTCACTTGACCAACTCCGTGTCTTTCATCCCACCGTGCCTCAGCCCGTGTTAAGGCTGTGGGTCTTGAACTATGGTCTCTAGATTGAGTCACACAGTCACACAAATGCCCTACTCTTCTTCTTCTTCTTCTTCTTTTTTAAATAGATAGCACTTCAGCATTAAAGATTTTTTTTAAAAGAGTTTATTTATTTATTTGACAGAGAGAAATCACAAGTAGGCAGAGAAGCAGGCAGAGAGAGATGGGGGAAACAGGCTCCCCACCAAGCAGAAAGTCTGATGTGGGGCTCGATCCCAGGACCCTGAAATCATGACCTGAGCTGAAGGCAGAGGCTTAACGCACTGAGCCACCCAGGCTCCCCTGCTCTACTCTTTTTAAGACCCATGGTTGTCCCCCCAATCCATGATTTCACTCTCTGTGGTCTCAGGTCTCAGTTACCTGTAGTCAACCGTGGTCCAAAGCAAACGCTCCTCCTTCTGACTTGTCAGCAGAAGGTAAGTAGTAGCCGAATGCTACATCATCACAGCTTTCTTCAACTCGTCACATAAGCATTGTATCATTTAATGTCATCACTAGAAGAAAAATCGAGAGAGGGGGAGAGATGGACCACATTTACATAACTTTTATGACACTTCATTGTTATAATTGTCTATTTGATTAGTAGGTATTGTTAATCTTTTACTGTGGCTAATCAATTATTATTATTATTATTTTAAAATATTTTATTTATTTATTTGACAGAGATCACTAGCAGGCAGAGAGGCAGGCAGACAGAGAGAGGGGGAAGCAGGCTCCCTGCTGAGCAGAGAGCCCGATGCGGGGCTGGATCCCAGGACCCTGAGATCATGACCTGAGCTGAAGGCAGAGGCTTAACCCACTGAGCCACCCAGGCGCCCCTACTGTGACTAATTTATAAATTAAGCTTTATTCATGGTATGTGTGCATAGGGAAAAACAGTCCACATAGGGTTAAGGGACTGTCTGTGGGTTCAGGCATCCACGAGGGTCTTGGAAGGAATCTCCTGCACATAAGAGGAGGCTACTGTATGTGGCCGCTTTTGAGGCCCAAATGTATCGAAGCTTTGAGGCTTCATAGGTTTTCTTCATGTTTTATTTTTTTAAAAGATTTTATTTATTTATTTGACAGACGAAGATCACAAGTAGGCAGAGAGGCAGACAGAGAGAGAGGAAGGGAGGCAGGTTCCCTGCTGAGCAGAGAGCCCGATGCAGGGCTGGATCCTGGGATCCTGAAATCATGACCTGAGCTGAAGGCAGAAGCTTTAACCCATTGAACTACCCAGGTGCCCCGGTTTTCTTTTAAATCAAGGATTTAAAAATACATAATTATTTTCATTTTTTAAAGGGGGTCTCACAATTTTTTGAGGTACATAAAGGCTGTTTGCTAACAGCAAAAAGTACCAGGAGTCAGTGATCTAGATGCCATGACTTAAGTGACTGAACCTTCTTTCCCACCACCTGTCATCATTAATGAATCAGAGGCAATTCCTGCAGGAAGAGACCACCCACCAGCCTTGAGGTGGGGTAACCAACAAGAACCACCATTACTGAATGCTTACCACGCATCAGGCGCGGGGCTGTGCGCAAACTATCCTGGTTAATCTTCATGACAATGCTGTGAGGGGTTAGTGTTCCTTCTACAGAGGGAAATGTGAGGATGGAGTTACTTGCCCAAGGTCAAGCTGTTAGTAGTTGATGGGTCTGAGATACTATACCTCTATCACATTTCTTTTTCTTTTAATTAACGTATATTATTTGTTTCAGAGATACAGGTCTGTGGTTCATCAGTCTTACACAAGTCATAGCACTCACCATAGCACATACCCTCCCTAATGTCCATCACGCAGCCACCCTCTCCCTCCCACCTCCTTCCCCTCCAGCAACCCTCAGTTTATTTCCTGAGATTGAGAGTCTTTTATGGTTTGTCTCCCTCTCTGGTTTCATCTTGTTTCATTGTCCTCTCCCTTCCTCTAGCATCCTCTGTCTTGTTTCTCAAATTCCTCAGATCAGTGAGATCACATGATAATTGTCTTTCTCTGATTGAGTTATTTCACTTAGCATAATACACTCTAGTTCCATCCACGTCTTTGCAAATGGCAAGACTGCTTTTCTTTTGAGGGATGCGTAGTATTCCATTGTGTATATATACTACATCTTCTTTATCCATTCATGTGTTGATGGACATCTAGGTTCTTTCCATAGCTTGGCTATTGTGGACATTGCTGGTATCAACATTGGGGTGAACGTGACCCTTCAGATCACTACATTTGTATCTTTGGGGTAAATATCCAGTAGTGCAATTGCTGGGTTGTAGGGTAGCTTTATTTTCAACTTTTTTCAGGAACCTCCGTACTGTTTTCTAACTGTCCCATTTCATTGGGACTGCAGGCACTGTGCTTGCCACTAGGGACTTGCAAGCTTGGAAGTGGACTTGGTAAACCAAACAATATGCCCATTTTCATCTTGAATAAGAATGGCTCAGGACCCAGGAGGAGCAGACATTTCAGTTGGAGTCTGAAGGTAGAGAAAAAGCCAATGTCTGGTTCAAAGACCATCAGGCGGAAGGTCTTGTGTGAGAGTCAGCCTTTCTCTTCTATTCAGGCCTTGAACTGATACAAGAAAATCTGCATTTTGATCTCACATGTGTGCTTATTAGGGCTGATCACCAGATATATTGTTTCTGCTTTTGGGACACATAGTAAGACCATAATTCTTGGTTCTCCCCTCCCCCTCAGGGTTGGTTGGGGCCATGTGACCAGCTCAAGGTCAAGCTTTAAATGCTGTTTTGAGTCCCTCCAGAGCTCTCTCCCCCTCTCCCACCATTCCAGATAGAAGGTGCTTCATCATCTGTCTTCCAAGAGAACTCATGGCAGATATGTAGCCCTGTCATGAACATAAAGTATAAGCAAGAGACAGATCGGTGCCATTTAAACCCCTGGAATCTTGGGGGTTTATTTGTTATTGCAAAATAACATTGACTGTCCTGCCTGTCTATGCATACTCTTTGGGGAGGGTGCCTGGGAGTTTGCTTTTCAGAAAGCCTCCTAGTCCCCCTGGGGAGAGCCACTGTGTGTGCATGGAAACTCTCTGCCCATTCCATGTCATTTTCTGAGAGTTCTTATGGAGACAGTCTATCTGACTCTGGTTTTCAAATGGCCAATTCAAAGTCAGGATCTTGCAAAATAAGCTTTGGACCACCAGTTTTAAGGAACAAGTTCCGTGAAACATTTGAGATTGTTCTAGAAAATCCAACCTCACCTAATCCAGAGTGACATGTACTCACATGGCTGCTGCAACTAGATACCAAAAAGAAAAAAAAAAAAAATCGAATCTGGAAACATCTCTGAACAGTTATTAAATAGCATCTAATCCCTAATGGAGAATTCATTTTCATTTAATAACAAGTTATTGTGAAGTATAATGAAAAATAGAGTGGCATGCAAAATAAGCTGGCCTCTGTTGTCATTGACATGGTGCCAGTTTCTTGGGTGCAGTGTTACACTACTATCCATCTTCATAAAGCACTCCTTGGAAAGCATTATTGAACAGCAGGAAGGATCAGTGGATGACAGCTTCATTAGTCATGACTAGGTAATTCTGGCCAATTTCTCCTGGGAATTATTAACACATTCCTAAACACCCCTTGGTTAATGGCATCCAAAGAAGAAAAGGAGGAGATTGGTTGTAAGATCTTGGATTTTGTCCAAATCCAGCTACAAGTGACCCTACGAAGGTCACAGAGCAGTCTCTCTTCCCTCAGAGCTCTCTGGAATGCTTCTGGGAAATGGGACCTTCCTAGCCCGTAGGGAGGAGACCTGAAAACTCTTGCCCATTGCTAAAGACCTAGTGGAGAGAAAATACTGGAATGCCATCTGCTTGGTAGGCAAATTTAAGCAGTCTCATTTGGTAAATGGATAGATTAACCCCAAGTTTATTCTTGTCTCTGGCTAAAAAAGTAGGAGCTCCAAGGGGGTGTCTTTGTGACCCCGGTAACTACACAATAAAGACCAGAATCCAACAGGTTCCTGTGATTCCTGGCAGCCAGGTATCCCACATTTGCCAAAGATTACCTAATCTCCCCAGAGCTTGATCACTTAGCCTGGAGGCTTGAGAGACAATGTGGTCTGCCAGTCTAGATTTCCCATGTTTTCCTGACTTCTCTAGTGACACTGCCTTTTCAGTTGCCTGGTGAGTCAGCTGGGTGGGGTTCTGAGCAGTCTTAGCAGAAGAGTGGTTTACTCTGCTGGTGGACAGTTTTACCTCTGGGTGAAAACTTTGGGATGATGGTGTTTCTCAAGCTCTCTGGCTGCTTCATGGTGTAGCACAAGGGCTTACAGATTGGGAGGAGATCAGAGCTCACACTTTTGCCTTGCCCTTTACTCCCTGTGAGAGCTTGGGCAACTTAATTACCCCCCCCCTCCCGCCTTAGGCTTAGTTTCCTCATCTGCCAAATAGGGGTGATGATATCTATCTCATAGGATTTGTGAGGATTAATCAATGCAATTAGGTAAAGCATTTGCCGGAATGCCTTGGTAAATATGTCTTCCATTACTTGTGTAGCGGTCAGCTATGTCCTGCTTAAAAACAAAACCAGAAATAATCAGAAAATGAAAACCAGTATGAGTTATTCATATTATCCTGCCTACTATGAAAATATGTTCTTATTTTCATTTACTTTGGGAAAAGAAAAGCAGTGGTGGCCAAAAGATCATGACTAATATCTGTCAGTCATCAGACCCTTGTTGAATTTTTACAACATCTCCATTGTTGTCCTCTTTACCAGATGAGAAAACTGAGGTGTAGAAAAGTAAGTTGCCCAGGCAGTAAGTTTTGGAGCTGGGTTTGGAAACAGGATCATCTGCCTGCAGACACCGCATCCTACACCATCACCACTGTGGTCATGAGTCTTCGTTGAGGAGGATTGAATCTAGTACAGAACTCCTATTTCAACAGCAAACTTCCTAAGATCACGCACGTGTTTATAAATTGCTCTCCTGCGAGGTACCCCCTGCGACTCTCTGCAGAGCTGAAGCCAATCCATACTCAAGCTCTGGATCCTTCGGGAGCTTTCCCTGGATCCCTTCTCTTTGCTCTCTCAGCAGTGCTGGCCTGGGCCTTTCCACCACCCACTCAGAGCCCCATTCATTCATTAATGGCTCCTGAGATTAGTGCAAGAGACAAGCAGAGAGAACAGCAAGTCAAAGAAGAGAAAGAACTGAAGTGTGGTCACAGTCTCAAGGTGGATTTTATTTTTAAGTATTCGGTATCATAAAGCCTAACCGTTTATTATCTGAACTTCCCCCAACACCCCTGCTGCCTCTGGCTTTTCTGGAAGAGAGGGATTTTTCACCAGCTGGTTTTGTAGCAATGACAGTTGTTGACATTCAATGGATAAGTTTAAATATCTTCTTGTGTTTTCTTTAAAATCGAGTTAAGAGGGGCGCCTGGGTGGCTCAGTGGTTTGGGCTGCTGCCTTCGGCTCGGGTCATGATCTCAGGGTCCTGGGATCGAACCCTGCATTGGGGTCTCTGCTCCGCAGGAAGCCTGCTTCCCTCTCTCTCTCTCTCTCTCTGCCTGCCTCTCTGCCTACTTGTGATCTCTGTCTGTCAAATAAATAGATAAAATCTTTAAAAAAAATAATAAAAAAAATAAAATCGAGTTAAGAGTATCTTTTGGTTTTGGTTTGGCAACATTCGGAGGCTGTTCCAATGAACTATTTTCTGTAAAAAAAAAAAAAAGTTAAAAATTTTAAATCCAACTAGAATTTAGTACCAATTATGATCAGTTTGGTAAATACTTATCAAGTGCTTCCTACTTGCCTGGTACTGTGCCTGGCCATGGGTATAGGAATGAATAAAAGATCTCCTCTGCCTTGTAGAGCCTCTGATCTGGGGGTGCTCCTGGGACTTTGTGGGGAACCTGTTGGAGAATCTGCTGGAGAGTCTGTTGGAAGTCACCTGCCTGGGCGCCACTCTGGGACAGCCTGACTCAGCAGGTGATCCTAACCCATCCCAATGTCCAAGACACACTGGTTGAGAGCAGGTATCATTTGTACTAATCACAAATCCCAGCTTTAGAGAATTAAGGTCTTGAGGGATCCAGAGACCCCTCAGCTACCCTCTGTCCACATTTGTCTCCTCAAAGTCCAGGCAGGATGAGCCTGGCTAGAGACAGATCTGTTTCCTATCACGGCTGGCAGAAGTGCTGAGGATTTCTGTCAAAAATTCTGGAAGCCCAGGATTAGCCCCAGGTCACTAGGGGCTAGGAAACATCTTAATTTTAGAGTTTTTAAAATCAGAAAAATATGATTGCAAAAAGAACCTTTTCATTTTTTTTCCTCTCTTGCCTCCTGATTTGCATAAGAATGAGACAGGACTTGTCTTCTTAAATTAGCCTTTTACATTTCTTGGGAAATGCCAAATCTAAGTTTATAAGGGATCTGATAACTCAGAATACATTCTTGTGATTCTAAAGCAGCAAAGTGCCAATGGAGAAATAGTGCCTAAATTCCAGCTGTTTCCCGGTCCATGGCTTCAGATTTCTAGAAACTGTTTATCTGATAATATTCTTGTTCCAACTTATTTTTTTCTTTCCCTTTCTGAAAGAAGACAAAAGCCACGATTCAAATAACCGGCTGGCTCTTCATTTCTAAGTGACTTGGGTGAAGTCACCGTGCTGAATTTCACTTTATACAATTAAATTGGGCCAATCTGAAAAACAAGAGCAAGGTTGTGCAACAGCAGAGGTTCGCGGGTGTCGGGATGACGGGAACCGTTTTTACAGAGTCCTGAGTCATGTATGGAGAAGCTGCTGGGTGATGCCTTCACGCCGTGCTTGGACTTACCTGTTTCAACCAGCCATGCTGAGTGCGGACGGTGAGCCCTTCCCTTAGCGCAGCGGCATAAATGTTGTTTTCCTCCACAGAACACCAGCTTCTCGAGGGAGGATACAGATTATGTACTTTTCTTTTCTCCCCAGAAGAGAGGGGCAAGGGTGGGTGGGAAGCGACTAGAGGAGAGGGTGTGAGGTGTTAGAGACATGGACTGAGCCCTCCAGGTTAATGCCGTGTGCTTTTATTTAGCTCGATGCAGACATAGCTCTGTGCAGCTGTCTGGAGAGCTGGGCGTGGACCTAGAGGTACAGAAGAATGTAATACAGAAGGGTGGGAGTGAGCATCACAAAGGGAAGGCAAGAATTATTCAATAAATGGTTTTGTAGACAAAGATTAAAATGAGGGAAAAAGCACTTTGGATTCATACTTTGAACCACATCTTGAGATGAATTTAACCTGACCCTCATTAATTGTTCGTTCCTTAAGCTTCTCTCTTTCCATGGGTGCCAGTGTTCAGAATCACACACAGCCCCACGATGAACTAATGGGTCGGGGGCATGGCTCCCTTATTACCAGGGGACAAGCCCCAGGGCCACGGCACTGAGGCTGACCCGGGAACGAACCCAGCTGACTTCTCCAGTTGATGTGATATTTGGGTAAAGGACACATTGCAAATCTGCTAGACAATTTATGGGAGACCAAAAGAGGGTCATCACATTTGTGATCTGAAAGGAAAGGGGGAATTTGGGGACACTAAGCTACTGTGTTTCTGTAACTTCTAAGAGAGTACCAGGCATAGAGTGGATGCTGAGTAAATGTCTGTAGATTACACGACCCTTGTGTCTTGGTGCTTTACTGGGCAGACTGAAGTACTGATCTTTGTGGCAGTGATTGCCTGAGCTCAGACCTCCTTTAAGAATAAAGAATCTTCACACCCTAGGTCTTCCTGGGAGCATTTCTTCCGTATTCTAGAGTAGAAGAGCACAATGGAGGCTTCAGGGCAGCATATGACCATGGTTAAACATCAACTCTCAGGGGAGGGTTGGGGGTGGACCTTCCTTCCTCACCCTGGTTGATCAGGCTTTTGCCAGGGTTTGCTTTCCGTGTCCACCCAGAGAACTTTGTTTCCAGCCAGGTCCCCACTTGCCCCTGGAGCGTAAGCCCAGCGTCCCTGGATCCCTGTGTTGGAGCGAGGTGAATGGTGGACACATGTGTGTCAAATGCCTGAAGCTTTGGTCCTTCCTGGCTTGCTAGTCTTTATTTGTGGGTTGGAACAGGGAGAGGGAGCTGAAGAGAAAACTCATTCTCATTCTTTAGCGATGTGTAAATATATTGCCATTGGCTCTTAGGGCGTAGCTCTAAGCCAGTAATGAAAAAATGTTTTAGCTGGTGTGGGAGCACATTTGCATCCACATATATGCATACATGTCTACTTTTGGCAGACGGCAGAAGCTGCTGGATGAGGTGCTTCCTATCCCTCTGGCTAGGGAATCCGACCTCCTACATAACGTTTTCTTGACAACTCTGGTCTACGCTGATTTATCCATGATCTCAGCCCTTGTCGCAATTATTGTCTTCACCATAGTCAGGGCAGACTTTCTGTAAAGCAAAAGAAGCTTCAGGACTTGTTGGTTGTAAGGGCAACTGCCGATGGTGTGGTCCTTGCCATGGTCACATGCTTGGCTGAAGTTGCAAAAATAAGATATTTTAACTGCAGGAGGCTAAGGATATGGTCTCCTCCTCTGGGCTTCCCCCTCCATCAGTATTTCCCTGAGGAGTCTGGGTCAGTGTAAATGTCTGTGGACGAACCCTGAGCATCTGGGGGACTCTAGCTAAGGAGAAGTTGAGTTGGAGATTCATTCGTTTTGGGTTCAATGGATCTATTCGGATGGTTTGCCCTTACTTCTGTGTTAGCCATACCAGGGTAAGAATGACTTCTGGGAATATTCCTGATGGCTTCGGAGCATACCCGACGGGCGTCATGGGATCATCACATTATACTGCAATATAAATGGGTCCCACTCTGCCCGACACTGGAAGTGTGTGGTAGTGAGACGAAAAAAAGTCAAAATGTGCAGAAACAGAAGCTAGTCTATAAAATATTCTTTTAATCCCCAGATGCACAAAATTAGAAGTGGCATATTTGGGTCTCATTGATGACTAGTCAAGACAGAAGCTACCTTCTGGAAAACCACAATACCTATGCAATCAGCATGCCCTGTACCACCATGCTTTTAAGATGAGAAATTGATGCAAAATAGAATTGACCAGAGTTCTTATGTCAGTAGGTCACAAAATCATAGCAAGATGTTGAACTGCGAGGTAGCAATTTTATGCATGGTAAATTGCATTTTGATGCCTCCCAACGTATTGGCGTAGTCTCAGCAGCTGAGACAGCTTGGCCTGCTGACGCCTGGCAATTACAGAAAAAATAACATTCAGAAAGTAATGTAAAAATCACAGCAGTAAAATCACAGCAAAGCAACCTAAGTGCTCCTGTGATAAAACTCCCACACACATTCACCCATAAGTTACTGTACATAGTTTAAGGGTAATTTGATTAAACAATTATGGGACTCCATCCGAAAGAATGACATTTTAAGAGGGATTTAAATTACCTTCTCGTCTCTCCATGAAAATGATATTTATAAAATTGTTGTCGTGTGACGAGATGATTATACAAAGGGTATGCAACCAAAAAAGAAGAAAACCAGGAGAAGGAGTCCAATAGAGGTATAGGATGGAATTTTTTCATAGTTTTGTTATGTTTGTGCTGTTTGTTGGCTTCTAAAGATTTTTGTAATTTGTTGTGGCTTCTTTTTTTCATTTGAAATACCTGAATCTGCCCTTAAGCCACAGTTGAACAACTATGCCTGGCTCTTTGGGAGCCTGGGGGAAGAGTTTAGGGCTTACAATAGCATCCGACATGCTGTACTCATGCTATGTATACTTATTAAATTATTGATTTTAAATATTATTTATTCATTTAAGAGAGAGAGAGTAAGTGAGAGCATGAGGGGGGTGGTCAGAGGGAGAGGGAGAACTAGGCTTCCTACTGAGCAGGGAGCCCCACTGTGATGCAGGACAGGATCCCAGGACCCCAGGATCAATACCTTGAGCCAAAGGCAGGCGCTTAACTGACTGAACCACCCAGGATACCCCCCACCCCAAATTATAGAATTTTAAAAGTAACCATAATAGCTTATGCATGAGAAAATAACTTTGACAATACAGAGCTCCGTGTCAAAAGTAAATAACTTGGGGGGGGGGGTCCTGGGTGGCTTAGTGGGTTAAGCCTCTGCCTTCAGCTCAGGTCATGATTCCAGGGTCCTGGGATCCAGCCCCACATCAGGCTCTCTGCTCAGCGGGGAGCCTGTTTCCCTTTCTCTCTCTGCCTGCTTCTCTGCCTACTTGTGATCTCTGTCAAATAAATAAATAAAATCTTAAAAAAAAAAAAAGTAAATAACAGGCTCCCCCAAGACCTCTGTTGCCCAGGGCTAACTGATACTAATTTGACATCCCTCTTCAAATGCCTTTTTCTTGAGCCAGTTCCCGGTGATGAAGTATGAGCTTTGGAGCAAGCTGCCTAGGTCTGACTCCCACCTCTGCCCCTGTGACTTTGGGAAAATTGCAAATCTCTCAGTGTCTCATCTGTAAAGGGAGGGTCTCACTGTATTGTACCTGAATCTCAGTGGAGCTGGCGGGGGCGGGTGGGGGGCAGTTTAGAACTTAGAACTGCATCTGATGTCCTGTACTCATTATATGGAGAACGAATATATTACCATTTTATTTCAGTTATTTCATGTGCCCTAGTGTGTTACTCTCCCTTCCCAGTAAGACTGTAAGCTTGCTGAGTTTGGGTGCTAAGAGAAAACAGCTTTCACAGTTTCTCCCAAGTCAGAAATGTGAGGACGTGAGCGCCCTCTAGCTGCCGTATGTGTGTTTCCACCCACCCCGCCGGCGCAGTTGAGCTGATGTGGCTATTCTGGTTCAATCAACGTTTATTAGGCAAGTCAGAAGTGGAGGGCAGCTGAGGTGTATCAGAAATTCAGATTCAACACATCAGAAGACACCCCTGAGAAGCTACAGATGTCAGAAATAGAGATACCTTCTGAAAGGGGATGGGATGGTGTCCATGGGAAAATAGGATAGTGTTGGGTTGATAGAAAGCCTCCAAGAGCCGAGTCAATGCTGTCCCTGCATTCCTTTGAAACAACAGCCAGAAGTGCTGCTAAAATGGTCTTGGACGAAGGGCTGCTGATAGTGGAGAAAAGGGAGCTGATCGCCCCAAGATAGCACAGCACCATAATTACCTACAAGAGGAGCTGGAAAAAAAAAAAAAAGAAAAAAAAAAGAAAAAGACAAGATAATAAAAGATCAAAGAAGGAAGAGATTTTTTTCAAGGGAGATTATTTGGGTGTACACCTTATTATCTTAAAAGATTCTCCTTAAGAAACAAATACAGATAGAGTAATCAGTCCCAGGCTGTGGAATGAAATACACAATAGTTACCCAAAACGCCCCCTGAACTCACAGTCTGATATTGAGTGAAAAAAGCTCATTTCAGAAGATTATGAACCCAATTTTGTTAAAAAAAATTTCTAAGTGCCCAAGACAAGAAAAAGAATGAAAAATAGTAAAATATAAACTATTTACTCGGGAGAATGGAATTATGAGAAAAGCTTTTGTTCCTTTGTGCTTTTATGGAATCCTTCCCCCTCCCCATTATAACAAATATGTATCATTTCTATAATTAAAAAAATACCTGTTTATGGGGCGCCTGGTAGCTCAGTCAGTTAAGCCTCTGCCTTTGGTGCAGGTCATGGGCTCAGGCTCCTACTCTCTGCTCAGCAGGGAGCCTGCTTTCCTTCCTCTCTCTCTGCCTGCCTCTCTGCCTACTTGTGATCTCTGTCTGTCAAATAAATAAAAATCTTTAAAAAAAATAAAATGAAAAAATTTTAAATCCGATTTAAGTTTTTATCTAGCAGATTGGCAAAGAACAAAAAGAGTGATACCTATTATTGGGTAAGATGTGGGTAAATATATATTTCGTACATTGCTGGTGAAAACATAAATTATCATGAATTTTTTTTGAGAACAATTTGGCAAAAAACTTTCAAATTTATAATAAGCATTTGATTCATCGATTTCCTACAGAATTTCCTATACAAATTCTTGAACAAATACCCAAAGGTATTTGTAAAAAGATGTGTATCATTTGGTTTGTTAGAGGAAAAAAAAAAAAAAAAACCAAAACTAAAAGTTTAGCTTTATCTCCAGTGTCTAGCCTGTTATTCAGTACATAACTGGTGCATAATAAATATTTGCTGGCTGGCTCAAGGGTTAAGCCTCTGCCTTCAACTCAGGTCATGATCTCAGGTCATGGGATAGAGCCCCACATCGGGCTCTCTGCTCAGCTGGGAGCCTGCTTCCTCCTCTCTCTCTGCCTGCCTCTGATCTATCAAATAAATAAATAAATAACATCTTAAAAAAAATATTTGCTGAATAGTTTCACCAGTTTTTTATATGTTGAACAGAAAGAGATACTAACTGGAGAAATATCTGAAAGAGGAAAAAAGACCAGGGGAAAAGTGGCAGATTTGTCTGTATTTTATCCATCTGTCCATCTGACGTGACTATTAGAAGAATATTCAAGCTCTTCATCGTAGTTGTTACTGAGGATGGGAGGGAATACTGGGCACTAGTTATATCTGTTTCATGCACTACTGTTTTCTTTGAATTTTTTTTACAAATATGTGCTACTTTTGTAATAAAAAAAATTCTTTCATAAAGAGAAAAGAGGTACTACATCAGGTCTTGTAAAGCTTTCCTACCAACAACCCCTTTCCCCACCAGAATATTTACCTAATTACATCAACTGTCTTTAATCTCCTCACCTGGAGTCTATTTTCCTTTTCCTTCTGTTTAGCTCAGACTCTTGGTCTGGACACAGCTTCATCAGTCCCCGAAGCTTCGAAGCTTCGTTGCCACGGAATAAAGAGCTGTGCCCAGCCCCCACTCTTAAGAGAAAGTGTGGTAATGTGCCCCACCTCACTGGGGTCAAAGGGCAGGTGTTTGTGGCTTTCCTTCCCTCCTCCCCCCTGGTGCAGCAGCGCCCCCATGGGTCCAGGCAGAGATCCACAGCCAAGACCTTGTGGGTTAGAGTGACCCCGAGGGCTGACTTTGATAACCACCCTGGGGCCATCAAGTGGAGAGGGTTTGCAGCTGGGGTGGGTGCTGGGGAGGGCCCAGTGGGGAGGGTCATCTGGCCCTGGCGGAACACGGTCTTGGTCTGGCTTCCCCCTTTCCGCCCATGTGCTGTGCTGGCCTGAGGGCCCCCTGTTGGCCTGTACCCCTCGGGGTTCTCATCCCAGGACATCAGGTCTCAGCAGAGGCTGGCCCGCCTTCCCTCAACGTCCCCGAAGGCTGGGACTTTCCACACCTAACTCAGGTACCGCAGGCTTTTTGTTGTTTCTCTAGCCCATTCATTCATCCGGTTGTTGTTAGAAATAATTCCTTGGAGGCTCAGAAACCCGCATGCCTGTAAAATAACAAACCACCTCTGATTAATTTATCAGGGGGACTTGCCAGCTGGTTCTGTTCCTAGCCCTGCGACTTAGATAAATCAAGCAGCCCCTCTGGGTCTGTACCTACCCCCTCTGTTGGTAATGGTGGTAACCATGGCGGTGTAGGTCAGGCTCCCAAGAAGGGAAGCCTGAGGCGTGGATCCTTGTGTAAGTGATTTTGGGGGGTGGCCTCCGGAGAAGGGGGTGTGGAAGCAGGACAGGGAGACAGAATATGCTTCGTTGGATTCCTACTCGGTCCGCTCCTATGGGGAGCTCTGGAGTGGAGATGGCCCCTTGAAGCCTCTCCTGCCTTAAGGTAGGGCACAGGTCTTTGGGCGCCGTGTCAGGTGTTGCTTAAGAGTCCTGGAAGGGCAGCTCAGACACGGGGTACCCACAGGGGGACCGTCTAGGTCAGGCTGCTCCCTTTGGTATAGGCACGCATTCAAAGAAAGGAGACAGGGTGGGCCATTCATAGCTGGCTTTAGTGGCAGTGAGGTAGGGGTGGGGTGGGTGGAGCACGTGCAGGGCTGGACGTTCATGCGGGGCACTGCAAGATAGCGGTAAACTCTGATGTGGCTGGAGCACTCACTGTGTGCCCGGCATTATCCGGAGCCCCTTATAGACATGACATTTGATGCTCACGGCTGCCCTGTGAAATCCGTATTTCATTCTATTATCTGCATTTTGTGGATCAAGACACTGAGTCACAGAGAGGTTAAGTAACTTACCCAAGGCCACACAGTAAGAAGGCGAACTGGGTTGGGAAAAACGGTCTCTAGTCTTTCTGTGACCCTGTAGAAGAGTAACTTTAGTTACAGTTTGAGACC
Source organism: Mustela nigripes (assembly GCF_022355385.1). Classification (NCBI taxonomy): domain Eukaryota; kingdom Metazoa; phylum Chordata; class Mammalia; order Carnivora; family Mustelidae; genus Mustela; species Mustela nigripes. Next base: position 245,293,862 of record NC_081557.1, on the reverse strand, counting down.
AGTGTCATGTATTTGCTTAGTTAGTTATCCATTTGACATTTACCAGGTGCCCCCCACATACCAGGAATTACAAAAATTAGCTCAGCCCCTCTCCAGCCCTTCAGGAACTTACCCTATTGGGAGAAATGCTGAGTGCACGTCCATCAGAGGGGACTGAACAGCGAGTGCCCCAGGAAAGGGAGGTACAGAAGGCCAAGGGCAGCAAGCACCTTGCTCTGCTCTAGGGCAGTAGGAAAGGCAGCAAGGAATAGGGGCGCCCCCAGCATGGTCGGGAAGGATCGGCAGACATTAAATCTGGAAGGAAGGGGATGGGCGTTCTTGGCAGTGGGAACACCACAGACAAAGGCCAGGGGCGACGAAGGTGTGGGGTGGCAGGTAGAGGGTGACAAGTGTCCGGAGACAGGGGGCCTGCAGTGTTAGCGGAGGCAGAGGAGGGAGGCCCCACAGCGCCCATCAGACTGCACCGGCCCCCAGGCCAGCCTGTGGTCTCTCTTCTACTCGAACCGGCAGCCGGTTCAGTGGCGGTGGCAATGGGTGGCTGCCTCATCCTCAACGTCTCAGGACCTGGAGACGGGATGAGCAGACGCTGCACCTGCCCTCAGTTCAGCCCGGGGCGGGCGAGCTCTCTGAGTCACGTGCAGCCTGGAAAATCACCGTGAGCAAGGCCCACAGGTTACATTCCAGAGAGGGTGGTTCCGGGGACCTCTCTGCGCCTGGCTCGATAAGAAAACCGAAGTGTATAATCACAAAAGGCATTATGGTACAGATCCACTGTCACATGCCTCTGTCTAGCAACCCATCGTGGATACTCCTTTAAAAACACACACAAAACAAACCAAGGAGCACAATGCATTGCTTTTATCTCTGCTCATCCCGTAGAAAGTGTAATGGTGATCTCGGCAGGTCTAGCGCCCTCCCACCTTTATCAAAGCGTTCCCCGGCTGCTAGATAACCACCTCTGGGGAAGCTGGGAGTGGAGGCCAAGCCAGGGACGTTCACGGTTCTCTCCCTGTGAACCGGGTCATGTCCTGGTGATCCAACTCTGGGCCAAGGGAAAACATTTCCAAGAACTAGGACACCTCCTTTCTTTCATCATGAAAGGGTTGACACAATGTGTTAAATTTTCAGAGGGGTGTCTGTCCCTATAGTTACTAAGAACCACTGAGAAAGCAGGAGATTTTATTAACTTACTATCATGTCTTCAGTGCCTTATACACTTCCTGGCAAACAGTGGGTGCCTAATAAATGTTTATTTCTCCTTTTGAAAATAGGAGCTTTTGTTTTTCCCAATGTCTCTTTCTGATGATTATACGTAACCGCTGGATGAATCCCAGCATCTCAGGGTTTTACAAGATCATCTAAGATTTTCAGTTTTTTTTTTTTTTTTTTTTTTTTTAGGCACAAGTTTTTTTTTTTAATTTTTAAAAATTGTGTTATGTTAGTCACCATAACCGTAGGTGTAAATTGTAATAGTTAGCATTTCCTGAGCATCTATGATGTGTCAAGCTCTTGCTAAAGCTATACTAATAGCAATTATTAGCGATTAATAGCAACTAATTAGCAATTAGCAATTATGAAGTTATACCTAATCCTTATATAAACTACTCTTCCAAGTACCTGACATATAACATATAACAGCTCATTTAACCCTTACACCCTTACAAGAACTCTCTGTAGTATTTACCCAGGAGAACAATGAGGCTGTAAGGGTTGTATCACTTTCCCAAGGTAACTTAACCTGGGACTCTAACCTTTGATTCCACATCTGTAGTGTGGAAGGGAACTGCTAGGCTTGTCTTGGGTCCAGCTCACTCCCTGGGGGCAGGTTCCTAGAGTATGGTGTGCTGTGGAGAGGGGTCTTCAAGTGTGGGGGCACATATGGAAATGCACACCCCTTAGCCATCCTGGTACCACTGGAGTCATTATTCTGGTTCCAGAAGGCAGAATAGCACCTTGGATCATTTCCTGGGATGGCCTGTCTTACGGCCTCAAGCCTCTTTGTGTTTCCTTTTTGGGGTGACTACGTAACAAAGCTTCTCCGTAGATTACTGGGAGCAGATAAACACGGTGGACAAGATGCGGGCTGAAACTGCCTCGTGCCTTTCTCAGAGAAGAAAAACCGTGTCTAGAGCACTTGCCTTCCCTTCAGTGGGATCGCCTTTGTGCTCCTGAGGGAGCTTCTCTCTAGATTTGAACAATGGTGTCGGCTGCAGGGGTGGGGTAGGTCTTTTGAGAGGTCAGTGGCAGGAAGTCCTCAGTGAGACTTACGGTTTCTAGGAGTTGGTTGAAATAATCTCTCCTGTCCTCCCGACACGTCATGCTATGTACAGACTCTAGGCAACCCACAGGCAAGGGCTGAGGCAGGCTCCAGCTGCTCCCCTCTCTCCACTCCCCTGCCCTATCCCTGCAGCCTAGGTATCCAGAACTTGTTTATAAAGGACCTGGGTGTTGAGCCCTGCCTGGAATTTCCTTCTTGGTTAGCTTTCTTTTCACCTCACACCATTAAATGTTTATCTTTGAACTTTACTTCTTCAGCATTTTTGCAAAATCATGTAAACCCTTTTAGGTGAGTTGCCCATTGATGCTTAGCTGTGTTTGTGTGAAAGTTTGCAAAATTTGAGAGGCTGGGAGAATTTACAAAGTTCCAGTGAAAGCTAATACGGCTTTGAGCGCTTGGTGGTTTCCCCATAATCATTCAGTGATTGATTGAATGAAGGAATGGATAGCGTAATGAATTGATTGAGCCATTGCAAGGGTTGAAGTATGAGTCGAATATCGCAGAATCAATGCTTTTCCTAATAGCGAGGGTTAAAATGGTTGTGTAAAAAGGGGTGAGGCAAAGGGACTAATCAGGGCAAACTCTTAGGTTTGGGGCCTGAGCTCCTTGGGAGTGACGTCATCTTTTCCAGAGAACAGGGCAGACTGCGGGAGGAATGGATTTGGGGCACAGAAATCAAGAGTTGTGTTTTCAGAGTTTTGTAACCTCGGTACTACTAACCTTTGGGTCCAGATAATTCTTGGTCATGGGGGCCCTCCTGTGCATAGTAGGCTGTCTAGCAGTCTGTCTGGCTTCCACCCACTAGCTGCCTATTAACACATCCCCTCCCCCAGAAATATCTTGGGCCAAGGCTCAATGTCCCCAGGGGTGCAAAACGTTCCTGGCTGGGAAGCAGTGGATTAAAGTGAATGAATGACTTGTGAGGTCACCATGGCTGGGAGGGGTGTCTGGGACACAGGGAGAAGCCCAAGAGAGGCATAAATTGTAGCAGATGAGATTTATAGTAGATGCTGAGAAGAACTCTCTGTCAGATGATAAGATCCTGAAATGTATGGCTTTTGGTCTCAGAAATAATAGGGGAAAGGACCAAGAGCTGACTGGACACCCTGTGGATTGGAAGGAATGCGGACTCTGGAGCCGGATGGGTCTGGCTCAAACCAGCTTCAGGCACTTAGGGCCACTTAGCAACTCTGGGTGTATCCTTACCCGTCAAAGGGGGCTAACAGCGCCTGCCTCCTGTAGTGGAAAAGAAGATTCGAGGTCTATTTAGAGTTGTGTGTAGGAGATCCCTAGCCCAGTGCCTGGCATACGGTAGGGCACTTGGAAATAGTAGTGATTGCTGTGACTTCTTTCTGCTGGGTTGTACGTTGGTGTCTTCTCCCCGGGCTTGCCAGCTGATGGTAGGCCACTGAGAGCCTTTTGGAACCTGTCATCCTGACCGGAATCTGTGCATACCTTCCTGTGGCAGTGCTTGGAACACAAAATGCAATTATCTAGAAAACAATTCCCAGTTACACAGTCACAGAAGAGGTTAGAACGACACTGTGGATATTTTTATATTTCAGCCCACCCCGTTCCCGGCAGAGAATGCTCCATGTGTGTATTTAACAGTTACTTAGGTAGGCTTCTAGAAGGTTCTAGAAACAAACCTTCTGTATGGAAATGATTCCTTTATTATCTTTTATATTTTTAACACAAGGGACACGTGATGTAGCAAGCCCTCTGGCGGCTGTCTCCTAGAGCAGCCACTGTTCACGGGCAAATTTTGCATTTGCATTCAGGGCAGCTGGTTAAGTAACAAGTTGTAGGGTCGCTTTGCACCAAGGAGAAAATCAGGACACAGAGAGACAGATGCATGCCCAAAGTCACACAGCTGATGCGTAGCTGAGTGGGGATTTAAACCTAGATATTCTGCTCTCATAGCCTGAAACTTTAACCACTATGCCATGTGGCTAACTCAAAGTTTGAAGGGGACCTGTCTGGAGACCTTAATGATACCTTGAGGACCATTTTGTCATTTATTATACGCTGGTCCACATTCCCAATTATGTTTTTTTCCACATATATCTGTTGGCATTCCATTTCATTTTGATCCCATTTTGCTTTTTTTCCCCCAAGGACTATTTTATACTCATATTTAATATTATATTTAAAACATCAGGCACAAGAGAACCCTTCAAAAGAAAAAGCCCTGTGAGTTTCTGAAGAAAATGCTTATGCAGTGCTCTTTATCTCATGCAGCTGAATATAATTTCCCCCCCAGATGTGACTTCAGTAACTTGGTAAACTAATCCTTAGCGAATGGAAACCAGTAGGAACACCACCAAGATCTGAGCTAACCAAGAGGACCCACAAACCTGGACAGTTGATAAATTTGTAGACAGTCTCTTTGGCCTCTTTGATCTCCACCAACCACCTCCTTAATAAACCTGACTGAGGACAATGCAGTTGGGTCATTTGCATATTCAAATTTTCTAGCCTTCTCTTCCTGGGTGTGAATGAGTGAGACAGCTGAGGGACCAGAAGGACTCAGTGGGGTTGATCCATTTCTGGAGCAAACATGGAGGACTGAGTCAACCTTGTTGGCTCTTGAGTGGAGGCTCTTGGCTGAGTGTCCCTCCTGGCTGCAGCCCAAGCCCAGAAGGAAGTCTGTACCAATTGGGTCCATGGCTGATTTGGGATGTTTGGAGCCTAAATGGAGACACATTGAGCTGGCTTCCCCTAAGGCCTTTTAACAACTTTGTGGACTAGAGCTTCTTGATTTTTCAAAAGGAAATGCCACTCCCCAGGCACGGTTCCAAGAGAAGAATCTGCTAGCCTTGTGATTTTAGGGCTCATCTCCCTGAAATTCTGTTCTGGTTGGGAGGAGGTGTGGATGGAGTCCCTGCTCATCTCTAGGCATACCTCAGCCCTTCTGCATTCCCCAAAGTCACCAGTACTTGCTTCTTTCTACACATTGGTCTTTCGCTTTCTTCAGGGGTCTCAGAGAAAATGGTGGCTGAGGACTTGGGTTATGGCACCAAGAAAGGGTCTCCAGGGATCTTCTGTCTTTTCTGTCCTCCCCACCCCCACTGCTATAAACAAACTGGCATTGAATTGTCAACAGCCCTGACCCTGGCTGGGGGCTGGGCCCCCTGGAACCAGGCCTCCTTACTCTCCTAAGGTGGCCAAAGTCTCCCCACGGGAGGTGCTAACAAGCTTTGAAGAGGAAACAAACAGGAGAAATTCAAAAAGTGCAGAAACTGTCAAAGTGAATTTTTTTTTTTTTTTAAAGCCTCCCACTGGAGCTTATCTCTGGTGTTCACTAAGAGCTGTTAGACTTTTTAAATGCTGAAATCATTAGTCCTATTATTGTGTCATTCTGCCACACTCGCGTTCATTCTTGCTTCTCTACCCGCCCACCAGTCACTTCATGCCTCCCCACAAGCTGAGTTCCACCACCTTCAGGTCTTCTGAACCGGAAGGTGGTGGAACGGAACCCCCTAAAATGTGCTCTTCTTTTAAAATATGTTTACATTCAAGTCACTCAGGTGCTCTGTAACTTAGTCAAAGATGTCAGACATTTTAAGGAAGAAGGATAGAGATGTTGATAATCGGGCCTTTGGTCTAGTGTTCTGAGGTATTTTTCTAATGCTTCACTCAGCCCCTGCCCGTTCCCCCATCTTAACCTTTTGCCACGGTTCTCAGATGTTCCCCGAGCCAAGGAGCTCAGTCGTACCACAGGACAAAAGTAGCAGGAGCCGAGAGGTTCGAGACTTTGAGTTTTTCTGGTATTAAGTTGGGATCTTAGAGATCCCAGAGCCTTTCTGCTCTGACCTTTTCTTTGCCCCAGTGGTTCTCCCCTTTGGCACTCCCCTGTCTGGCCATCTGTTCTCTCCCGTCCACACCTGACTTTAGGGAGTGGAGGGCCCAGTGGTTCAGGAGAACCAAGGCTTGCGAGTCAATCAGACTCTGGCTTCAAATCTAATGTCCGTGTGACCTTGACCAGGTGTCCTTACCCTCTCTAGACTCAGTTTTCTCATGGGAATAATAGTACCAGTATCTAATTTATAGGGTTTTTGTAAGGGCTACATGAACAAATTTATGCACGTGCTTTTTGTTTTTTCAAAAAGAATTGAGATGGGGGTGCGTGGGTGGCTCAGTTGGTTAAGCGTCAGACTCAATTTCTGCTTGGTTCATGATCTCAAGGTTGTGAGATCAAGTCCCATGTCGGGCTTCCCATGTAAGATTTCTCTCCCTCTCCTCCTTCCCCTCCCCGCCTCCCTATCCTTCTCTGAAAAAAAAAAAAAATTTAGATGAAATTTACATAGTATAAAATTAGCCATTTAAAGTGAATAATTCAGTGATATTTAGTGCATTCACAGTGTTGTGCAACCACTAACTTTATCTATATTTGAAAACATTTTCCTCACTCCAAAATAAAATTCCACACTCACTGAGCAGTCACTTGTCCTAGTCCCTGGCAACCACCAATATGCTTTCTATCTCTGTGGATTTACAGAGCTTTCCTATAAGTGGAATGGTACAACGTCTGGCCTCTTCCGTTCAGCATGCTGTTTTTTGAGGTTCATTCATGCTGAGGCATGGATCCTGACTCCATCTGTTTTATGGCTGAATGATATTCCACTGTATATATCCAGCAGAATTTGTTTATTCCTTTGTTCACAGACATTTGGGTTGTTTCTACATTTGGCTCTTTAAAATAGTGCTATTGTGGGGGCACCTGGGTGGCTCAGTAGGTTAAAGCCTCTGCCTTTGACTCAGGTCATGATTTCTGGGTCCTGGGATAGAGCCCTATGTCCGGCTCTCTGCTCAGCAGTGAGTCTGCTTCCCTTCCTCTCTCTCTGCCTGCCTCTCTGCCTACTTGTGATCTCTGTCAAATAAATAAATAAGATCCTAAAAAAAATAGTGCTATTAGGAATATTTGTGTGTATGTGCCTTCTTTAGAATGTAGTAAGTATTTAATAAATACCAAAGAAACAAAATGTTGATGACCAGAAGATTTCTGGCCTTCCCAGGATCCCACACAGAGGTGACTCACAGCTTTATCTTTCATGAATGACAGGGCTTTTTGAATCTGTGCTCATCTAAGACCTAATCTGTCTTCACTGACACAGTACAAGTGAGGAGGAGTTTGAGAGAAACATGCTGGGTCTTGTTCAGGTTCGGCTGAATGACTTGTTGGGCTGGATGACCTAAACAGGCCAGTGCAAGGCTCATGTTTCTAAGGCGCTAGAACAATCAGAATCCCACTAAACCTCACTAACCCTTAGAATCTCATCAAGCCTCAGTTTTCTTTACTGTAAAATGGGGTGACAGAGGAAATGCCCGATTGTCCTGGTTTACCTGGGAAGCTAGTCATCAGTCCCGGATAGGACCTTGGACATGGACTGCCTCTTTCTTCCTTCCTACTGAAAACGAGTAAATATCAAAACACTAATTTCCTGATGAAAGAAAGATAATGTCATGCCCTTTAATTTACATAGCATATCATTTCTGAGCTTCTAATAATGTGCCAGGGACTGTTCTAGGCTCTGGGGACACAACAGAGAACAAAACAGACAAAACACTTGTCCTAATTAAGTTTATATTCACGTGGGAGGGAACAGATAATATGTAAATAAAATAAATTAAAAAGATGTTAGTCTGTTAGAATGTAGTAAGATCTCTGGGAGAAAATAATGCTGGCGAGAGGGGAAGGGTCTCTTGGCAAGAGAGGGAAGAGTGGTTTTGTGGTTTTTTCGAAGAGTGGTGTGGCTGGGACTGATTTCCTCGAGAAGGTGATATTTGGCCAAAGAGTTGAAGGAGGCGAAGGGAGAGGCAAGTGAATGTCTGGGGATGAGCAGGCCATACTGAGAGAATGGCAAGGACACAGATCCTGAGGCAGAAGGAAGACTGGAGGTATTGAGACATGGCAAGATGGCCGCCAGTGAGCAAGCAGGAGCCCTTTTGGGGGAAGTCAGAGAGGGAGTGGGAGCCAGGTGGTGTAGGGTCAGGCAGTAGGGACTTTGGCCATTGGATGGAGAGAGCTGGCAGGGCTTGTAGAAGGGGTGGCAAAGACTAGCTGAGGCTCTCCAGCTCATCTGCAGGAAAGCCAAGTCTTTACAATGGCTGCCAATAGCTACCATTACATAGAAATGGGAACTTGTGTTCCAACCCCAGCCCACCCAAACATGTCCCTCCCTTCCCATGTCCCATCTTTTTCATCCCAGTGGGTGATGTCACCACCTGCCTAGCTGCTCGAGGCACACATTTCGGACTTCTATCATGATTATGCTCATTCTCATACATCTTTGTCCATCTGTCAGGAAGTTTCGTCAATCCTACCTCCCAAAGAGATCCCAAACGTGACCAGTTCTCTGTCTCACTGCTGCCAGCCTTGTCCACGTCACCAGCCCTCTGACTTGGTGTCCTCCACTGAAATCCCCTCAGTCCCCCGGCCACAGAGCAGCCAGAGGGGTCATTTCAAAATGCGAATCTGACCCTCCCTGCTTACAGACCTCTAGCAGCTCCCAAACACACACAGAGAAATGGAAACTCCTACTGTAGCCTACAAGGACATCTGTCCAGCCACGCTACCCTTCTGACATCATCTGCATATGCAGTTGCGCTAGCCACTGACCTTCATCCCTTATCAGGGCCCCTGCATCAGCACTTGCCTTTGCCCTCTATATAACGTGCTTTTCTCCCAGTTTCTGTGTCATTCTGGTTCCAGCTTCAGTGTCACTAGGGTTTCCAAGGTCACATTGTCTAAAGTAGGCTTCCTTCCTCAACCAACCTATTACCCTTTATTAAATATCCCCTTTTATGGTCTTTATAGCACTCAATTCTCTTAGAATTCATCTTATTTATTAGACATAGTGATTTATTTGTTTATAAGGCATGTAAGCTCCTTGAAAGTTAGGACCCTATCTGTCTGGTCCATTATGGCTCCTGTTATGGGCCAGACCCTGGGGATACGGCCGTGAGCAACAGTAAAAATGTTCTGTCATGTAACTTGTATTCCAGTGAAGGGAAGCAGAGCATAAAATAAATAAAATGATAAAAGACAGAGTATTCTGGATGGTGGTAGGTGCTTTGGAGGTTATATAACAGGGATGGGGAGTGAGGGGGTGCTCGTGGGAGGAGTATCCCGATTTTAGATGTGGAAGTAGATAAAGAGCCCACTGAAAGATGTTATGAGAGCAGAGACCAGAATGAAGTGAGGGAGCAAGACAGAGAATATAGAGGGAATGAGACTCCCAGACTGTGGGGACAGAAAGTACTGAAGGTCTGAGACAGAAGCCTGCTTGGGGGTGTTCAGAGAACATCAAGTGCAGTTGGCTCAGAGAGGGTGAGGAGATGGGTGATACATGAAGTGAGCAGTGATGTGACCACTTAGGGGAGACTGTAAGTAACACCGCAGGGTACAATTGTGCAGGTTGTTTACTGCGCAAGGATGCCGGACCTCACCAAGCCTTGTGCCCTGATGCAAAGCTACTATCTCTGCCTGGAGGAAGGAGAATGTTTAGGGCCAGCAACCAGCTTTCTTTTTAATAACTATGGCTTATTCCACAAGACTTAGACACTCATTGTAGGATTTGGTGCAGAGGAATGACATAATCTGACTTAGGCCTTGGAGACTGTGCTAAAAATAGACTCAATAGCAAAACACACACACACACACACACACACACACACACACACACACACACACCAGTTCAATTACAAAATGGGCAGAAGATCAGAATAGACATTTTTCTAAAGAAAACATCCAGATGGCCAACAGGCACATGAACAGATGTTCAACATCATTAATCATCAGGGAAATGCAAATCAGAACCACAATGATATGTACCTCAAACCTGGTAGAATGAATGGCTAGTATCAAAAAGACAAGAAATTACAAGTGTTGGTGAAGATGTGGAGAAAAGGAAGCCCTCATACCCTGTTGGTGGGAATGCAAACTGGTGTGGCCACTATGAAAAACAGTATGGAGGCTCCTTGAAAACTTAAAAATAGAACTATCCTATGACCCAGGAATTCTATTTCTGGCGATTTATGCAGAGAAAACAAAAGCACGAACTTGCAAAGATATATTCACTCCCATGTGTACTGCAGCACTATTTACAATAGCCAAGATATGGAAACAGATGAAGTTACCATTGATGGATAAAGAAGGAGTGTGTGTGTGTGTATGTGTGTGTGTGTATGTTGTGTGTGTGTGCATACGTCCGCACACACGCACACGCATGTGCTTGCAATGGAGTATTACTCAGTTAGGAAAAAAGAAGGAAATCCTGTCTTTTGCAACAACATGGATAAACTTGGAGGGTATAAATGCTAAGTCAAATAAGTCAGAGAAAGACAAATACTGTATGAGCTCTCTTATGTGTGGCATCTTAGAAAAACAAAAACCAAAAAACAAATAAACCAAAAATGAGCTCGTACAGAGAACAAACAAATAAACAAAAAAAATGAGCTCTGATACAGAGAACAGATTGGGGTTGCCAGAAGTGGGGATGAGGATGGGAGAGATGGGTAACGGGGATCAAAACATATACAAAAAGTTGGCCTAATTCTCCCTTTTGCCTGTGTAGACACAGCCTTGATATTCTATCCCCACGAGTGTGTTTCCATCTGGAAATAGGTTGGTCAAAGGTCCCTGGCAAGGTGGGGACTGGAAAAAGAAGATAAAGGGAGAAACAGAAAAATTTCCCTCAGTGAGAGGGAAAATGAACAAACAAACAGAATGAAATCCATTGAAGACAGCAGCATTCAACTTAAGCGATGTGATTTTTGGGGCACACAAACCGTGGAGCTCAAGATCTGGGTGGACGTGATCTAGTCCAGTGCATGCTTGGGTGCTGAAGAGCGTGTGAAATGTAGATTCTCAAGGAATGAGAAAGCTGAGGGATAGGACAGAAAGCTTAATACAGAGAAGAATCAGTCCTACAGTCTGAAAATTTGCATGTATGCAGCTGAGTTGGAAGTCTAAAAAAATAAAAAGATACCTAACCTCATTATTAATCCTCGATAAGCAAATTAAGGCCATAATGAACTATTGGTTCATATCCACCAGATTAGCAGAAATTTTAAAGTCGAATAATAAAACCATGTGGAAGGGTTGCCTGGGTGGCTCAGTGGGCTAGTGTCTGCCTTCGGCTTAGGTCATGATCCCAGGATCCTGGGAGGGAGCCCCACATCGGGCTCCCTGCTCAATGGGGAGCCTGCTTCCCCCTCTCCTGCTCACCCTGCTGTGCTCTCTACTTGTCAAATAAATAAATAAAATCTTAAAAAAAAACAACACGTGGCGCCACCTACACAGCTGAATATGCTCATACATCCCAATAATTTAGCTCCGGTCAGTCTACACCTCAGATAAAAATACACCGCGGAAGTGGAAGTGAATAAACTATGAGTTCCCACCATAATGTGGTTGCATCATAAAAGAAGAAGGGGAAAAAAAGAAAAGACAGAAGAGGGCTTCCGAGCAGGGAGACCGAATAGAAGCTTTAGCAAAGGAGGGTGACTTGCCCCCTTTGACAGAGTTAACATCCGGGTACCCATCTAGAGAAGGGCAGCCTGGTCCAGCACTTGGCTCTCACGAGGCTGGCTCAGACTTTTCTGGAACCCTGTGGTAGCACCTTGCAGCCCCCTTGTGAAAGACCATCTATGAAACTTGGCCTGTTGTGTAACACTCCAAGTCACTGTTCGTGGAGCACCTGCCATGTGCCGCATGAACACTGTGCACATTCCCATCCCTTATGCCTCATGTGATGAGTCTTACAAGGAACCTGTGATGCAGAGCCCAGGAACTTGCCCCAGGTTGCACCATGGGTGATGGACGCCTCGGGGATGGAAAACACTGATCCTACCCAGGCCTGGACCTTCACTGCCTCGTGATTCACTGCCCTCACTGGAAGGCACCCTAGGGGAGGAGGAAGAAACTTTTCAGCTCTGCTCTGAGCTGTTGTTAGTCAAGCTGCAAAGAACAAGTCTCCCCCCAACACTTGATATGAATCTCTCCCAGGCCTTTGCTCTCTTGGGCTCCAGAGAAGCTGGCCAGACAGGCGGCTGATGAAGAGACGAGGCTATTTTTAAGAAGAACGTACCATCATTTCCTTCGGTAAGTCAGTTGCTTCTGGTAAACAGTGACCCTACTGTCACCTAACAGGGCAGGACTGTGTCTTTTCATCTAAAGCCTCATAGGATGCTGACTCAATTACTATTTGCTAAACAGATGAATGGAAATCACAAAGCTAGCAGAGAATTGGATTGAAGCCTGGGGAGGGGAGAGAGCCAGAGCCTCACCCTTGGGGCTGATCCCAATACACAAAGTTTCTGTAGAACCTGACCTTTCATCTTCTGGGGGCTGGGGAGATTGGGGAGAAGGCGAGAAAGGAGCAGGACACAGGTAGCTCTCAGGGAAAATTCTTAATACAAGAGAGGGGACTAATGAGGCCTTTTGCTTTCTTTTCATCAAATTATCTGCTGTTGGGGTTTTTTGAGAATTCTGAGTGGGAGCTCCTTTAAGGCCTATAGTGCTGAGGGGGGTGGGGGAGGAGACAGATCTTTTAGGGCCTCAGTTTTCTCCCTGGGAAAGTGTAAGGGTACGGCCCTCCTGGTCTAGGAGTGCTCCCAGCTCTGTCATCTTCCTCAAGCTCCATGATAACCGATGTGCAGTGTTCTCCATTGCCCCTATTCTGCAGAGGTGGTGCTGAGGCACAGAGAGGGTAACGCCTGTCCAGGGTCACACAGCTATTGAGTAGTAGAACAGAGACTTGACTCCACTCGGTCTGTTATCTTAACATTGATTTCTACCAGCCTTGTTGTGGAGTTCCAGGGGGCTGCCCACCACAAAATTGCATTCCCATCCGTTTTTGCAGTAATAGTGCCTTCACTGGTCTTCCCACTTTCTGTCTCACCCCCCTCTCTATACCCCACCACCCCGAATCTGCCTGGCTTCTCCATGTCAGAATTTTTAGATTTCCTGGGGCACCTGGGTGGTTCAGTCGTTAAGCGCCTGCCTTTGGCTCAGGTCATGATCCCAGGGTCCTGAGATCCAGCCCCACAATGGGCTCCCTGCTCATCGGAGAGCCTGCTTCTCCCTTTCCCTCTGCCTGCCTTTCTGCCTACGTGTGCTCTCTCCATATCCCCAGGGGTCAAGTTAAAAAAAAATTTTTTTTTTTCCTAAAAGTAGCTCCAGTCATGGTCTTGCTTGCCTCAAAAATGGTTTCCTCTTACTGCTTTTGGAATCCACTCCCCTGGCTGATGAGCTGAAGCTCTCCACAATGTGGCTTTAACCAACTTTTCCAGCCTTTTCTTCTATCTCCTCCCTTGGCATGTGTAAGCCACGGGCCAGTGGCTCCTCTTGAACTGGGCCCACACTCTTCTCCATCTTGGCCTTGACTCAGGCCTGAGCTTCTCTTCCTGGGCTGTCTTGCCAGCTGTCGAAACTTAGCTGTTTTTCCATGCGAGTCTCTCCCTTATGAAGCTTCACTTCCGCTCCCCACTCTAGATGAATACAATCTGTCCTTCTGCTCTTTGTTGGTATTCTTCTCAGTGGACTCCATTCTGCCTTATATCAAGGTTATTTGTCACCTTGTATGATTTTTCTTGATGCTCAGTCCCTTAAAGCCTCGAACCCAGGTCCTCCTCACCTTTAAGGGTTTCACAAGAGCCTTATATGGAGCAGGAGGTTAGAAACGTGTAGAAAGAAAGAGGGAATTAACTTGGAATTAAAGACTCCTTCCCTTGCAAGAGAAGCCTGTAGGTTTCCCTCATTAAGAATAGGTAGAGGGCGCCTGGGTGGCTCAGTGTGGTTAAAGCCCCTGCCTTTAGCTCAGGTCATGATCCCAGGGTCAGAGCCCTTATCTGGCTCTCTGCTTGGCAGGGAGCCTGCTCCCTCCCCACCTCTCTCTGCCTACTCTCTGCCTACGTGTGATCTCTGTCTGTGAAATAAATAAATAAAATCTTAAAAAAAAAAGAATAGGTAGATTCCATTGGCTTGCGTCTCAGGTTGTATGGAATCCTTTATTGGCTAAAGTGACACGTGTGTAGAAACCCTTCCCAAAGAATGCGCATCAAGTCTGGCTCAATGTGCCAATGTCCTGGGCAGTCCCCAAGAGTCCTTTGCTGGGGCCTCGATGTTTTGCGCAGAAGGCGTCCCTGGATCTTATTTTGAAATGACTGAAAATTCTCTTAGTACCTCCAAGAGGAAAATCTGACTCCCCTTTCCCCCAGGCTGATAGATAATAAAATCTGAGCACAAAGAGAAGTGAAAGATAAGTGTACAAACCTGCTCTTTGTCTGCAAAATGAAGGGTTTGAACCCAGCGAGCTCTCTGATACGTTATATATAGTTTGAAAAAAAAAAAAGTGTATCTTTCTTTATATTCTTTGAGAAGTTTGGTCAATCTGGCTAAACACTGGAACGCCCAAATCGCCATTGGCCAGGCTTTCGTAGAGGGGGGAAGAAAAGCGACTTTTACACACACACATTGCTTATTTTGTGGTGACCGCCGAGAGCTCAGTATCTCATCTCTTCCCCCATTTCCTGTGTTATGAAATGCTGGGCATAGTTTTCCCTTGGCTCAGTGGCGTTTTGATAAAGACCTCGGAGCTGGGATGAAAGGCGCAGTGAACACTGCCCTCTTTTGTCCGCACTGGGTTCCTGCCGGTTCTCCCCGCCGGGCCTGCGTCCGGCAGACAGTTTCAAAATCCTGCTAAGGAAACCTTAGTTTGGAATTTCGGTGCATTTGTTCTCCACGTGCCTCCAAACAATTTCAGCAGCGTGGAGCATCCTTACTTTGGGTCACAAACAATTTACCTGAGGCTGCCACTTTGCAGCAGCAACCATTTAATGATGGTGGTTCCAGGCTGACCCCCCAAAAGTAGGTGAAAAGCAGAAAAGAGGCCCTATTGTCTGAGCTTTCCCTGCTCCTTTGCATTACCAGGAAGCTAAAGATAACCACCGGCAGAAAGCAACTGTCAGCGGGAATGGGGCAAGATTCCCTTTCCTGGCTGAGTAAGCCCTCACTGGAAAGAGAAGCCTTTTGTCCCAGCAGCTTGAGAACGTCTCAAATCAATTGGTTATGACGTTCTTGTGTGTTGTGTGATATACGAAGGAAAGGACTTGGGGAAGCGAATATAGTCTCACAGCGTTTGAATAGACTCAAAGCAGTACTGGCTAGGGGAGGGCATTTCTGTTTTTGGGACAACTTACATTTTTTTTATAGGCATAACTAGAAATTAAAAATGAGTATGACCTCCTTTCCTGGTAGACCCGAATGACACTTGGCATGACTTTCCTTCCTGTGAAAGTATGTTTGTGTTTGGAGGGGCTGCAGGGAGCATGGGAAGGGGTGAAGAGGCAGTCCGGGGGCAGGTGGAGGGTACATTACCTAGGAAGGCAGTGTCTTCCAGCCTCTGGGCCCCAGTGCAAATTATTTAATTTGGAAGGAAAGCTGTAAAAATCGTAGTGATGAGGCTTCCGTGCATCAATAAATCATCGTGCGTTTTTGCCTCTGCCGTGCACTCAAGCAAGCATCTCAGCCCATGACACCGGTAAAGCTGTGTTATGATTGGAAAGGGGGACGTGTAATAGTTGATTCTAATTCAAGGAAATAGAATTTGGAGTCCTCATCACATCGTTTTGTTCCTGAACTTTCGCTCGAGTTACAGCAACTTTGTGTCCTTTATATCCAAGGATGGTTCTGGGGGTTGATATTCAGCTCCTTTCGGCTCCTAAAGGAACTTGTACATTTTAGACTGTGTGCTTTGATGGGTAGCTTGGAAAACACAGTCTGATAAAGTCATAATCAGCACAAATGGAGCTGTCAGGGAATGGGGCCCAGAGAACTTTTTCCATCCCGACTACTCTTTGCAAAGCTCTGCAAAGAGGCTATTGCAAATTTCTCTCTCATCCAGCCAGGAATACTGCCTTTGTAAAATGAATGTCAAGACTCTTCTGATCCATGACATCCTCGCCCCCATGCTAGTTCTCCAAGTTATCAGGGGTAAAGTAAATTTAAGAGTTAGAAAATATCCATCAAAGAACAAAGTCAGGAAGCTGATCTGTTTCTGTTTTTTCTTTCTGCTAAGTGCCTTGATGGCACATTTGCATTGGCTTATGCTTCTGGGTCCAGAAGAGCCAGAAGAAAGTGGAGAATTTTCAGCCAGGTGCTGGTCCAAGAGCTCCATCTCTGTGATGGCTTCCATTCAGATACACTGAGGGGAAATCTGACACTCAGGGCTCTGTCTGTCGTTAGTACCTTTCTTGTATAGAGCTGCACAGTAGCCTGGTTAGGAATAGTTACTGTGTTGAAATATTTTGCAAGTACTGATACCAAAAGGGTTTATTCTGAAACAATTGTTCTCTAATACAGAAAACAAAAAGAAACCTATTATAGAAAATTCTACAGTCCCTAGGGATTGATGGTAGCACACATCATTTCAATGACTTACTTCAGAGAAAAGCAACTTTATAGGCTTTCCGGAAAAAATTATGAAGTCTCAGTCCTCGCCTCCAACACAGGCAGGCCAGCGGGAAGGAGATGTCTGTTTATTAACAAGAAAGTGTGCATTTGCTTGGAAAGCTAAGGGACTCTTCTTTTTATAATAGCCTCCTAAGTTCATTTGCAACGTGAAACAAATATGAAGACTCCTTTTTTGCATTGATCTAGTACTCTACTTGTCAAAGATCTTTCTCACGGTCCGTTCATTTGGCAGTAGAGATGAGCCTGGGGACTCAGGTTAGGAGAGGAGCCAGCCTAGGGTGTTAGTTTAGGAAGCAAACTGGAAACAGAAAGGAAAGAATGTTATTTTCCCTCACTGGAGTAACAGGCTGGTGTTTGGCAAACTGTCCAGGGAGGGATTCAAGCAAAGAGCAAGCAGGGTGACGGGCTTCTCTCTCTTCTTTTCATCCCCACACTTCTCTGACCACAGTTTGCACACATTTGCATCACCAGCAGCTTCAGCAGGGCCAGCCGGCCACAGGCTTGCTAAGAGTGTCCCCAGGGCTGCGTCTCCCCACTGCTTCTCGGAAGTGCGGCTATAGACCAGGGAGTTACCGCATTTCCCCTATTAAAGCCGCCCTAAAAAAAAAATGGAATCAGTGGGGTTGGCTGCAAGCCACTACTATGTGTTGGCACTGAATGTACCACACTTCCAGGTCTTGCTCGGTAGTCCAAAATAATACAGGGCAAGCAAGTTGGTGTCTGTTAAGTGCCACGACTGTTTAGTTGGCTTTTACCATGGGAACATGGAATCAGTTTCTTTAGAGCTATTCTAGGAATCCCTCCTAGCCCTGAGGTCCCAGTGTTCAAGGGCATTTTTCACAGACTGGCTTAAGCTTTTGCAGCATTAAATAAATAAATGAAAGCACAAAGCTGCTAATGTCTGGAAGACAGCAGGTCCTTCTCTGCAGCAGGGGAAGGGGGTACACAGTGCACAGAGCCTCTCTGAACCCTTAGAGATGAGCTTCCCATCTGACAAAACAGATTGGCTGGTTTGACTTTGAACTTAAGGGAGACAGAAACAAAAGGGAGGGCCAGGGACTCTTTTGCTAACTAAGGAGGCCTCTTTATAAGGGTATTAGTCCTTGATTTTTCAGAGCCTTTCCATGAGACAGTGTGTCTGAGAGTATTTTATAAACCACAGAGTCCTTCATAAAGCAACCATGAAGGCAATTACTACGTTGATGCATTTCTAACCTCATCAGGGCATGAGTACTGAGAGCATCAGGTGAGAGTGGACAGAAGCATGAAAGAGACAAGGAGTCCCTTCTAGGTACACAAGATGGCACGTTCATTTTCAGGGATCTCATTCTATAGCATGAAGATATTGCAGTAACTTAGAATACAGAGACAGGGACCCATGCAAAATGATAGCAGATAAAAGAGGGGACCTTAATGTGTTAGATGCTCTCCCATCCAGTTCTTGTTACTCTATACATCCTCCCTTCTTGACCCTGCTTTGGAGTGGGAAAACGTAGCCCTGCTCCGCCAGGGGGCACCTGGCAGCTCCCCTGCCATGTGAATGTGCAGGCTTACCCTATATTCTCAGGGTTAAGAAGTTGGGCCAAGGAAGGGTGGCCCATTGCAGCTCACAGGAGGAGGCAGCTATGGTGTCCGAGGCTGCCTGTCCCTCATCGGTCATTAAGCCTGTCACCAGCTGCTAAGATCTAAAGCTGAGAGGAGGGATGTTATGACACAATAAAATGTACAAGCCAATAAAGGCATCCTTGCTGATTGGTCATGCTCTTGGGTATCCTGCCTGGCCGTAGCTCGTTTTTATCACCCAGGCTCATGGCGGGCCTCCGCTCGCTCACGGAGCTTGTCTACAACAAAGGCTCATTAGTTCCAGACAGAAGCATTGCCCCTGGGACAGCCTCTAACCTCTCTTGAGCAAGAAGCCGGAGGGAGAAACAGCCCTAACAGTGACCAGAACAACAAGACAATTTAAGATGGGACACTCCTAGCAACACCTTCCTCTGGGGAGAGCTGGTCTGGGGTGAGTTGGATGCTGGTTCCTGGGAAGGAGTATTTTACGTTGGCATTGGTGGTTGCTGGAGAGACGATGCTGAACATTCTCTGGGGGCCCCTGTATTGATGAAAAACTCAAGCCCCATTTGGAGGGACTGTAGGGCTTGGAAGGTGTAGGTCTCCCATGCCCCAGCCTCTCTGTGGAAATGACCTGCATACCTGGAAGAGAGAGGTCCTGCCCCTGTCAGGATCTTCATTACTACGTGAAGAAAACCTGTGGTATTGTGGTGCGTTATAATTTAAGGAAAACTTCCATGTACCCCTCAGAAGAGGATTCCACACCTCCTCTCAAGGTAGGTATTCCCCCTTATCAGCCACAAACGTGACCTTAAAGCACAAAGCCCCATTTCTTGTCCAACCATGACCCTATACACAGATGCGCAATCTTGAGTCAAACATGGCAGAGAATACCATGGCTCGAGAAAGTTAAGTGACTTGCTTCTTCTGGGCAGAAGGGACAACTAATGTAAAGATTCTCAGGGCAGGGACACCTGGGTGGCTCAGTCAGTTGAGGGTCTGACTCCTGGCTTGGGCTCAGGTCGTGGTCTTCGGGTCTGGAGATAGACCCCCAGGTGGAGCCCTACCTCGAGCCCTGAGCCTGGTGTCGGGCTCACTCTCAGCACTGAGTCTGCTTGTCCCTCTTCCTCTCCCTCTGCTCCTCCCCCTGCTCTGTCTCTCTCTCTCTCCATAGGTAAATGAATAAAATCTTAAAAAAAAAAAAAAAAAAAAAAGATCCTGAGGTTGGACCAGGCACAGTCTGGGGGCCCTATTCTAAGGATGACTCAGTCAAGGTGCCTGACATTGGCCCTTCTCATGGCTGCTGCTTCTCTCCATGGCGATCTCTCTGACGCGCCATCATAACTCTGTCCCATTCTTCTGAATTAGTTTCTCCAGAACACTTATCACCCTCAAATTCTACATTGGCTTCCTTGTCATTTCCTGGCAGCTGAAGAGTCAGTTCCATGAAAGTGAGGACCTTGGCTGTGTTACCTCCACCATGGTATGGTATTTGCCGCACCTGAGACAAGGCTGGGAGACGCCTTTATTCAGGTGCACATTCCAGACTCCTCATCTGAAGCCCGCAGGGTCCAAGTGTTTTGGAAATCCAGAATTTTTGGACTTGAGGAGGGTCACGGGACGCATATCATTAAGTTATGCAATACCCCCCAAGAGTCTGGGGGAGCATCGTATAATCAGACACATTTGCATATCTGCAGTGAAACATGCAGAATCTATAAATATTCATGCTAAGGGAGATGAATAAAGGTTTTTAAAGAGCCTCAGATCTGTTCAGGTCAGAAGTCCATGTCAAATGAGGTTGCTGTCCACATAGAGAAAATCTTTTGGTTTTCAGAGGTTTTTGGAGCTTGGAATTGCAGATAAAGGATTGTCGATGTGCATTCCATTAGTATATTTTGGATGCATAAATTAGCAAATAGGATCGTGCAGGCATGGTGGCAGGGCCGGCTCTAGAGCAATGGGGTGAAACAGATAGGATCTCGTCCTTCTCAGACCTGCTAGGAAAACAGGCAGTTAAGCCATGCACCATACCACTCGGGAGAGCAAACCTCTGGTTTTTACAGTCATCAAAGGAAGAAGCTAATTAACCCTTCCCTTTCTCCCGCACATGGATCACATCTCAGATCCTAGCAAAATCAGTCATGGACTTTGGGAATCTGATCTTCAAGTGTAGTCCTTAGGGCAATAATGGAACCAGAGGTAGGAGAGGGAGTTTTACCCCCAGATGCCATTGTTTCTCTGTCCCATCTCCCCAGTAGGTCACAGTGTCAACCCTTCTGACGGCTAGACCTCCTCTAGAGACCACGAATGCCAGGTAGAAATGCCAACCTAGCTAGGGGTGTGGTCGAACACTTTCTGGTCAGGGAAAGGCATGTGGAACTCCTGGGATGTCAGTAGCATTTGTCCCAGAGGCGGGAAGCTGATTTCCCGATTCCACGGTGCTAAAGTCATCCATCTCATAAGCAAAGGACTGTTGGCCTCTCTCTCTTTGATGGTCTTCAGAGAAGCCCTCCTCCCCTCCCTCATTCTTTTCCCTCCTCCCAACAAGTGCTTGCTGAACACCTGCTCTGTGCTTGGCCCGTCCTAGATACAATGGTAATCTGGCTAAACTTCAAGCATGTAGAATACAGGAAAAGACCATCACTGATGCAACCGCCCCTTCCAAAAAAGAAAACGTTTGCCAAGTGACTTTGTATTGCAGTGATCTGAGAGACTAGGAGGCACAGCAGCTAGGAGACTTCAGCCCTGACCCGAAGCCAGTTCTGCCTCTTTCCAGCAAGTTTCCGAACTTGAATTGACAAAGCCTGCTTCTTCATCTGAAAATATAGGTTACAACCCGGCTCCATAGGACTGTGTGAGGATGAGACTGGAAAGATCACACATAGGAAAATGACCAGCACTGTGTCAGACACCTAATCAGTTTGTATCTGATTCTCTGGGTGTCGGCTCTGTCAGGTTGTGCCCTGAGGGCTGTGGATACCTAAATGAGCCAGACACACTCCCTGTCTTCCAGAATCTGTTAAGAACCTGTGCTGATTAGATATCCTACATATTTAAAATGGAGTTGGAATTCAGGTAGACCGATGTTTTCTCTTAAAAAAAAATTAATGTTGTCGTGATTATCATAAACGAAATCCATGCTCATTAGAAAGAAGAGGAAGAACATAGGAGTAGAAAAGCACAGTGGTTTTGCATTCACGTTGAATTCACTCAGCAAATATTTGCCGAGGACCTCCTGTGAACCGGGGCTGTTCCAGGTGCAGGGGACATGAGAGTGGAAAACCAGACAAGACCTCTGCTCTCATGACGCTTTCATTCTGGTGGGAAGAGAGACATAAACAAATAAGATAATTCCTGGCAGTGATAAGTGCCCTAAAGAAAGAGGGTGATACGTGTAACAGGAGGGGGTGGGGTTGAGTATCAGAGAAAGAGACCACAGGGAGGTGATAATGGCGTGGAGAGGAGAATAACAAGGAACCAGCATGTGAAGGTTGGGAGAAGCGTCCTTAGCCGTTAGCCAACGTGAGCTTTTCCAGTGGTTTCTCAGTCCAAACACCCAGCTGTTTCTCATCTAGCCCCAGAGGAAAATGACGTAGAGAACACTGTTTGGCCCAAGATTTATAATTTAACCTTTCTAGTTCCAGAGCCAGTCCTTCCACTAGCAAGGAAACCCCTTTAACTCTTTAGTGCTTGTGCTCTTTAGAACGTAAAGATTCCTTTCAGAGAGGATCAGAAGGGTTTGGGCTCTCTACCGTAACGGAGATAACGATTTATACCAATCGGAACAGGACACGAAAGCCCCAGGAAACGATCTGTCTCCAGACTTGGCATCTGCCAGGATCTTTTCCAAATGTTATGCTCACGGCTGGTCTCTGGAGAGATTGGGCCACGTCCAGCAGAACGCGGTCCGCTCTGTGTAAAGATAAAGTTGAAGGGTGTCCTCGAATATATTGAGATTTATGAAAAGTCTGATCCCGAATGCCTCCCCTGAGACAAGAGGGTGTCCACTCCAAGGGAGTTTTTGCCTAGACAGATGGTCATTCTTTATTTTGGCTGTCCGGGCAGTTCTCAGTCCGTGTAAGTTAATTTCTTTCAGCAAAAGTCATTTGTTTATTCCATGTATGAAGAAGTGTGATTAAACTTTTATACCTTTTTGCAGGAGTTTTCAAAAAATCCTTTGCTTATAAAGTGTCTCCATCTTAGAATCTAAATGGATGGCCACGATAGCTGAAAGCACTCGAAGGTGGATTGTACTTCGGAATATAATATTTAAGGTGGTTATTCTACTGATAAGTAGAAATGGTTATTAAAAATAGGTAGAAAACATATCTCTTCATCTTAATGGGGCAGATATAGCTCTACCTTCAAGGAAGGAAAATCGCACACCCCACCACTTATATTAATTTATGGCAAAAGCAATATTAAAGGGGCACCTGGGTGACCTAGTCAGTTAAGCATCTGCCTTCAGGGGGCACCTGGTGACTCAGCTGTTAAGCCTCTGCCATCGGCTCAGGTCATGATCCCAGGGTCCTGGGATTGAACCCTACATCAGGCTCCCTGCTCAGCGGGGAGTCTGCTTCTCCCTTTCCCACTCCCCCTGCTTGTGTTCCGTCTCTCTCTCTGTCTCTCTCTCTCTCTTTCTCTGTCAAATAAATAAATAAAATCTTAAACAAACAAACAAACAAACAAACAAACAAACCAAAAAGCATCTGCCTTTGGCTCAGGCCATGGTCTCAGGGTCCAGGGATTGAGTCCCACATGGGGCTCCCTCCTCAGTGTAGAGACTCTTCTCCCTCTCCCTCTGCTCCTCCCCCAACTCGTGCTCACTCTCTCTTTCTCAAATGAATAAATAAAGTCTTTAAAAAGGGGGGCCTGGGTGGCTCAGTTGGTTAAACAGCTGCCTTCAGCTCAGGTCATAATCCCGAAGTCCCAGGATCGAGTCCCACATAGGGTTCCCAGCTCCACGGGGAGTCTGCTTCTCCCTCTGACGTTTTCCTCTCTCATTCTCTCTCTCACTGTCTCTCTCCCAAATAAGTAAATAAAGTCTTAAAAAAAAAGTCTTAAGCTACCCTATGACCCAGGAATTGCACTACTGGGTATACCCTAAAGATACAAACGTGCTCCGAAGGGGCACGTGCACCCGAATGTTTATAGCAGCAATGTCCACAATAGCCAAATTTTGGAAAGAACCTAGATGTCCATTAATAAATGAATGGATAAAGAAGATGTGGTATATATACACGATGGAATACTATGCAGCCATCAAAAGAAATGAAATCTTGCCATTTGCAACGACACGGATGGAACTAGAGCGTATCATGCTTAGTGAAATAAGTCAATCGGAGAAAGACAACTATCATATGATCTCCCTGATATGAGGAAGTGGTGATGCAATGTGGGGGGCTTGGGGGGTAGGAAAAGAATAAATGAAAGAAGGTGGGATTGGGAGGGAGACAAACCATAAAAGACTCAATCTCAAAAAACAGACTGAGGGTTGCTGGGGGGAGGGGGGACGAGAGGGGGGGTGTGATTATGGACATTGGGGAGGGTATGTGCTATGATGAGTGATGTGAAGTGTGTAAACCTGGTGATTCACAGACCTGATATAAAGACCTGGGGATAAAAATACATTATATGTTTATTAAAAAAATAAATTTAATTTAAAAAAATCTTTAAAAAAGCAATTTTAAAACAAAATCCCACACAAGGATTGCTGACAATATGATCATGTCATCAAAATGGTTTCATGTAACTGTATTATCTCTATCATGTCATCTTGATACACACTTAATAGGCCCATCTTTGCAGAAATATTATAGACAGAATTTTAAAATAACAAACACATTCATTTAGTACTACTATGTGCCAGGCCTTGTCCTAAGCCCTTTAAAAACACTAATTCATTTCATTCTTGCCGTAGCAGCCCTCTGAGATGATATGATTCCCATATCAACTTAACGTGAGGAAACTGGAGTATTTTCCATTGTCTAGTTTATATTTCGGCTTTGGGCTATAATATTTTTCTCAAACTTTCATTTCACTTAATCTTTTCCCCCTTTAACCTCTTCTTCTTTTCTCCTCATATTATGTCCATTTTTCCTCAGCTTGTTTTTCTCCTCTAATAAATACACTGTGGACATTTTTCTACATCAATAGACGTGGACCTATCTCATTCTTTTTGAAATGCTGTCTAATATTCCATAGCATAGGTATTGTGCATGTATCCTACCTACTAGGTAAGTTTATTTCTAGAGGCTGGATTTCTGGAGTAGAAATGCTATCTGAGAGAAAATATATGTTTAAATGATGAGTTGCCACCAGATTAATTTTCTAAGCGGTGCAACCCTTCAAGTTCCTGCCAATACCATGTGCCTCCTCATACCGTTGTGAGCAGTGGGTAGAGCCTCCCTTCAGGTGTTTTTTTTTTTTTTTAATAATTTTTAATTTTGTAATCAACATATAATGTATTATTAGCCCCAGGGGTACAGGTCTCTGAATCGCCAGGTTTACGCACTTTGATATTCAAATAGCTTAGGTGATGTTGAAAAGAAAATGGAAACTGCTTGTTCACTGTTAAAGACTATAGTTTTCTAATTTGCTGTTGGTTTTATCACGGGTGTCAATGTAAGGCTTGACCCAGACACCCCAAGTGAAGTTTTTTAAAAGAAAATTTAGGGGCTCCTGGGTGGCACAGTCGGTTAAGTGTCCCACTCTTGGCTTTGGCTCAGGTGGTGACCTCAGGGTCTTGAGATTGAGACCGCACCCCCACCCGCCAACAGCCACTAGCTCAGCAGAAAGTCTGCTTAGAGATTCTCTTTCTCTCCCTCTGCCCCTGCTTACTCTCTCTCTTTCTCTAAATACATAAATAAAATATTTAAAAGAAAATTCAGTAAGGAAGAAACAGGATTTCGAGAGAGCATAAGAGTGTATTGCTTATGCCTTCAATCTGACAAGTTGTTGAAATACACGCAGACATCAATATCTTGTGTATTGGACTTCCTATACCAGGTTTTGGAAAGAGAGGTGGATATATATATATACACACATATTTTTTTAAAGATTTTATTTATTTATTTGACAGAGACAGAAAGAGAGAGTGTAAAGTAGGCAGAGTGGCAGGCAGAGGGAGGGGGGAAGCAGGCTCCCCACTGAGCAAGGAGCCTGATGCAGGGCTCGATCCCAGGACCCAGGGACCATGACCTGATCTGAAGGCAGACACCCAACAACTAGCCCCAGGTGCAACCAGGTGCTTCCAAACAGAGGAATATTAGTGAGCCAATCACTTTAATCTGTAAAGCACTCAGTTTGATGATAGGATGGGAAACTATTTTCACCACTCCCTCAGTGGGTCTTATCTTTGCTTACATCCCTGTTCATGGGCATTTTTGCTATATTCTCGCTGCCAAGTATGTGTTAAGAGTGTGGCCTCTAGAGTTAGACAGAGAGAACTGGGTTCAAATCCCAGCTCTGCCTTTTCCTGTGTGATTTTTATGTTATTTAACTTCTGTGTGCTTCTGTTTTCCCAAATGTAAATGGGATAACAGTAGGATTTTACAAGGTTGTTTTGATGATTTAAATGAGGTGGTTTTTATAAAGTGCTTAGAATGTGCCTTAAAAATTAGTGTACACTAATGGTACAATAGGAAACTTTTCTGATATTGAGTTAGAATCTTTTTTTCAATGATAAAAATTAAATGATGTAGTAAATCCAGATAGAAATCATCTTAAAACTAAATTCTATAAGGAGTTATAGTTTACAAAATTATTTATAGCATAGTTTGGTGATTAAAATAGAGGGTCCTAGAGATTTGGACCCAAGTTTCAATTTTTTTCAGTTATAAGTTAAGTAAATTGAGCAACTTATTTCATTAAAAAAAAAAAAAGATTTTATTTGTGGGCGCCTAGGTGGCTCAGTTGGTTAAGCCACTGCCTTCTGCTCAGGTTGTGATCCCAGAGTCCTCGGATCCAATCCTGCCTTGGGCTCCCAGCTCTGCTTCCCCCTCTGACCTTCTCTCCTCTCATCCTCTCTCTCACTCTATCTCTCAAATAAATAAATAAAATAAAATAAAATAAAGTAAAATAAAATAAAGATTTGTTTGAGAGAGAGAGAGCACAATTAGGGGGAGCAGCAGATGGGGAGGGAAAAGCAGACTCCCTCCTGAGCAGAAAGCCCCAGGCGGGACTCAATCCCAGGACCCTGGGATCATGACCAGAGAGGAAGGCAGACGTTTAACCGACTGAGCCACCCAGGCGCCTCTACTTCATTGTTTATAATGTTAAGAGTTGATTTGAACAAAAATTGATTCGAATAAGGCAGTGCCAAACCAGAAGCCCAAATTACTTGATCTTTTAAAGCCTCCATTTGTCTGTAAAATAGGGTTTGCATTGTTACCTACCTCATCGAGTTGTTTTGGGAATAAAATGAGATAATGTAGAAAAAGGGTTTGGCACAAAATAAAAACTTAATAGATGGTAGCTCTTACCATTATTTGGTTTATGTGCTTTGGCGTTAGAATTCTGACTGTAGTTGTTCAGCACCGTGCATTGAAGCATGGCGATTACATCCTACTCCTCCTGAAGGGGCTCTTCCATTCAAGAACCTGATAAAGCTGGCAAAGTTGCGCTAAAAATCTGAAATTTAGAAGATGCACCCTTCTCCATTTACCCCTCACAAGGGAAAAAAATGACCCTCCAAAAATCCAGTTCTGGGCCAGCCTGGATTCATCTGTCCACTTTGGGGACACACGGGTAGACCCCAGATGGTAACATTAGGACGGCTCCATCTAGAGTACCTGGTGGTTGGTCGGTTAAGCCTCTGCCTTCTGCTCGGGTCATGATGTCAGGGTCCTGGGATCGAGTCCCACATCGGGCTCTCTGCTCAGCGGGGAGCCTGCTTCTCCCTCTCCTTCTGCTATTCTCCTGCTCACTGTCTCTCTCAAATCAAAGAAATAAAACCTTGGGACACCTGGGTGGCTCAGTTGGTTAAGCTCCTGCCTTTGGTTCAGGTCATGATCCCAGGGTCCTGGGATCGAGTCCCATATTGGGCTCCTTGCCCAGCGGGGAGCCTGCTTCTCTCTCTGCCTCTGCCTGCCACTCTGCGTGCTTGTGCTCACTCTCTCGCTCTCTCTGACAAATGAAATCTTAAAAAGAAAGAAAGAAAGAAAGAAGACCTTAAAAAAAAAAAAAAGGATGGCTCTCTCTTAATATCAGGGCTTCCAGTACTCATGATAGAAAGTTCTTAGGCTTTGATTTTACATTTGTTGAGAAGACAGACTTTAAGAACTAAGTTTTAATCAATGTTTCATTTGGAAGGCTTGGTTTCCCTGGCTCTGCTCTACTCGGGGCTGTCTTATGGCCACGGCAGCTGAAAGGAAATGGCTGCTGTTACCACAGCTGTCGCTCTGCCCTCGCTGACTTGTTTTGTGTCTTCGCATTCTTAAGCCACTCACCTCTGCCGAGATAATTTTAGAATTGCATTTTTGGTGGGCTCTGGTATGGGAAAGGGCATTTCAATCTCTCCTGAGTGGAAAAATCCATTTTCTGTGGGAGTCGAAATACTGTCCCTCTTGGGTGGCCTCTGACACTTCCCAGAAGCACAAGCATCCATCCTAACCTTGTCCTCACTCCTGTTCCACCGTTGTTTCTGCCTCATCACTGACTGTTTAATCTCCAGTGCGTGGAAGCTTTTCATGCCGATTGTGGGAAACTCGAAACAATGCAAGGAAAACAGAGGTAAAGAAATCATTCTCCAAAGACAACATCGATCACATTTCAGTGTATTGTCTTCCAGTCCCCCAAGGTGCTTTTTTCCCCCTTTATTATTATTTTTTAATATGGAGTAGAGAGCAAACTGTTTACATACTTTCCTTATTGATTCTTTTTTGCTGGTTATTATAATAAGCATTCCCCCATGATTTGTGGCATTCTTTGTAGTTATAGCCAAAATGACCTTTACTGGGTTTTTACATATTACAAGAAAAAACATGTTACTTATTAATCGGAAAGCGCAGATAAACTTAAATAAAAACCCATTAAGAGCATGCATAATCCCACTGCTCAGAGACAATCTCTGCTAATATTTTGGTACCTTTCCCTCTATATTTAGATGACCCATGTTATAGATCTGCATAGAGAACCTATTCTATGGATCATTTTTAACCTGGGTTATTCACTCAAAAAGACTTTGGGTCATCTTTTTTTTTTTTTTTTTGTGGGGGAGTCATCTTTTTAAATAATTTTATTTATTTATTTGACAGACAGAGATCCCAAGTAGGCAGAGAGGCAGGCAGAGAGGGAGGAGGAGGAGGAAGCAGGCTCCCTGCTTGAGCAGAGAGTCCGATGCGGGACTTGATCCCAGGACCCTGAGATCATGACCTGAGCTGAAGGCAGAGGCTTTAACCCACGGAGCCACCCAGGCACCCCTTAAATTAAGACTTAAAGTTGTGGGTTTGGTTGAAATGGGTAAAAGTGGTCAAAAGGCATAAACTTCAAATTACAAAGTAAATAAGTTCTGGGGTTATAACATACAGGGTGGGACTATAGTTAATAATATTCTATTCAAGTTCTCAAGACAAGAAAAAAATCTGTAACTCTGTCTGGTCATGGATGGAAACTAGACTTACTGCAGTGATCATTTGTCAGTACACACAAATATCAGATCATTATGCCATAAACCTGAAACAATGTATCAGTTATATCTCAGTAGAGAAAAGAGATGTACGATTCTATGAATGTTTGCACGGAATTCCAACTTATGTATGATTCTTTCATTCAAACATTTTCTTCTCATTGAACATTTACTCTTATTGTTGGACTTAGTTTTAAATTATTGCCCAATGGGCCAATGTTTCATGCTGCTAGCCACTGTGTCTTCCTGTCTCTTCCACAAGCCTTGAGTGCCTAGATGGCAGAGAGAATCCCCAAGCCAGCTTATCATCCAGCTTGCTGCCTTGCGCCCGTCATATGGTCAGTGCTATAAATATCGGGACGGGATGAGTGAATTCTTACTGAGCTCAGATGACCTGTACCCAACATACAGAGCTGATGAAATACAGAACAGAAAGGTTGCTGGCCTTGGGGGAGCTGTAGTCCTGGGGTTGGGATGAAAGTTTGTTGGTCTCTTCTACCTCCGTTAGAGTTTTCTCCAGGACCTGCAGTTTAGCTCATATTTATTTTTGAATTGCGGACCTCTAGGTGTTACTTGCATTTCTCATTATTTGGGGAAAGTAAGCACTTTGGAAGAAGTGATGTAAGACGTCGTAGTAGAAAGAACTCTGGATTTGCAATACATAGACCTGGTTTTGGTCCCTTGTTCAGCCTCTCAGCTTTGCAATCATGGGAAATTCACACAACCTTCCAAGCTTTGGTATCCTTCATTGTCAAGTGGGAAAATGGAAATAATACACAGTCTTCCTCTGTATACAGGGTTATTGTGATAGACGTGAGAAGGGCTGGGTGGGTACGGGAAAGGGGTGAGGTAAGAAGGTAGGCCCTTTGGCTTCACAGTCACAAAGATACTCCCATGTATCTGTACACATATCAACGAAATACAATTGCATTGCATTGATGGCTTTTGTGTATGTGTGTTAAAAGTCGTAGTTTGCTGAGTATACATGTTTTCACTGACCCGTGATTTTTAGAACTTTCTTTGGGTCTGACTTTTCTCCACTCTGAGTGTGCTGGCAACCTTGGTCGAAGGAAGTGGCCGAGGTCTCCTGACTTGTGGGAAACCCTCCTTGCTCGCCAAGTCACCTCATAAACTACACACAACTCTGAGAATGTTGGAAACAAGATTGGAAGGGGAAAGAGCAGGGCTGTTCTTTGGTGGAGAGGGTAATGAAGGAGAGAAAGTTGGAGAGCAGACAGGAGTTTCTGGGGAATTAGTCCTTCCCCCACATTCCCGCTGCTTCTGGCAGCACCTGCCCCAAGAATCCTCCAGCTGGAAACAGAGTCAGTGAAGTGAGAGCAATGAAGAAAAACTCATTTTAAATGTTGCCTTTCTTTCCTCAGAGAAACAGACACTTCTCAGTTTTTAGGAGAAACGGAGACATTCAGAGTCAGGGTTTTGAGCAGAAAGCCCAAAGGCACTTACATGCTACTCCAGGGAGCCCATCAAGGTGCTCATTGTAAGGGTAACCCTGTTACTGGGTTCCAGGGGGCCCACTGCAATGGGCTCAAGGTCTGTGGTTTCCCTTGTGACTTTCTTTCTAAAACCTGTTTAGGTCATCATTTATTACAAAGGGCAGTTTGAATCACAAAGCCCATCAAGTCCTTCCCATTCCAGGTTTAATTGTGCAATCGGAAAGGAAGTTACCTCCCGATTGAATAAGGCAAAACCGAGCATTTTAGCATTATCTGGTGTTTTATAACCGGCTCGAGTTAATTATTCTTCCCTTTCACTTATGGAAAGGGAGTCCCAGCTGCCTCACCTTTGGAATTTTCCAGGGTAGTCTTGATTTGGAATCCTCTACCAGAGGCTCTCTCACGGACACTCCTGGTTCTGATGACTGTTTCTGGAGATTTGCTAGTGATGTTGGGTCTCATTTGTGTGGGAAGTGAGACCAGTCCACCTGAGTCTCTATCCTGAGGGGACAGTCTGTCTCATCATCTAGATCACTGTTCACGATTCTCAAACCTGCTACAAAGGAGGAGAGCCCAGAACTCACGATTCTCTTTGCAGAAATTCACCCGAACTGCTGCTCCATTTTATGGCACAGTTTGAATTAAAAGTGCTTTTAATGTGATGATTGCTTCTATGAACACTGGGGTACAGATGGCCCTTCTTTTCACTGCATCCATATCTTTGGGGTAAATACCCAGTAGTGCAATTGTCGGGTCATAGGGAAGCTCTGTTTTTAATTTTTTGAGGATAGCCAAACTGTAGAAAGAGCCAAGATTCTCTTCAACAGAAAAATGGATAAAGAAGATGTGGTCCATATACACAATGGAATATTACGCAGCCATCAGAAAGGACGACTACCCAACTTTATATCGACATCGATGGGACTGGAGGAGATTATGCTGAGTGAAATAAGCCAAGCAGAGAAAGTCAGTTGTCATATGGTTTCACTTACTTGTGGAGCATAAGGAATAACACCGAGGACATTAGGAGAAGGAAGGGAAAAGTGAAGGGGGGAAAACTGGGTGGGAGGGAGACATACCATGAGAGGCTGTGGACTCTGAGAAACAATCTGAGGGCTTTAGAAGGGAGGAAGGAGGGGTATGGGTGATCCTGGTGATGGGTATTAAGGAGGGCATGTATTACATGGGGCACTGATGTTATATGCAAACAATGAGTCATAGAACACTATATCGGAAACAAATGATGTACTGTATGGTGACTAACATAACATAATAAAAAAAGTGTTTTTAATGATGATAACTGTGGCTTTAATAGAGAATGTTTTATCTAAAAATAAAGCACATGTATGGACTTCATGATACATTAATACAAATAGTTTGAGCCGCTTGGCCCGCTCTTTTCATTCTTCCCAGGGTCATCCAGGGCCTCCTCACTGGCCGGTTCTCTGGGCTAAGCTTCCTGAAATCATGTAATAAGCAGCAGTGGACATAGATGCTAACTTACTCCCTAAGTACCTTCTTTTCGTGACTCCCAGTCCACCAGTCCACCAGCTCTCCCCCTACTTCACCAGCTGCCCTTGCTGGGGATCCCCAGTCTGCTCTCCCAGGGGAGTGCGGGAAGGCTGTGGCCCAGGGAAATGTGCCTCCTTCCCAGAAAACAGCCATGTTTGCTCTCCCCGCCCTCTGTGCTTCCCTCCCCCACCCCTCCTCTCTCCTCCACTTCCCAGGGCTCTGAGACTAGAGAGTGTCTGAGCAACTCTTCTCCAGCCCCGAGGGCCCGCTGTAGGCAGAGTGGTTACAGGTGGGTCTGGCTTCCACCTCCATGAATCCATTCCCTTACTGGCTTCCTCAGCCACCTCACCTGTAGGGCGGCCATGACACTTGTGCCAGCCTCACTGGCCTGTGGGGTATACTAAACCCTCCAAGGCCATGGTTCTCTAAGAGGGATGATTCTGTGTCCCAGGGGACATATGGCAACCTCTAGAGACATTTTTGGGGGGACAGCATGAGTGGGGTGGAGAGGTTGCCCCTGGTGTGTCGTGGGCAGAGGCCAGAGAGTGATCTTGCCGGGCAGTTCAGTAGAGCTGAGGCTGAGGAATCCTGGTGGAAGGCACGAATGCGCTCAGCTTGAGGTGTGAGGAAGGTCATTGTTGTTGTGGTTGCCGTTACTCTTGGTGCAGCTGCTCCCCTGTCAGAGCTAGGAACGTTCTTTCCATTGCTCTCAGAAAGAGCATTTATTTTAGCCTTTCCATCTGTATTGCAAGAACACGACTCAGTAGCACAAACATGGGTGGAAAAATGGCATGTTGAACAACACGGCTGGATGAAATGAGAAAAGAGAGAAAATTGGCTACATGTCTCAATCAAACACTAATGGGGGAAAACGGTATGTTATCAAAATAACAATACTTTTTACATATGACCAGTAATCATCCCTGCCAGTGAGGTATGTTATGCTCCCTTTGGAGATGAGGAAGCCGACATTCTCAGCAGTTGGATGACTTGGCCCAGTGGAATGTTCTGGTGAGTGATGGATCTGGGCTATGAACCCAGGTATTTTGACTCCACGAACTTTCCAGCAGACGGCTGCCTATCCCCTGCCTGCACCCCTCTCACACCCCCCTTGCCCCCCGGGTTAACCAGGCTTGACGATGTTCTGGAATCAGACCAGATAAAGCATATTTAGGTAATAAGTTTGACAATATGGAAAGGACACGAGGACATCAAAAGACAGTCGTTACCTTGAGATGATCTGTGTTTATTTGGAAATTTTTATTTTTGAAAAAGTTGTAATAGACTTAAAAAAAAAAAAAGAGGTCTATGCAAAGACCCATGTCACAGTAACTTCCAATCCTGGTGCCCATCTAAGACTCTTAAAGTCAAGAATAAATGAAAACCAAATGTGATTTTGATCTAATTAAGGAGCTGGACTGGTGGTTCTTTGCTTTGTGAAAACACTGTCGTAAACTGGGAGTGATCTTCCGACCTCCGCTCTGTCCACCACCCCCAACACACGCGTGTGCGCACGCACACACACACACACACACGGATATCTTCATAATGTTTTGTTCTTTCTGAGTCCATTTCTCAGATATCTCTTTTTTCCCTCCGCGTCTGAAACAGGTTAGCATCTGACTGGAGATAAGTGGTTCCAGCACTTCCATTAGGGGAGAGACTCCTGGGTGGGTGGAGGAAGCAAAGAGAAAGTTTAGCAAGACAAAAAGCCACAATTCTCAAGTGCACTAGTATTTCTCATCAGAAACAGTCTTCTTTCTTTCTTTCTTTTTCTTTTCTCTAATTTCTTTTAGAGGGAGAACAGCCAGGTGGTGAGTTACAGAGAAGTGCCTCAGACGCTGGGCCCTCTGTACCGTTTCCCCAAACGAAGACAGTCGTGTGAGCAGTAACATCTGGATGGGGTCAAGCCCGCTTTGAAACCCGAACATACAATAACAGCGCTTATTTAAACATTGTTTGTGTTTGAATAATGGCAAGAGTTAGAGCCCGCGAGGGACTTTATTTTTCAGGCGTTTGGACGTGGGCATAGAGAATGTCTGAAAGGGTGAAGGCATCTGGAGTTGAGTGTGGGGGCTTTGCAGGGGGACATGAGACACAGTGGGTTCGAGCAACTCATTTATAGTCATGTTGGATTTTGGTGAAGTTTCTCTTTTCTTCTGTATTCAGCAGCTTTAAAGCATAAAATCCCTTAAAAAAAAAAAAAAAGAGGCAGAGGAACCCATGGAGAAGTATGTGTAGGTGAGGATTTGTGGCTTTGGTGGCCGAGGGGCTGAGAAGGCTGGAGATGGGCTCTGTGGCCGGCACTGACCATGGGCGTTGATGAGGTGAGGCCTTCCAGAGCCTGGGAGTCTGTGGGGCCCACACAGAATTCTTTAGCTTGCTTCATGTTCTAGTCATTCTCCCCATCTTTTTTTTTTTTTTTTTAAGATTTTATTTATTTATCAGAGAGAGAGGGCGAGAGAGCAAGCACAGGCAGACAGAATGGCAGGCAGAGGCAGAGGGAGAAGCAGGCTCCCCGCCGAGCAAGGAGCCCGATGCGGGACTCGATCCCAGGACGCCGGGATCATGACCTGAGCCGAAGGCAGCTGCTCAACCAACTGAGCCACCCAGGCGTCCCTCATTCTCCCCATCTTTTGCCAGGGTTACAGGCTTTGAAAGCCGCTGTGTGACCATAACAGACCTTCTTCTCTCCCTCCCCCAGAGCACCAACCCCTCACTAGGTTGGGCTGCACCCATGTCCCCCTTTCAGTCACTAGCGGCCTTGGTCCAAAGGGCCACCCCAAATACTCATACTGGGAATCCCCAGACTTTCTTCCCACCCATACCTGCACCCAACTGGCCACTTGTTTTTGTGTTGCTCCTACTTGTTTGTATCGTTTTGAAGGTAGGCCACAGAAGGTGGTTGACCAGAGCCAGATTTTGGAGTCAGATTGCGGTTCTCCGCTCATTAGCTCTGGGACTACGGGCAGGTCATCTAACTTCCTTGGTGCCGTGGACTGAATGGTTGTGTCCCCTACCATTCTTATGTTGAAACCCAATCTTCAATGTGATAGTATCGGGAGGTGGGGCCTTTGGGAGGTGATGAGGTCATGGGGGGAGAGTCCTCGTGATGAGATTAGTGCCCTTATTAAAGACACCCAATGGGGCCCTCTCCATCTCTTCCACCCTATGAGGACACAGCGAGAAGATGGCTTTCTATGCAGCAGGAAGTGGCCCTCACTAGACACCAAACCTGCTGGCAACTTGATCTCAGACTTCCCTGCCTCCAGAACTGGGAGAAATACATTTCTGTTGATTATGAGCCACCCAGTCTATGATAGTCTGTTAATTGCAGCTGGAACTAAGATACCTGGACTTCAATTTCTCATCTGGGTCAGGCACATCATTGACAAATGCTTATTAAATATTTGTCAGGCGAATTGCTGTCTCTTAGAATCGCTGGCAGAACTGTATTAAAGAATGTAACACAGCACAATACCAGGCATATGGTCCCAGTCCAATAGTTGCTACTGTCACATAATATACAATGTATGATAACCATGTAATACAGGTTATAAAAGAATAATATTTGCTTATATAATAATAGTAAGATTTAATACATGTATATACGGTCTTACTGCATAACAGATCCTATTCCAAGTGCTTTATTAGGTAATTTATTCCTTTCAACAACACGAAGTAGGTGCTATTATCATCCCTATTTTACGAATAAGAAAACTGAGGCACGAGAGGTTCAGTGAGTTGTCCGAGGTCTCACAGTTGGTCAGTGGCACAGGTGTGATTTGAACGAGGCCGTCTGGGCCAGAGGCTCCACTCTTCTGTCAGGCAGGCTGTGTTTTTCAGAAGCGAGGGGTGGCTGGCACGAAGATCTAACTGTCGAGGGGCAAGAGGTCCATCCCAGACATCCCAGGGGCTCATAGGTGAGTTGGGCAGACAAGACACAGAAAGACAACTTGATTTAGGGAGCAGTTTCAGATGCTCCCCCACGGATTCCAAGTTCAGCCACATATGTGATTGTATAAGAATGAGCGTTTTATTAATGGTTCTCAAATCTTCATGTGCATTCATGATAACCGAGGGTCTTGTTAAAATGCAGATGTGAGATAGTGAGTCTGGATTGAAACCTAAGTTTTTTTTTTTAAATTGTGATATAATTAACCTACCATAAAATTCACCATTTTAAAGTGTACAATTCAGTGATTTTTAATAAATTCATAAGGTTGTGCAACCGTCATCATCATCTAATTTCAGGACATCTTCATCACCCCAAAAAGAAACACCGTGACCAGTGGCAGTCATTCCTTGATTTCCCTCCCCCTGATCGAACAAACTCTAGTGTACTTTCTGTCTCTATGGATTTGTCTATGTTGGGCATTTCATATAAACTGGATAGTCCAATACATGACCTTTTGTGACAGCTTTCTTTCACTAGGCATGATGTTCTCCAGGCTCATGAATATTCTGGCATTTATCAATACACCATTTCCCCTTTCCCTCCCTTTTTGAATTTTTAAAATTTTAATTCCAGTGTCATTAGCATAGTGCTATATTACTTTCAAGTGTACAATATAGTATCTCAGCACTTCCATACATCACCCTGTGCTCGTCGTGACAAGCCTTCCTTAGTCCCCATCACGTGTTTCACCCATCCCCTCACCCACCTCTCCTCTGGTAACCATCAGCTTGTTCTCTATAGTTAAGAGTCTGTTTCTTGGTTTGTCATTTTTTTCTTTGTTCATTTATTTTTTTCCTTAAATTCCACACATGAAATCCTGCGGTATTTGCCTTTCTTTGAATGACTTATTTTGCTTAGATTTTACTCTCAAGCTCCATCCATGTTGTTGCAAATGGCAAGATTTCATTCCTTTTTATGACTGAATAATATTCCACTCTCCATACATCACATCTTTATTATCCATTCATCTATTGATGGGCACTTGGGCTGCTTCCATAATTTGGCTGTTGTAAATAATGCTGCTATAAACATAGGGGACATATATCCTTTCAAATTAGTGTTTTGGTATTTTTGGGGTCAATACCCAGTAATGTGATCATTGGTTTGTAGGTAGTTCTATTTCTTTTTAAAGATTCATTTATTTATTTGAGAGAGAGCAAGAGAGAGAGCAGAAGAGCTTAGGGTGAGGAGCCGAGGGAGAGGGAGAAGCAGACACCCTGCTGAGCCCAGTGTCGTGTCCGGTGCAGGGCTGGATTCCACAAATCTGAGATCATGACCTGAGCTGAAACCAAGAGTCAGATGCTTAACTGACTGAGACACCCAGGCACACCAGTAGTTCTATTTTTAAATTTTTGAGGAATCTCTGTGATGTTTTCCATCATGTCTATACCAGTCTGCATTCCCACCAGCAGTGCACAAGGGTTCCTTGTTCTCCACATCATCACGGATATCTGTTGTTTCTTGCATTGTGGAGGTTAGCCATTCTGATCAGTATAAGGTGACATCTCGTAGTTTTGATTTGTATTTTCCTGAAGCACGGCATTTCTTTTGATATCTGATTCCACTGTATGAATATGCCACATTGGTGAACAAATGGGTTACTTCCACTTTTTGACTGTTATAAATAATGTTGATATGAACCATTGTGTATGAGTTTTTGTGTGGACATGTGTTTCTGATTCTGGTGGATACATACCTAGGAGTAGAATTGCTGAACCATATGGTAATTCTATGTTAGACTTTTTTGAGGAATTACCAAACTGGTTTTCAAAATTGCTGCACTATTTTACATTCCCACCAAATGTATGAGAGTTCCAGTTTCTCTGCATTCTTGTCAACTCTTGTTATTGTCTGATTTTTTTTTATTATAACCATCCTAGTGGGTGTGAAATGGTATTTCATTGTGTTTTTTACTTGCATTTCCCTAATGACTAATGATGTTGAGAATCTTTTCATGTATTAATTTGGTCATTAATATATGTTCTTTAGGGAATTGTGTATTCAAATCCTTGGCACATTTTATTTTATTTTTAAAGATTTTATTTATTTATTTGAGAGAGAGAGCGAGAGCATGAGTGTGGGGAGAGGTAAGGGGGAGAAGCAGTCTCCCCACTGAGCAGGGAGCCTGATGTAGGGATAGATCCCAGGACTCTGAGATCATGACCTGAGCAGAAGGCAGACACTTAACTGACTGAGCCCCCAGGCGCCCCAATCCTTGACACGTTTTAAATGCATTTTTAAAAAGTAATTTCTGTACTCAATTGGAGTTCAAACTCATGACCCCTAGATCAAGGGTTGCATGTTCTCCCAACTGAGCCAGCCAGGCACCCCTCCTTTTAAAATGGGTGCTCTTTTTATTGTTGAGCTCTGTTTATATATTCTGGATACTAGATTTTTTTTTATCAGATATATGATTTACAAATATTTCCTCTCATTTTAGAGGCTGTCTTTTCACTTTTTTTGATCATACTCTTTGATGTCTAAACTTGATGATGACCAATTTATCTGTTTTTCATTTTGTATTTCATGCTTATGGTGTAATATCTAAAAAACCATTGCCTAGGTCACAAAAATTTTTCATTTTTAAAAATTCTCAGACTGGAGGCACCTGACTGGCTCAGCTGGTTAAGTGACTACCTTCAGCTCAGATTCCAGGGTCCTGGGATTGAGTACTGCATTGGGCTCCTTGCTCAGTGGGGTTTCTGCTTCTGTTCCGCACCTCCCTAATCATGCTCGCTCTCTCTCTCTCAAATAAATAAATAAATAAATAAAATCTTAAAAAAATCACAGTAATTCCAATGTTGCTTGTTCAAAATAGTTTGGGTAACAAGAAGCTAAAGCATTTCTTTTTCTTTCCAAAGACCTGATGGAATTGAAGCCACTGCTCTCTTTTGGATGGCTTAGGGGATCAAACTGGAGTTCCAGCCTGAATCAAACTGGAGTTTTTCTTAATCTATCAGGGCTCTCCCACAGGGCTCCAGGTGGGGCTGGAATCATGGCAGTGGGCTGCCTTCTCTTTTAGTTGAAAGTTCTGAACTCAAGAATATGGATCAGTTAAAATCCAGTTCTGTAAACTCTAGGTAAACAATGCTTTTGCTGTGCTGGAATTTAGTTCTTGAAAGTGTAGCTTAAATGAGTGAGCCTTTGTTTGTAGCGCTGAGCAAAGAGAAACTTCTGTCCTAGAAGCTTTGGCTGTAATGAGATTTGAGACCTAAATGGTAGGCAGCACTTCCAAACAAATCACAGAGCATATGAACAATATAGTTGTGTGATTCTCCCCGCAAGCTCGGTTTCAGAATAAAATACTCCCTCTAATGATAGGTTTATTAGCAGAAAGTTTAGTCTGGTCTCCTCTCCTTTGTTTTTTTGTGTGTGTTTGTTCTTTACATTTGGTTGATGGTTTAACCAAACCACCACTTTCAGATCCAGAGCTTCAAAAATTATCCTGGGTTATCGATGTCTTTTTTTTTCCTGAACAATGATCTTTCTTCCTCTCGACCATTTCCTTTCATAGATTAAATGAAGGTGATCCCCACTGCTTGCACATACTCCGGAAAGCCATCCTCAAGGAGGTCATTGGCTAAGGGCTCAGCCAGCCTGGCCACTGGACAGGAAATGTTGGCTGTGGACACTCTGGGTGAGCAGAGGAGTTAGTGGGTAATATTTTCCTGGCAAAGTCAGAACGAGTCCAGCCCTAGGGGGTGGAAAATATCACAAGGTCTCTTCCCCTGCCCCACCAACCTGGCCTTCTGTCCATTGTCCTGAGCCATTTCTCAACAACCCTCTCCATTTAGCCTTCTCTGAACTACTTCTTCTTGGAATGTGTGTGATGTTCACTGTTTAGTAAAGAAGTGTGAATGGGATTCATGTATTCATCAGTCATGCATTTGCTCCTTCTTACATATTTATTGAGCCCCTACTATGTACAGGTCTCTGTGCTTGTCACTGGAGGGATTACAAATACTGTCTTTGCCCTCACAACATTTGTAGTCTGATGGAGAGAGCTATTCTAATTCATTAGTCCAGCAAAGGTTTACTGAGCTTCAGGCACTGTTCTAGGTGTTGTGGCTAAAGCAGCGACAAGAACAGGCCAGGCTTCTGCCCTCATCGTGCTTACATGTACCGCCAAGAGCTAGCTTTAACATAGGGTGGTTCAGTTAAAGAAGGATCTGCTGTCCTCATTCTCCATTCACTCACTCATTCACTTAACCATTTCGGAAGTAGTTACCAAACTCCTACTGTACACCAGTCCCCCTGTGGACTTCTGTGGAGTCAAGAAAGACCAGGTCCTTTCTCACTTGGTACTTACAGTCTAGTGGGGGAATTCACCATGAATCAAGTAATTATCATAACAAGCCTGTACTTACAAACTGAGAAAATTATTTGAAGAACACCTAAAACAGAACTGTCCTTGCCTGATGCTCTTCCAGGAACTTACTGGCTCAGCACACTCAGCTGAATTCCAACCACCAGCATCGGCACCCCTTCCCTTCACATCCCCAGCAAACTTTATCCAAAGACTTTCTGGGTTTGTTGGACACAGAAAAATTACTATTACTTAACTTGTAGGGTTAAGGAATTAGTGACTTTCCCAGTTACCTAGTCCCAACTCCTCCATGCCAAAGGTTCATAGCTTTCCCTCTTTTGTTGACTATTTTGATAGAAACTTCCTGAAGTAATATATACTTTTCTGCTTTTAAGAACAGTATATGTTGAGTGTAATTTAATCATAGCTCAATGAGTAGGCTAATATTAATGGAACGGCTTCTATCCAATA
Source organism: Mustela nigripes (assembly GCF_022355385.1). NCBI lineage: Eukaryota > Metazoa > Chordata > Mammalia > Carnivora > Mustelidae > Mustela > Mustela nigripes. The sequence continues at coordinate 245,253,211 of NC_081557.1, read as the reverse complement.
TTTTAGTACCAATTGTCTTTACCTGAGTTGATTATTGATTTGGGAGTTGCGAAAAAGTGATTTTCTAATTTTATTATTCTTTCTATATTTGCTGGCTGCCATTCTTTTATAAAGAAGAGTCCCATCATGTATGCTCCTCTCTCCTTATATTCTCTTTCTTTACCTCTCTTTTTTAGTGTTACTGTGGATTCATGGATTATTTTCCTTATTCTATCCATTGCCATTATTATTTCTTTTCTTTTTTTTTTTAAAGATTTTATTTATTTATCAGAGAGAGAGAGGGGGAGAGAGCGAGCACAGGCAGACAGAATGGCAGGCAGAGGCAGAGGGAGAAGCAGGCTCCCCGCCGAGCAAGGAGCCTGATGTGGGACTCGATCCCAGGACGCTGGGATCATGACCTGAGCCTAAGGCAGCCGCTTAACCAACTGAGCCACCCAGGCGTCCCATTGCCCTTATTATTTCTTTTCATGCACAACTTGTCCTGAATTTGGCCAGGGAGAACCTATTTTAAATCAATTCTTGTATTCTTTTTTAAAAAGAAATAGTTTTATTATGGTATAACTGAAATACAGTAAATTGCACATATTCAAAGTGTACAATTTGATAAGTTTTGACGTATGTATATACCTATAAAATTATCATCACAATCAAGATGATAAACATATCTATCACTCCCTAAAGTTCCCTTGTGTTCCTTTGCAATTCCTCCCCACTCTTGCAGATTTCCTTCTTTCCCCAGGGTCTCAGGGAAATATAGATCTGTTTTCTTTTACAATAAAGTAGGTTGCATATTCTTGAACGTGATCTAAATGGAATCATATAGTATGCACTCTTATTTTGTCTGTTTTTTTTTTCCACTCAGCATAATTATTTTCAAGTCTTCTTAAATTGTAGAGTATGTTTATAGCTTATTCCTTTTTATTGTTGGACAGTATTTCAGCAATAGTTTTTCAATGGCTCACCACAAGTTATTCACCTATGGATGGACATTTGTTTTCAATTTTGGACTTTTAAAAATGAAACTGCTATGAATGGTCATGTGTTTGTCTTTGTGGGACATATGCAATCCTTCCTTTCTCTTGGTAATTATGTAGGCGTGGAATGGCTGTAGCTTAGGCTAAGTATATGGTTAACATTTTAAGAAACTGCCAACTATTTTGCAAAGTGGTTATACCATTTCACATCTTCCAATGGCATATGAGAATTCCTATTCCTCCACATCCTTATGAACACTTGATACAGCCAGTTTTTAAAATTTTAGTCATTCTAATAGATTTGCCGTTGCATCTCATAATGATTTTAATTTGCACTTCCCTAATAACTAATGATGTTGTGTGGATTTTTATCTATTTGACATTCTTATATATGTGTGTGTGTGTGTGTGTGTGTATACACACACACACATATCTATATATATATGGAGATAGAGAGAGAGAAGTATCTGTTCAAATGTTTTTCTTTTTTTAAAGTTGGATTGTGCATAGCTCGATTTTAGAATTGCTAAGAATTCTGTGTGCCTCTTGTTCCCCCAGCCCCATTTTGAATATGAAGGTATATAGCACATATCCTTGCCTGTTTTGATGTTATATGTTGGGAGATGGCGGCAACTAACTTGTCTCTTTAGTTCACAGTACAGATAGAAAAGAATGGTACCCAAGGAGTCACACCAAAGAAGCCTTGGCTCCACCAACCTGAATGTGATTTAAATGATAAGATCCTAGATTTTAAGCTAATTTCATAATGGGATAAAACATGGTGGTCTTGAGAAGAGGGAATGAGTATATTTGGCTAGTTGAAGGGATATAAACTGTTGTGTTCCAAAATGGCCACACAACAAGATCTGTTGTCCTTCTTACTGTGTAATGCTGACATTCCTCCTTCCATCAACAGTGTCTACGTTCCATTCCCCTGGGTCTAGGCAGGTCTGTGACCGTAGGGAAAATGACACTATAGGTTTAAAGGCAATATAGCTTTCACCTAATATTTTTGGACACTCTTGGAAACCAGCCTTCAACGTATGAGGAAGTTAAAGTACATGGAGATGCTACATTTGGTGTTCTGGGCAACACCCCATATCACCCAGCCTTTGAGATAACACGAGACAACATTTGACTGAAACTATGTAAGAAAACTGCTCTTGTCCTTTTTTTCTTTCTGTTTAGTCATATATTCATTAGCTTTTTAGTCAAGTTTCCCTTGATAAAGTCCTATTTATCTTAGTTGAACTAAGAATAGTTTTCATATATCAGCATATAGAGAAAAGAGAGATCAGTGGCTTTATTGGTGGTAGACAGATAGGTAGCGGCAGCGGGAACCAATCACCCTAGAGCCCAGATAAAACACGGACCTGAGACAGAGTGTAGCCATCTATAAGGACTAGGTATATAAACAACGGTCCCGATCCACAAGTCATTTCATCACAGAAGTATCTAAGTTCAAGAACAGGCAATACAGAGGCACCTGGGTGGTTCAATTGACAATACATTTCTGAACATGGAATTCTGTTTGAAGTGACTTTGACTTTCGGGGTGCCTGGGTGGCTCAGTCAGTTAAGCCTTCGACTCTTGGTTTTGGGTCAGGTTATGATCTTGGAGTTGTGAGACTGAGCCCTGCATCTGGCTCAACATGGAGTCTGCTTAAGATTCTCTTTCTTCCTCCCCCCTCCCCTGCTCACACAATCTCACTCTCTAAAATAAAATAGATAAAATCTTTAAAGTGATTTTCAATAGAAAGTTGAAAATGCATGGGTATGAAAAGTATGTTGGGAGTGCCTGGGTGGCTCAGTGGATTAAGCCGCTGCCTTCGGCTCAGGTCATGATCTTAGTGTCCTGGGATCAAGACCCACATCGGGCTCTCTGCTCAGCAGGGAGCATGCTTCCTCCTCTCTCTCTACCTACTTGTGACTTCTCTCTCTCTCTGTCAAATAAATAAATAAATAAAATCTTAAAAAAAAAGAAAAGTATGTTGGCTCAATTATAATACAATTATCTCTCTGCAACTTCTCTGGAAATCTATACATTTATGAAAAGAACTAATTCCTGATTAAGGTATTGAAAGTAAGTTGTATTTTCTTTGTTTTGCTTTGAGGACAAATGACTGCCCTAAGCTTAAAAATGTAAAGCAAAAATAGCAATTAAAGCTTCATTGAATGCAAAAAAAAAAGTTGAATTGTTTCTTATTATTGATTTTTGTATGTTTTTTCGTATAAGAAAAGTCTTGCCTTCACAATAGCAAATAATTAGTCCTAGAATGAGTACTTTCTGCCACCAATTAACTAATCTAAAAAGCAAGAGCCCCAAAGATCGAACTCTTTCGAAGTGATGTAACTGTGCTCCAGAACAAAGCTTAAGATAAACATAGGAATATAAGAGAATTCAGCAACCAACAAGGTAAAATTTGCAATGTCTGGAGTCATTCCATAAAATTACCAGCATGCAAAGAAGGAGAAAAATATCACCCATAATGGAGAGAAACAAGTTAGTCAATTGCAATTGATCCAGAACTAACACAGATGTTAGAATGAACAGATCACAATACTAAAATAGTAATTATAACCTTAAACATATGTTCAAAAGTTAAGAAGAGACGTGAATAGGAAAAATCCCTATAGAATATTTAGAAATGAAAGCTACAATGTATGATAAAATTCACTGGGGTAAACAGCAGATTTGATATTGCCGAAAAAAATATTTGTGAACTTGAAGACACAGTAATAGAAACTACTGACAGTGAAATACTAAAAGATAAAAAAATTAAAAAAATAAAAGAAACATCAGTGAGCTGTGGGAAAGATTTAAGTGGCTTAATATATATGTAATTGGAGTCCCCAGATGATACAGGGAGGGGAGAAAAAAGGTATTTGAAGAAATAATGGCTGAAGGATTTCCAGATTTGATGACAGCAATGAACCCACAGAGCCAAGAAACTCAATAAACCTCAAACATATGAAACATGATGAAAACTACATCAAAGGACATCAGAATCTAATTAGTTAAAAACAGCCATAAAAAATGTATTAAAAATAGCCAGAGGAAAAAAAAAGAAATGTACTAAGGAGCAAAGGTAAAAATGACAGCATATATCTTATTGGAAACAATACTACAGAGAAAACAATTAAACAATATCTTTAAATTACTGAAAAGAAGAAAAGAAAACCCTGTCAAATAAAAATAGTACTACCCTACAATCCAGCAATTACACTGCTAGGTATTGATCCTTAGGATACAAAAATACTGATTTGAAGTGGCACATGCACCCTAGTGTTTATAGCAGCATTATCAACGTAACCAAATTATGAAAAGAGCCCAAACGTCCATTGACGGATGAATAGATAAAGAAGAGTTGGTATATATAAACAATGGACTATTACTCAGTTATCAAAAAGAATGAAATATTGCCATTTGCAACAAACATGGATGGAGCTAGAATGTATTATGCTAAGTTAAATAAGGCAGAGAGAGACAAATATTGTATGATTTCACTCATATGTGGAATTTAAGAAACAAAACAGGTGAACATAGGGGAAAGGAAAAAACAAACTGTAAACATCTCTTAACTATAGAGAACAAATTGAGGGTTGATGGAGGGAGGTGAGTGGGGAATGGGCTAAATGAGTGATGGGTGTTAAAGAGGGAACTAGTTGTGATCAGCACTGAATGTTATATGTAAGTGACGAATCACTGAATGCTATACCTGAAACCAATTTCACCATATGTGTTAACTAACTAGAATTTAAATAAGAATGTAGAAAAATGAAGCAAACAACAGAGATATTTATTTTTTAAACATTTTAACTAATTTACCTTATAGAACACATATATAGAACACAAAATACAACTTCAAAATTCTTTGTTTTCTCAACAAGATCCTAGCCAACAGGATCCAACAGCACATTAAAAAGATTATCCACCATGATCAGGTGGGATTCATCCCTGGGCTATAAGGATGGTTCTTTGTTTTCAAATATACAATGAACCTTTACCAAAATTGACCATATCTAGACCAGTAAGACAGGTCTCAATTTCAAAGAATAGAAATCCTATAGAGTACATTCTCTTTGTGCAGTGCAATTAAACTATAAGTTCAGGGCGCCTGGGTGGCTCAGTGGTTAAGCCGCTGCCTTCGGCTCAGGTCATGATCTCAGGGTCCTGGGATCGAGTCCCGCATCGGGCTCTCTGCTCAGCAGGGAGCCTGCTTCCTCCTCTCTCTCTCTCTGCCTGCCTCTCTACCTACTTGTGATTTCTCTCTGTCAAATAAATAAATAAAGTCTTTAAAAAAAAATAAACTATAAGTTCAATATCAGAAAAAAACAGATATATTTAAATCCAGCCATATCAGTAATCACATTAAATGTAAATGATTTAAATATTCTAATTAGAAGGCAAGAGGAAAAATAAACAGGACCCGACTATATGCTGACTACAAAAAAGGCCTTTTAAATATGAAGAAAAAATAGATTAAAAGTAAAAAAAAAGAAAAAGACATACCTTATTAACACTAATTAAAAGAAAGCTAGGATAGTTTTATTAATAGATAACAGATTTCAGAACAAAGAATATTTCCAGTGATAAGTCTATTGATCAACTGATAAAGGATTCAATTCGTCAATAGGACATAACGATTCTAAATGTTTATTCACCTAATAACATAGCTTTGAAATACATGATGCAGGAAGCCAGAGTGGAATTTTGAAATAATTAATCTTGTCCAACTGCTTTCTCTCTCTATAATCCTCCCCTCCCTCCCTTCTTGCCTTCTTCTTTATTTCTCATCTTCCTTCTTCTTCTCCTCCTCCTCCTTATTTCACAAATGAAGAAACCATGTCCAGAGGTAAAGTAATTGCAGAGGTACACATCCAGTGAGAAGCAGAGCTGGGTCTAAGACTCAAATCGTCACACTTCTTATCTAGGACCTTTCCTTCTTCACTGCACTTTACTGAGGTTGAACAAACATTGTTCTTGAAAGAGAAGTATACAGAAGAGTATACAACCCTTAAACTGAAGGTATTAATGGTTCATAAATAATCAGACCACTAGATACAAAACAGAATTGTGACCCAGCCACTGTTCCTCATTTTTTGCTGGTTGACTGGCATCAGCCAGCAGAGAAGCCAAACAAAAGGTTGAAAAGAAAATTGGAGAAACTCCTGTCTTGTGGATTGAGAATTGTTCATTGAATTCCTGCTTTTAGGAGAAGACTGGGAACCCTGGGATAGGAATCCTTTTTAGCAGTCATCATATCTTTCTGGCACTAGGTGGGTAAGACCACTTAAGTACAGGACTTTTTTAACATGAATATGCTAGTGGTTGCCATAGGCTGCCTCCTGCCTGTGCTGTCAACATGTCCAATGGCCCTGTTCTGCCAACAGGCCCAGGAATTCACATGGAAATCAATTACTAGCTGAGCAAGAGCTATGGGAGATGTTGAGTGCTGACCCATGCACTGGGATGAAGGCAATCAAATACAGGGTCATCTGAGGTCAAGCCCATGGCTTTGGATAGCCATTTGTCATGTAGAATTGGGCAGAGAGCCATAAACACAAGAGACAGTGAGTGAAGCTAACTAATTATACACAACTGTGACCATAGCTTGGGTTGCTCAGACAGGGCAAGGCAGAGGCAGTTAGAATGCAAAAGTATATTTGAAAACATAACCTCTCCCAGCCAGAAATGGTGGAGTCAGCACTGTAAAGGCATGAGTAGGAGTTAGAGCAGACGTCTCCAATTTGAAGACCATGGAACATGGGTTTGGAGAAGAGTAGAGGGTAATTTCAAGGTTCCTGGGCAATTAAACCAATGAGAGCTGCATTATGTCAGCTTAGGGTAACTACCAAGACAGGCAGAATAAAAAACAGAAGCTTCTAAAAATGCTTCTCCACTGAACAGTAACTCTGGGGCACTATAATCCAGAGCTTCATGGAAAAGAGGTTGTCAGCCAGACAGTCCATCAGATTGGCTTATCTACCTCATTTATTATTATAAAGGGGGGATAAAAAGAAAAAAAAAATCTAACAACAGTACGCCAGAAAGAAGGCATATAGACTTTGGAGTTAAACAGATCTGAGTTCAAATCCCTTTTCAACCACTAGAAACTATGTGACTAGATCAAATTAACCAATTTTTCTGAGCCTCAATTTCCTCAACTGTCAGAGGAGGATGATTATATATACCTCATAGGATTGTTGTAAGGCCTAGGAATACTATGTGCATGTATATAAGGTCCTTCATATGTAGCAGGAGTTGGTAAAATGGTCTTCCCCCTTCTCATTACCACACAGATGATTTTGGGCAAGCTGTCTTCTTTTTCCTTTGCCTTTAGTTTAGTTTAGTTTTGTCTCAGGGTGGAAAAACTAGGATCATAATCCTGGTTACTAGACCAGAATCCTCTTTCCACTATGGAGTATATAATGTTGCCTTTCCCTCCACTGAGATGGTAAAAGTGGCTTCAGTTCTTGCTGTTTATGAGATTAAGTGTGAAGTTGCCAAGGCCAGGTTTCTGCATTATACACATGCCTAGCTAGTTCCTCCCTAAACTATGTACCTATCCTCTGTTTGATTAGAAGAAACTTAAGTGGCCACAACTAAATACATTTAATTTAATATCTATAAAAAGCAATAATAAGTCAATGAGGCAATTGCAACTCAACTGATTGATTTCACAATCAATGCACATACATTATATTTGATTTTGGTAGTTGGTGTAGGAGCAGTTAAAGATGTTTACAAAGGAATTCTGTGGAACCATGGTAATTACCTTGCTTATAATCCCATAGGACCCCATTGAATATTATTTCCCAAACAACAAACATAAAAACAACTCTCAAGGCAAACCCATACTCCAGAGTAAGAGATAAAATCATCCCCTTCTCCACCCTTTACTACCCCTCCATGGCTGAGCCCTGCTGTTCCTATGGTTGAACACCTCTAATCCCTGCCCTATGACTTCCGACATATGTTTGTTTCTGATTTCACCATGTTTACCTCATCCCAATTCCTCTCTGTCACCTACCTTGATGGTTTGCGGTTGGCACTCCTGTCCCCCCGACTGCTCAAGAAGAGCTAAACTTCTGGTACAAGCATGAAGGCAGAAGAAAACCCAAGGTGTCAGCTCAAAGTCTGTCAGGCAAGAGGAATTCCCTCTTATTCAGGAGATGGTCAGTTTTTTTAAAACCTTCAACTGATTAGATGAAACCCAGCCATATTAGCATGTAGCTGCACACCAGCAGACTCTAAGCCAAGGGTGGATGATGGTCCAGCAAGACTAGAGAAAAAAAACAGAGATATCAGTCAAGATATAGTTTGATTGGGAGAACTTACAAAAAGGGAATCCAGGAACAGCCAACTGGACAAAGCATCTGCTCCTGGGATCTACATGCAGCAAACTCTTATAGTGTAGCAACTTAGCCTGGCAACTATCTGTAGCACTTCTCTTCCTTACGCAGCCAGCATTTCAAGGAATCAAGGCCTGCCCTTTGGACATTCTTCATTACCAGGGAAACATTCCAAGTTGGCTGCTCCTAGAGTACCCAACCTTGAACACTGAACAACACAGTCTTCTACATATTCTATTTAGTAGGAATATGGGGGGGGGATGGTATCTCTACATTCTCAAGATAGCAATTAACAGTACATTCAGGGTGTGCTTGCACAAACTAGCTACCTCACATGTACCGTACAGTTAGGGAGGGCAGTCTGCTTTTTTCAGATTCTGGATTTAAATGTTAAACTCCTCCAAAACCACCCTTATTGGAGTCTAGTTTAAGATGGCAACACAGGAAGATCCTTTCCCCACATATATGCTGAGTCCATGGTTACCTGTGGAACAATTTTCTCTTTAAAAAAACAAAAAACAAAACCCTAAAGACCGGCTGAGTGACTATACATTAGGTGAACAAGAAGAAAACGATACTGAGGTGGGTAGGAAAGGCTGGGACATACTTTCACTGTAAACTCTACACCTGGGGTAGTATCTCATAACTGAGAAGGAATTTGGTCCTGTAGCCTCTCTGAGAAGTGAGGGGTTCAGACCCCACATCGAGCATCCCAACTTTTAGAATGTACACTTAGATAAGCTTCTGAAACATCTGGCTTTTAGAAAACCTTTAGGACTCATATCCTGAAGCCCACAGGACTCTAGAAATCCGAGAAGTTGATCTTGAAGGGCTTATGAAATCAGAGTTGCCCACCCCAGACCAAGCTTAGAGGCAGCAATCATGCCCAGACTTAAAGAGAAGGAGACTAACCTTCTTAAAGCATCAGTTTGAGGGATAGGCATTTAACTTAACACATACATCTAGGAATCTGCCTGATCACTCTCCAGGGATAGAGACTTAGGGGTGGGGTTCTATCTTTTCACTTTCTTTGCCATGCTCCAGAGCACTGGTGTTTCTTGGCAGGGAGAGTTTGTATGTATCTGGTGTCGTAATTCTTGTAGCTGCTGGTGAGGAGACACCTCTTGATCATCTGGTCCTAGGGAGCAGAAGAGCTTGTGCTCCTGGTTACATGGGATTGTAATAATCAGTGTTACCCAGGAAGGAGCTTATGGGATTTTTTGCACCCGGTGTCAAGGGACATCACTATATCACCTGGCTCTGTTGGCAAGTGGGGTTTATGCTTGTGGGTCCAAGGATTGTAACGAATGAAGAAAGAGTTCTTTTTTTTTTTTAATAAAAATTTTTTAAAAAATTTAAATTAAATTAATTAACATATAGTGTATTAGTAGTTTCAGAGGTAGTGTTCAGTGATTCATCAGTCTTATATAACATTGTGTTCATTACATCACATGCCCTCCTTAATGCCCATCACCCAGTTACTCCATCCCTCCACCCTCCTCCTCTCCAGAAACCCTAGTTTGTTTCCTATGATTAAGAGTCTCTTATGGTTTGTCTCCCTCTCTGCTTTGGTCTTGTTTTATTTTTCCCTCCTTTCACCTATGATCCTGTTTTGTTTCTTAAATTCCACATATGAGTGAGATCATATGATAATTGTCTTTCTCTGATTGACTTATTTTGCTTAGCCTGATATATTTAAGTTCCATCCACATCATTGCAAATGGCAAGATTTAAAAAAAAAATTATGTATTTTTTGACACAGAGAGAGAGTGACAGTGAGAGACGGAACATAGCAGGGGAAGTGGGAAAGCAAGAAGCAGGCTTCCTGCTGATCAGGGAGCCTGATGCGGAGTTCGATCCCAGGGCCCTGGGATCATGACCTGAGCTGAAGGCAGACACTTAACGACTGAGCCACCCAGGTGCCCCACAAGATTTTTTCTTGATGGCTGAGTAGTATTCCATTGTATATGCATGCCACATCTTCTTTGTCCATTCATCTGTTGATAGAAAGCTGGTCTCTTTCCATAGATTGGCTATTATGGACATTGCTGCCATAAACATGGGGTGCAGGTGCCCCTTTCGTTCACTACATTTGTATCTTTGGGGTAGATACCTAGTAGTGCAATTACTGGGTTGTAGGGTAGCTCTATTTTCAACTTTTTGAGGAACCTCCATACTGTTTTCCAGAGTGGCTGCACCAGTAGCATTACCACCACCAACAGTATAAGAGGGTTCCCTGGAAGAGTTCTTAAATAGCTATAACACTTAGGGCACAGCAAGAAACAACAGGCTCAGGCACTCAGCCTTTCTATGAAGGGAACTTATTAGGTAATCATTTGCCCAGGGGATGCCCCTGATCACCTGCCTCTAGTGTTCGGGGGGTGGGCTGGAGCGTGCATTTCTGGGCCCTACAGGCCTGTGGCAATCAAAGAGATGGTTCTTGGCAGGTAACTAGCGTCGGGACCCTTTGCAGTCAGTCTTTCTGTGAAGAAGCCCTCTTTGTTTCTTCTGGAGCATCAGCCTGAGGAGCAGGCTTTGGGTTTGGCATACATTTAGTGGCCTGTGAAGCTTCTCTCAAGGAGGCTGTGGATGCCATCTTGGCACACTCCCTCTGTTTTGTTGTAACTTGCTGGTATCATCCAGAAGAGAGCTTATACACTATCTGGAGCCCCAATTTCTGCAGCTGCCACTCAGAAGACATGTCCAGATGGTTAGCTCTGGTAGCCGGTAGGCTTATTCCTACAGTCCTATAGGACTGTATTTATTTGCATACTTTAAAAAGCTGATGCCTGAGGGTCTGGCTTTCAGTCAGTCTGAATCTAAATGCTGAGATCCTCCCTTTTGGGACACTGACAGGTCTTGGCACATCCTCAACCACTGGGAGCCATTTAAAATATAATAGGCTGCTGGATAAGCACAGAGGTTTGAGAGACAGCCAAGAACTGAGGCAGAGTTGAATAAGGCTCATCTCCTACATGAGGCCACACCTTCCACACTGGGAGAATTCATTGTTTCATCTACTGTATAGAAGCCAACACAGAGGCAAGCAAAATGAAGAACAAAGATGTTCCAAATGAAAGAATATGATAAAACCTCAGGAAAAAAAAAAAAAAAACTTGATGAAACAGAGATAGATAATTTACCAGATAAAGAGTTCAAAGTAATTGTTGTAAAGATGCTCACTGATCTCAGAAGAAGAGTGGATGATTATAGAGAGGATTTCAAAAAAGAAATAGAAAATACAAGAAAGTACCAAGTAGAAGTCACAAAGCTGAAGAATACAGTAGTTGAACTAAAAATACACACTACAGAATTTCAGCAGCAGACTAGATGAGCAGAAGAAAGGATCAGTCAACTTGAAGACAAGGCAGTGGAATTCAATCAATTAGATAGGCAAAAAGAAAAAAAAGATGAAGAAAAGTGAAGAGCACTATAGGACAACATGAAATGGACTAACATTTACATCATGGGGCTCCCAAAAGGAGAGGAGAGAGAAAAGAGGAAGAAATCTTACTTGAAGAAGTAATGGCTAAAAACATTCCTTAGCCTAAGGAAGGAAGCAGACATCCAGATCCAGGAATCCCAGAGAGTTCCAAATAAGAGGAATGCAAAGAGACTCACACCAAGACACAGTATAATTAAAACATCAAAAGTTAAAGATAAGGAAAGAATATAAAAATCAGCAAAAACAATTTGCTACATACAAGGGAACTCCCATAAGACTACCAGTGGACTTTTCAGCAGGAACTTTGCAGACCAGAAGAGAGTAGTATGATATCTTCAAAGTGCTGAAAGAAAAAAAAAAAACCCTTTCAACCAAGAATATTCCACCTGGCAAAGTTACTACTCAGAAGTGAAGACAAGGTAAAAAGTTTTCCAGACAAGTGAAAGCTAAAGGAGTTCATCACCACTAAACCAGCCTTATAATAAATGTGAAAGGGACTTCTTTAAGCTATAAAGAAAAGGTGCTAATTAGTAATAAGAACACATATGAAAGAATAAATCTCATAGAAAAAAAAAATAAATGGTAAAGGCAGTGAATTAATCACTTATAAAGCTAGAATGAAGTTTAAAAGATAAAAATAGTAAAAATAATTGATTTGAATAATTAGTTAAGGGATACACAAGATAAAAAAGATATAGAATATAACATCAAAAACATGAAACATGCTGGGGTGCCTGGGTGGCTCAGTCAGTTAAGTGTAGGAATCTTGGTTTCAGCTCAGGTCATGATCTCAGGGTTGTGAGATTGAGCCCCATGTTGGCTCCATGCTCAGTGGGGAGTCTGCTTGACATTCTCTCTCCCTTTCCTTCCCCCTGCTCATGTGAGCCAGCTATCTCTCTCAAATAAATAAATAAAATCTTGAAAGAAAAACGACCTTGACATTTATTTTATTTGTTGTATTTTTTTTAAAGATTTATTTATTTATTTGACAGAGAGATCACAAGTAGGTAGCGAGGCAGGCGGGGAGAGAGAGAGAGAAGAGGAAGCAGGCTCCCTGCTGAGCAGAGAGCCCAATGCGGGACTCGATCCCAGGACCCCAGATCATGACCTGAGCCAAAGGCAGAGGCTTAACCCACTGAGCCACCCAGGTGTCCCCTACCTTGACATTAAAAAAAAAAAAAAAAACAAACAACATACAGTGGGAAGATAAGAATAATAATGCTGAGTTATACAATAGGATTAAACTTAAGTTGTTACCAAGTTAAAATAGATTATCACAGATACAAGTTGTTATATTCAAGCCTCATGGTAACTGCGAAACAAAAAACTTATAGTAAATACATAAAAGATAAAGAGAAAGGAATCTAAGCAGATCACTAAAGAAAGTCATCAAACCACAAAGGAAGAGAGCCAGAGAAGAAAGGACCAGAGAGGAACTACAAAACTCTCAGAAAACAATTTAAAAAGGACAATAAGCACATACCTTTCAATAATTATTTATATGTAATTTAAACACATAGAGTGGCTGATTGGATTAAAAACCAACCAAACAAATAAAAACAAAGCCCATCTATTTGCTACCTACAAGAGACTCACTTTGAATGTAAAGACACATTCAGACTTCAGTGAAGGGATGGAGGAAGCTATTTCAAGCAAATGAAAACAACAACAACAACAACAAACTGCAATAATTCTGCTTATGCCAGACAAAACAGACTTTAAACAAAGACCATAATAAGAGACAAAGTAGGGTGTTACATAATGATAAAAGGATAATCAAATTATGTAACATTTGTAAATATTTATGCACTCAACATAGGAGTACCTAAATATGTAAAGCAAATATTAACAGATCTAAGGGGAGAAATACAGTAATAAAGGACTTTAGTAGAAGTATATATAGTGTATATATAGAAATATAGTAATAGAAGACCTCACTTACATCCATGGGTAGATTTACAGAAAGTAAATAAGGAAAACATTGGACTTAAATGATATGTTAACACAGATGGACTTAACAGATATTTATAGTCATTTCATCCAAAAGCAACAGAATACATTTTCTTCTCAAGTGCATATGGAACGTTCTCCAGGACAGATCATATGTTAAACCACAAAACAAGTCTTGATACTTGAAATAATCTCAAGCATCTTTTTGGACCACAGTGGTATGAAACTAGAAATAATTACACAAAGAAAATTGGAAAACTCACAAATATGTGGAGACTAAACAACATGTTACTAAATAACCAAGTGTCTAAAGAAGAGATCAAAAGAGAAATTTAAAAAATACCTTGAGACAAATAAAAATAGAAATGCAACATTCCAACATTTATGGGATGCAACAAAAGCAGTTCTAAGAGGAAAGTTTATAGTGATAAATGCCTATATTAAGAAATAAGAAAAGTCTTAAGCAACCTAACTTTATATCTCAAGGAACTAGAAAAAGAACAAAGTTAGAAAGAAGGAAGGAAATAACAAAGATTAGAATATAAAGTAAAGAAAAAACACACAAAAGAAATAGATACCAAAAGGACAGAAGAATGAAAACAATGAAACTAAGACCTAATTATTTGAAAAGATAAACATAATTGATAAGCTTTTACCAGACTCAGCAAGAAAAAAAGAGAGGACTCAAAATCAGAAATGAAAGAGGAAATGTTACAGCTGATACCACGGAACTACAAAGGATCAAAAGAGACCATTTTAAACAATTATATGCTAAAAACTGAAAAACCTAGAAGAAATGGAATTCCTAGAAACATACAGTCTACCAAGACTGAATTGTGATGCAATAGGAAAACCAAAGACTGATTACTGGTAAGGAGATTGAATCAGTGATCATAAATCTCCTCCAAAATAAGTCTGGGCCTAGACGGCTTCACTGGTGAATTCTACCAAACATTCAAAGAAGAATTAAACCCATCCTTCTTGGGGTCTGGGTGGCTTAACTGGCTTAGTCTGACTCTTGATTTCAGCTCAGATCATGATCTCAGGGTCATGAGACTGAGCTCTGCTCAATATTCTCTCTCTCTCCCCCTCTCCTGTCCCTTCCTCACCTCTTTAAAAATTTTTTGAAAAATTAAAAAAAAAAGTCCTTCTCAAACACTTACAAAAAATAGAAGAGGAAGAAACTCTTCCAAACTTGTTTTATGAAGTCAGCATAACTCTGATGACAAAACCAGACAGAGACACCACAAAAAAGAAAATTACTGGCTGATATGAGGAAGTGGTGATACAACATGGAGGCTTAAGTGGGTAGAAGAAGAATAAATGAAACAAGATGGGATTGGGAGGGAGACAAACCATAAGTGACTCTTAATCTCACAAAACAAACTGAGGGTTGCCGGGGGGAGGGGGTTTGGGAGAAGGGGGTGGGATTATGGACATTGGGGAGGGTATGTGATTTGGTGAGTGCTGTGAAGTGTGTAAACCTGGTGATTCACAGACCTGTACCCCTGGGGATAAAAATATATGTTTATAAAAAATAAAAAATTTAAAATAAAAAATAAAAAAATAAATAAATAAATAAATAAAAAAGAAAAGTAGTAATAATAAGTGTTGGCACATATGTGGAGAAAAGTGAAGCCTTGCTCATTATTGATGGGAATGTGAATTGGTGAAGCCACCGTGGAAAACAGTATGGAGGTTCTTCAAAATTAAAAATAGAACTACCATATGATCCCGCAGTTCCACTTTTAGCGATTTATCTGAAGAAAATGAAAACGCTTATTTGAAAAGATACGCACACTCTTACTATCATAGCAGCATTATTTACAGAGGCAAGACATGGAAACAACCTAAGTGTCCCTGGGTGAACGAATGGATAAAGAAGATTTGGTATATGTACACGCACACACACTTTCAGTGTAATATTATTCAGCCTTACAAAATCTCAGCCTTGCTATTTGTTGACAACATGGATGGGTCTTGAGGGCATTATGCTAAGTGAAATAAGTCAGAGAAAAACAAATACCATATAATTTCACACACACACAAACTGAGCTCATAGATACAGGGAATAGATGGGTGGTCATTAGAGGGGGGCGGGGGAGGGAAAATGGGTGGATTGTTTTTGTTTAAATAAATTGAATTTAAAAACCAGAAACAACATCAGAAAAAACACCTTCACAGAAACACCCATAACAATGTTTAACCAAATACCTGGGCATCTCATGACCAAGGCGAATTGGGACTTAAAATTAACCGTCACAGATATGTATGGTACTACCTGGTCTGATAATTTTAGTTAATACAAGAAAGTGCCAGGCAAATGGTGAGCAGAAAATACATCCTTTGAAGTCAGTTGGATTTCCAGTCAAATTCAGCTGTGCCTCTCGTTACCCCATCAGTCTTTGATGTCTCACTAATAAAATGCGGATCATATGCGGTTCTAAGTTTAGCTGAGATGATATATGTAAAGCCTCCAGTAAATAAACAGGAAATGCTTAACAAGGGGTGGCTATTATGATTAATAATAATTAATTAATAATAATTAATAATAATAATAATGTGTGATGATAGTAATAATGTCAGATATGTGATCTTTAGTTTATCAGTTGTGCTTTCTCCCTTATGCAGTTTTCTTTGGCTTTCGATCAGCACAATCTCATAGCAAGCCCAACTTTCCATTTCCAAATACACTGCTTAGTTTCTCAAAGTGCAGGAGATTGGATCTCTTTCTAGCTACTGTCCTTGGTTGAAAGACAGGGGCATTTAATCCGCTACAGGCACAATATGTAGGGCTTATGAGATTTTCAAAGGCCAGTAAAATTTTTGTTTTGAGAATTCCCTTTCCAAAATATAAAAAGAAAGCTACAAAATTTTAATTAAAATGTTTAATTAAGTATCTATTAAAAGTAATTGTGGGGCGCCTGGGTGGTGCAGTCCATTAAGCGTCTGATTTGTGGTTTCAGCTCAGGTCAAGATCTCAAGGTCATGAGATCAAACCCTGACTTGAGCTCCATGCTCAGTGTGGAGTCTGCTTAGGACTTTTTCTCCTTCTCCCTTGGCCCTTCCCTGCTGAACTCATTCACTTGCTCTCTCTCTGTCTCTCTTTAAAATAAATACATAAGTCTTAAAAAAAAAAATAATCGCATGTCAACTTGTCAACAGCAACTCAATCCATCTATTATTATGTGGAAATTCTCTTTGATTGTGGATGTGGAGACAGTTTAGGATGTCGTTTTGTTTATGGGGTGGGACCTTCAAGAGTAAGAATGCTTAGGGTCTGTGAAGGTCTTAAAATAATCCTACAAAAGACTGGGGAATGTGGGTTGGAATGTGAAGGGGAGAGCAAATGGAAGAGGCTTTAGGAGAGGAATATGGGAAGAACTGGACGCTGATCAGGTGTGTGTGGCATAGCCTGTGAAGCTGCGGAGAGCCTGGAAATTGAATGGTCCAATGGACCATTGGATAAAGGGGGAGTCAGGGAGGCCCTCTGGTGGTCCTATCACTGTCAGAGCCCCCGCTTCAGCATTGTAGTTATTGGAGAGAAAGATTCTCTGCCTGAGAAGAATTTAGCAAGTGGGGCAGGGAAAACCATCCGATGGAGAAGCAAAAAGTAACTGCTGGCAGCTCAAACCCCAATGTGTTTAACTAGGAAGGAGCAATTCCATTGGAGCTGAATTGCCACGAGCAATTCTAGTGTTAGTCATCACTTGTCCTCTCAGACCACCACTGATGGTTCCTTTTTGTGTTCCCTTTCTCTAGGCTCTTATGCTACAATCCATCTTCTTTGAGCAGTGGGCTCAATGGGTGAGCCTTATCCTCCTCTTTTCAGACAAAATAAATAAGGGTCAATTGATATAACTGACCCCAAACAACCATGACACAAGGGCCCTGTTTGCTGATTTCCTTTGATCCTTTCTTCAGTGTCAAATGGTGTGTGGTGAGCCCATACTTGTTATTGAGAGTTTGGGTTTTTTTTTGGAGGATTTCCTCTCCAGGCTAGACCACCTCAGGCTCCCAGCATTTTCTTAAGGGAAACATTTATGATTTTATTTAATAAACCCTTGTATATAGGGTTATATATAGCTTATATATAAGCTTAAAAGATGCCAAACATGGTTCTAGGTACAAGTATCAAACTATTTTATCCTACTCTGTGAGACAGGCGCCTATACTGTTATGGTCTTCATTTTACAGAGAGGTAAAAGCAGGACAGAGAGGTTAGGTAAATTTTCCAAGGTCACCCTGCTTACAAGAGGCAGAGCAAAGCTCTGAGCCCAGCAGTCCCTTAGCCATGTGCTCTCGCTGGCCCATTTCTATCACTGTGGCTTTCCTCAATTCTCCTAACATTGTGGAATTTAAAATTACTCATGACACTCCAACGATGATTTTGCCTATACTAGATATGGGGGAGAGTCATCACTGACCCCAGTTTGTTCTCATATTCTAGTAGCAGCTTTGATTTAAATCTTGGATTTCGGGATGCCTGGGTGGCTCAGTTGGTTGGGCAGCTGCCTTCGGCTCAGGTCATGATCCCAGCGTCCTGGGATCGAGTCCCACATCGGGCTCTTGCTCGGCGGGGAGCCTGCTTCTCCCTCTGCCTCTGCCTGCCATTCTGTCTGCCTGTGCTCGCTCTCTCCCCCCTCTCTCTGATAAATAAATAAAATCTTTAAAAAAAAAAATCTTGGATTTGACTTAAACTCCTTTCTTTCCCATATTTCCCTGTCCAGAGGCCCCACAGTTTCCTCAGGCTGTGTCAGAAAACCTGGAGGAGCCAAGAGGGTGGGGCGGCATGAGGAGAAGGTTGACACCACCAAGAATAGCAAGATGTGGGAGAAACCCATCCCTGTCTATGAGCCCAGAACTTAGGGAGATGCCTTGGTATTTGCATTTGTTTTTTGTTTATTTATAAGCAGTGAAAATGGACTCTGGTTAAGACAAAAGAAAAAGAAAAAAGGAAAAGAAAAAGGGAAGATATCAGAAGGATTCTAGGTGGTTCAAAGAATCAAGAAAGGTTGACTGATTTGGCGAATTAGGTCTCAGGAAGGACTGGAATGAGGGTAGCTTGGAAGATTTCAGTAGCAGGATTCATGAATTTTTTTTAAAGGTCCTTCTAAGAAATATAGTCTCTTTAGACTTTTCCTATCCATGTGCCACTCCAGTAAAGATTTCATTCCTAGCAAAGAGAAGCTGAATGGAATAGGGCCATTCCCACGGAAGGCTGTTGTTCGGGCTGTGGGTACAGTACACGAGTGAAGGAATGGAGAGCTCCCCAGAGGGCAGTCAGGAAGGAGGAACAAATGCTGGGCAGGCAAAACCAGCAGCAGTCCACTGAGTGCCCCATATCCTCCATGGTTGAGCCCCGCTGTCCCTATGGTTGGACACCTCTAATCCCTATCCTACGATCTCCCACATATGTCTGTTTCTGATTTCACCGTGTTTATCTCATCCCAATTCCTCTCTGTCAACCTACCTTGATGGTTTGTGGTTGGTGCTCCTGTCCCTCCCACTGCTCACTGCGTACCATCACCTCAGCCATAGTGCCATGGTAGGAGGGCTGTGCCCAGATTTCATTTCTCTTCTTGTGTTTGTGCCTAGGGATCATTTCCAATTTTTTCCCCAAAGATTTTATGTATTTATTTGACAGAGAGAGATCACAAGTAGGCAGAGGGGCGGGCAGAGAGAGAGGGGGAAGCAGGCTCCACTCTGAGCAGAGATCCCGATGCGGGGCTCAATCCCAGGACCCTGAGATCATGACCCGAGCTGAAGGCAGAGGCTTAACCCACTGAGCCACCCAGGCGCCCTGATCATTACCATTTTTATTCTATTATCATTAACACTGGTTGACAATTTCACCCATGTTTTCTCATCTCATCTCAAAACCCCAATGAAGTTGGCCCAGTAGATACTATTCTCACCATCTCATAGATGAACAAACTAGGGCCTAGACAGACTGGCTGGCTCTGTCACAAAGCAATTAAGGAGCAGGCTACTCTACTAATATCTAGGGTTTCCAATTCTGTGATTCTGAATGGCTTCCCACTTCTTCAACTGTTATGGTTTCCATGTTGCTATTCATCTCCCCAGAAGGGTGTCTGTGATTAATTTAATGAACATCCTCTTATTTTTGAGTAAGGAAAGAGAATGAGCAAGAAAAAGAAATGGCAAAGAGCAGGAGACTGTTTCCCCTGCTGAACATTTCTGCTGATGAAACAAGAATGTTACACATTCACATTTATGTGATCAGGGTAACCAGGTTTTTCTTCCACATGCCACATTCATTTTTTTTTTTAATCCCTTGAAAAATCAGTCACAATTCCCTCAGAAGGTGAATAAGATCCAGCTCTCATTTTGGCTTTCCCTCAGCTGACATCCCTGGCTACATCGTATTTCCTTCAACCTTGGTAGGAAAGTTCCCTCGCCATTTAGATCCCTGTCAACGCTCATGGAAAACTAACACGCATGACAAATAGGTTGCTACTATCAGTCTTGTCAAACCTCAGTCCCCGTTGAGTAGACTCACATGTGCTGGTTTTCCAAGACTCGCTTAGCAGATGCAGCAGGGTGTCTGGGAGGCTGGTGGTCTGGCTGGAATGGGTGTTCAGCCATCCTTCATGCTACCAGAGATTATCCCAGAGAGTCCTCTGGTGCCGAAGTCCTGGGGGTGGTGACCGCCTCCAGCCTCCCTCTGAATTAAATTACTTTGGGACACATCTGTGAATTCACTTATTCATTCACAAGATACTTATTAAGGGCCAACTGTGTGCCAGGTGCTGTTCTGGGGGACAGAGAGGACAATTCAAATGTCCAGATCTCATTTAATATCAAGTGTCTCCTGATGGATGTGCATGTGTGGGATGTGCGTGCCTGTGCCTAAGGATATGCAGAGGGGCTGCTGGGTCTCCAGGTAGAAGTTACAGGCCCACCTGCTTTCATCATCCAGAAGCCAAGATAGATGAGTAATGTCAAGGGTTAGCTATCAGCAGAACAAGATACCTCAAAACTGAGTGGCTTCAAGCAAGTGCTTAATAGTAGAATCTGGGTTGGACTTGGTGGGTCACTTTCTCCTCTGGCCTCACCTGGGCTCATTCATGTGGCTAGCCTCAGTTCCTGGTTCAGCTGGGTTTGCCCAGTCTGGAAGGCCCTCCCTGTCTGGGGAGATTGTGGGTTGCTTCGGTTGTCCTCCTCTGGGCCTTTCCAGTGGCCCCGACTGGTTTGTTCTCAGGACAGCCTTGTGGTTCTCAGCAGCCAGAGACAATAGTCTTCCCTGTGCAAGCACTTTTCAAGCTTCAGCTGGTGTTTCCATTTGCCACTGTCCCATTGACTGAAGTGAGTCACCCATGCAAGACTAGAGTCCTGGGAGTGCAGAAGAAAATGGTGACAGGGCATGGATGCCAAGAGGCACAGATATCCTGGGGCCATTACTGCAGAGACCTACGAGGTATCACAGGGTAGGAAGGGCCTGCTGTGCCTTCACCTAGACACCTGCCTCTCCCACAGGGAGCAACCACTGCCCGCTCCGCTCTCCCGCAGGGAATGTAGGTCTGGGATAGCCAGGTCTCTGGAAATCCATTCTTATTATCTTAGCTTGACTGGGAGATGTTGACAGTGTGTAAGTTTAAGGTGTACAGTGTGATCATTTAATATACATATATATTACAAAATGATTCCCCAAATAAGGTTTGTTAACACATTCATTTCCTCACATACTTATTATTATTATTATTTTTTGTGGTAAGAATATTGAGGATCTTTAAAAAAAAAAAAAGAATATTGAGAATCTATTCTCCTAGCACTTTTCAAGTACATAATACAATATTGTTAATTATAGTCATTATGCTGAATGTTAGAACCCCAGAATATAACTCATAACTGGGCATTTATATATCCTTTGACAAACATTTTCCCATTTCCCCCTGCCCCCAGCTACCACCATTCCATCTGTTTCTTTGTTTGGCTTTTTGTTGTTGTTGTTAGATTCCACATAAAAGTGAAATCATGCAATATTTGTCCTTCTCCGACTATTTCACTTAGCATCATGTCCTCAAGTGCCATCCATGTTGTCTCAAAGGACAGGATTTCATTTTTAGATCATCTGAACTTTAAGGAGAAGCCAGAAATCCAGAGTTGTATCTACATTCTTCTATTTAAAATATTGTCAGTTAATTTTCAGTTAGAATTTTACCATCCTTTGTGGCCAAACCACAATCCTCTACAATCTTTTACAATCCTCTGTGGGCTGAATTTGACTCATTAAGCCTCCAGTCTCTGACCTCTGTCAGTAAGAATGGGAAACCATGTTGGAAGGTGCATTGGTTCTCAAACATTTGGAGTTTTCAAAGAGTAAAAGGGAAAAAACTACAAAGAGTTCAGAGAAGACAATCAGTTTTTATTTCTGCCAACTAAGGATTTTTTTTTTAAAGCTACTATCATCTGTCATTCTCTAAAAGATTTAAACATCCAGAAGTAGTTAACATGAACTCAGAATAAATGCACAGCTTTTCAGTTATGAAAGAATTCTACACCAACACATTCTCTTTATTTCTTCAATTCTAACCACATCTTTATCATCTATGAACAAACTTGAAATCAAGTTTGCCAGGACTCGCTGACTTTCAGAGTCTTTCTCAAGATCATTTTCCATGGAGTTCTGGTGGTGTTGAGTCTTATTTGCTATTCCTCTTTCAAATATGTCAGGCTAGGCCAGTGCAGTCTGCCTTGTTTTACATGGCTATTAATCATATACAATTGAAATTTTCTTTCTCTAACTTTGAGACAAGGCTTCATGCCCACGGTGATCCAAACTTTGTGTTAAGCATACCTGTCCCCTACTCTGCACTTACTCCTTATTTTGTCGGACCTCTATGGGAGTAAGCAGCATTAGAGTGGCACCAAACCCAGATATAGTCAGAGGCTTATTTAAATGTATAGCTCTTGGTGCAGCTAGGTAATAAAAGGGCTACCACTCTTCTTTCTGTTGGTGACCTCCTTATACAGTCTTGCCCTGTTCCAGCAGGTGACTGGATGCTTTCCTTACCTGTGCTCACCTTGAACACTGATGTTCCTGGTCCTCACTTAACAATTGGATTGACTTCCCTTGATTCCTAAACTGTGGCACGAGAACCTTAATCTGATTTGGATCCTTCATGCTCCTGATTTTGCTTCCTCTGTTCCCCATAGAAAGAAGGGAGAAAAGTAGTACAAAGACTTTAGGGTTAGATAAACCTTTTATTTTTATGTTAGGTTAGTCACCATACAGACATCATTAGTTTTTTACACTGTTGGTGGAAATGCAACAAAGTGGCTGTTGGTGCATTAGTTTTTTTTTTTAATTAATTTACTTATTTTCAGCATAACAGTATTCATTATTTTTTCACCACACCCAGTGCTCCATGCAATCTGTGCCCTCTATAATACCCACCACCTGGTACCCCAACCTCCCACCCCCCCCCCCGCCACTTCAAACCCCTCAGATTGTTTTTCAGAGTCCACAGTCTCTCATGATTCACCTCCCCTTCCAGTTTACCCCAACTCCCTTCTCCTCTCTGACTCCCCATGTCTTCCATGCTATTTGTTATGCTCCACAAATAAATGAAACCATATGATAACTGACTCTCTCTGCTTGACTTATTTCACTCAGCATAATCTCTTCCAGTCCCGTCCATGTTGCTACAAGTTGGGTATTCATCCTTTCTGATGGAGGCATAATACTCCATAGTGTACATGGACCACATTTTCCTTATCCATTCATCTGTTGAAGGGCATCTTGGTTCTTTCCATAGTTTGGTGACCATGGCCATTGCTGCTATAAACATTGGGGTACAGATGGCCCTTCTTTTCACGACATCTGTATCTTTGGGGTAAATACCCAGGAGTGCAATGGCAGGGTCATAGGGAAGTTCTATTTTTAATTTCTTGAGGAATCTCCACACTGTTCTCCAAAGAGGCTGCACCAACTTGCATTCCCACCAACAGTGGAAGAGGGTTCCCCTTTCTCCACATCCCCTCCAACACATGTTGTTTCCTGTCTTGCTAATTTTGGCCATTCTAACTGGTGTAAGGTGATATCTCACTGTGGTTTTAATTTGAATCTCCCTGATGGCTAGTGATGATGAACATTTCTTCATGTGTCTGATAGCCATTTGTATGTCTTCATTGGAGAAGTGTCTGTTCATATCTTCTGCCCATTTTTTGATATGATTGCCTGTTTTGTGTGTGTTGAGTTTGAAGAGTTCATTATAGATCCTGGATATCAACCTTTTGTCTGTACTGTCATTTGCAAGTATCTTCTCCCATTCTGTGGGTTGCCTCTTTGTTTTGTTGACTGTTTCCTTTGCTGTGCAGAAGCTTTTGATTTTGATGAAGAGGACATCATTAGTTTTTGATGTAGTGTTCCAAGATTTATTGTTTGCATGTAACACCCATTGCTTCATGCAATACATGCCTTCCTTAATACCATCACCAGGCTCATCCATTCCCCCACCCACCTTCCTTCTTAAACCCCATTTGTTTCCTGGAGTCCATAGTCTCTCATAGTTCATCTCCCATTCCTATGTCCCCCCGTTCATTTTTCCCTTCCTTCTCCTAATGTCCTCCATGCTATTTCCTATGTTCCACCAATAAATGAAGCCATATGATAATTAACTTTCTCTGCTTGACTTATTTCACTCAGCATAATCTCCTCCAGTCCCATCCATGTTGATGTAAAAGTTGCATATTCATCCTTTCTGATGGCTACGTAATATTCTATTGTGTATATCTTTATCCATTGATCTTTTGAAGGGCATCTTGGTTCCTTCCACTATTTGACTATTGTGGACATTGCTTCTATGACCACTGGGGTGCATATGGCGCTTCTTTTCACTACATCTGTATTTTGGGGTCAATACCCAGTAGTGCAATTGCTGGGTCATAGGGTAGCTCTATTTTTGATTTTTTTGAGGAACCTCCATACTCTTTTCCAAAGTGGCTGCACCAACAGCCACTTTGTTGCATTTCCACCAACAGTGTAAGAGGGTTCCCCTTTCTCCACAACTTCTCAAACGTTTGTTGTTTCTTGTCTTGTCCATTTTTGCCATTCTAACTAGTATAAGGTGGTATCTTATTGTGGTTTTGATTTGAATTTCTCTGATGGCTAATGATAATGAACATTTTTTTCAGGTGTCTGCTAGCCATTTGTATGTCTTCTTTGGAGAAGTGTCTGTTCATGTCTTCTGCCCATTTTTTAACTTGATTATTTATTTATTGGGTATTGAGTTTGAGAAGTTCTTTATAGATCGTGGATATCAGCCCTTTGTCTGTAGTGTCATTTGCAAATATCTTTTCCCATTCTGTGGGTTGCCTCTTTGTTTTGTTGATTGTTTCCTTTGCTGTGCAGGAGCTTTTTATCCTGATGAAGTCCCAAAAGCTTGTTTTCACTTTTTGTTTCCCTTGCCTTTGGATATGTGTCTTGAAAGAAATTGCTGTGGCCAATGTTGAACACTCATGAAAGAAATGGAAGACACAAAAAGGTGGAAAGACATTCCAAGTTCATGGATTGGAAGGAAAACATTGTTAAAATGTCTATCCTGCCCAGAGCAATCTATACTTTCAATGCCATCCCGATCAAAATATCGATGGCATTTTTAAAAGTGCTGGAACAAACAATCCAAAAATTTGTATGGAACCAGAAAAGACTCTGAGTCATCAAGGAAATGTTGAAAAAGAAAAACAAAATTGGGGACATCATGATGCCTGATTTCAATCTTTATTACAAAACTGTGATCACCAAGATAGCATGGTACTGGCACAGAAACAGACACATAGATCAATGAAACAGAATGGAGAACCCAGATATGGACCCACAGCTCTATGGTCAAGTAATCTTCAACAAAGCAGGAAAAAATATCGACTGGAAAAAAGAAAGTCTCTTCAATAAATGGTGCTGGGAAAACTGAACAGCTATATGCTAAGAATAAAAGTTGACAATTCTCTTACACCATACACAAAGAGAAACTCTAAATGGATGAAAGACCTCAATGTGAGACAGGGTTAGATAAACTTGGGCTCAGTTGCTGCTTACTAGCTCTGTGCCATTGACAGAATTGATTAGTTTTTCTGGACTTTGGTTTCCTCATTTGTACAATGGGTGTGACAATGCCTGTCACATAGCATTGTCATGAAGATTAAATGTGATGTCATTTTTTTCCTGTTATAAAGTGATTTTGTTAAATTGATTTACACATACTGTAGGTCAAACAATACTTTCTGAAGATAACATTCATGGATTTTCAAGCTTGACATAAAGTTAATAGCTCTAAAACGTGAACTTTAGTGTGGTAGAATAATTAAAGTATGTAGAAGTATAAAACTCTAGAACTAACTGAATTATGTTATTATGGAAAGAGCCTGGCACAGTGCTTGATTTGGAGTAGGCACTTAATGAGTCCAACAAGTATCTATTCACTATTCAACTTTTGCTACCCTCTAGGTAGCATTCTAGCAATGGGGATGAGGCAGGGAATAAAACACATCTTCCTATTTACATCAAAGTTATTTTCTATAGCAAGTATTTATAACTAAGTGGTGCTCACTGTCTAGACAGCAGGCAGGTAAATGAACAAAAGATGTCAGATTTGAAGTACTCTAAAGCGAATATATCAGGGGAGATGAGAGAAAGAGATTGAGATGATGGGGGGGTGCCCTCCAGGAAGGATACTCAGCAAAGTTCTCACAGAGGAGGAGATCATTGGCCAAGACCTAGTTAACAAGAAGGAGCCAGACATGTGGGGATGTGAAAGAGGAACTTTCTGAGCAGAGGAGTCAGCAAATACAAAGTCCCTATGGACACATGTGAGCCCAGCTGGGTGTGGGTAAGAGGCCAGTGTGACTGCTGTGAGGGGGAGACAAGGGAGATGAGGTAGGGAAGCAGACAGTGTGTTTTGCAGGCCAGAGTAAGGTGTTCAGAATTTATTTGAAGCATGGTATTATTTTTTCTTTCTGCCCTTCCTTCTGAATGCAACATCAGCTGGGGGTGTCAGCCCCAGACAAAATCCTGATTCTAGTTTCCTCTGTCTCAGTGGGAAGGGCCTAAGGATCTTTCCCTGATATAGCCCAGATGCATTTTATTCCTAACTGTTGAGACTCATTTTCTCTGAGAAACCCATCTGCCTCACTTGAACTTGTCCTGATCACTACCTTATTTCCTGTACCTTGTCTTTGGACTTCCAGATTTTCATGTAGGTTTTGCATATTTATGATGTTCTCTGAGCCCTTACATACTGACTTCATCTCTCCAGCTAAATGTAAGGCCTTTCAAACAGAAATATTACTCCTTTTATTTCTTTGATAACCCTCCATTGCCTACTATCATGTTTAGTTGCTGAGCAGATGAAAGCTCTCATCTTTCCACTCAAGCTAAAATAACCACTCCTACCTCAATGTTGATACCACCTTCCTGTTTTATGTTCTTTAGAGCTTTATCACTACCTATATTTGTCTGGTTTATTTATTGACTGTCTGCCCCAACAAGAATATAAGTGTCAAGAGAACAAGGACCTCACCCATCTTTTCACTGAGACTAGAGCAGTTGCCTGCCCAGAGGAACAGCTCAATGAATGAATGAATCTGCACCCAAGACTTGGTCTCCAGTGGATAACATTAGCTAAGTTAGAACCATTGGTCAGGTGAGCCTAACTTCATCATGCAGGGAAGAAACTCTGCTCTGGAAAGTTATTTTATGCTTTTCCCTGGGCTCTAATTCTTGGAACTCAAGACTATGGTGGCGGGGTGGGTGGGGATGTTCTGTCAAAGGCATGTTGCGTTGGGTCAATGGCAAAATCATTAGTGTCCTGTTGTGTCCCTGTAGTCTTTCTCTTGATACTCAATCTAGAGGTGGGAAGTTTTAGAGGAGTAGAAGCAGCTGCCCTATGTTATACATGTTCCCTGAAGCCGTGACTTCGTTTGTTTAATTCATTTCAACCAACTCCCCTTTAATTGACCATTTACAAACTCCTGGGACAATAGCAATGACTTGGGGGTTTAAGAGGAAAATAATGGTGTGTCGATGAGGGAGTCTGTTCCCTGAGCTCTGACACCCCACTCTGCCTCCCCCATTGGCTCAGGGAAGATGTGGTTTATATTAGTGACCTGGAGAAAGTTCATGCCCTCTGGGAAAAGTATGTCCATGAAATGGCAGGGTGATTAATGGTTTATTTACAGCACTGACATCCAGCCTGTCAGGACCCTTCAGTGGTCTTTGATGTAAAACATACCGAGAGGCCTTGGGTCGTCCTTATCTCCTCAGAGGAGAGAAATCAGAAATGAAGAATGGTGGGCCAAGGCTCTGAATGCTGGGCTTCAGGGGTCTGAATGGTGAAAACAGACAGGGGCCAGGAATGGGGGTGGGCAGCACTCAGCAGGATGCTCCGGTGTCTTTCTCCAGGCGCTCATTTTTCCTTTTCTTTCTTGTATCTTCTTCTTCCTTGGGCATCCCCATGTCAACTCAGATCCCTCAAGTCACACAAGATAATGATTTCACAAATTACGCATGAATGTTCCCAGGAGTCATGTCATGGATGTTTGTATTTCTAAGGGTGGGTGGGTGGGCAATGGCTATGCCTCAGTATGAAACCATTAATGATCATTTAAAGCTCTTTGGCCTCTGGTTGAAGAAGCCATGTTTCTTTAAGAGAACAAAAGATCCCAAGATGATTCCCAGTTGCCCAGGGTAGAGGACAGAGTTTGCAAAGCCTACAAGCTGAATCTAGCCCACAGCTGTATTTTGTTTGGCTGCAGAGAGCTGAAAAACTTTTTAAATAGCTGCCAACATTTAACAATAAGATTTCAATTTCACATGAAAATTTGGATTTTTGCATTCTCCTGAAAGACTGGAGGTCTGGAAACACTGGGTTTGTATTCCCTCACAGCAAAAGGGGCTAAAGGTGAAGAGAGGTAGCTCCCCTGAATTAAGGCAAGCTCTCCTTTCATTGTCTTCTCAAATGTACTGTGTGTCCATTGTCATTTATCATTATGCTTGAAGTTCTGTTTCATTTATTCCTAGCCCACTTTATGCATGTTTTGAGTGAGTTATTTAGTCCAAATTTTTTTATTTCCATTGTTTTCATCAGTAGGTATAGACACCAGAAATACCCTAATAAGGTATTGCAATATTTACAAGAGAGAGTGCAAATAAAGAGTTTAGCATAGTGTCTGGCATATAAAACATGTTCAGCATTGTTCAGACATAAAAAAAGAATGAGATCTTGTCATTCACGACAACAGGAATGGACCCAGAAGGTATTATGCTAAGTGAAATAAGTCAGACAGAGAAAGAAAAATATTGTATGATTTAATTTATATGTGGACTCTGAACAAACAGAGAGACATAGATTCATAAATGTGGAGAACAAATTGGTAGTTGCTAGAGGGAAGGGAGATGGGGGGATGGGCAAAATAGGTGAAAGAGGTACCGTTTCTAGTTATAAAATAAATAAGTCATGGGGATGAAAAGTACAGTGTAGGGAATACAGTCAATATGTTAAGCTTTATATGATGACAGATAATAACTACATTTACAGTGGTAAGCATTTCACAATGTATATAATTGCCAAATCACTATGTTGCTGACTTAAAACTAGTAGAATATTGTATGTCAACTATACCTCAATTAAAAATAAATAACTGGGGCTGGTAATAAGCCCAGCCATTTATAATTTGAATAAATTTGGCCTCAAATAAAATAAAACAGTTCAGCAAGTGGTGCTGATTATCTTACTGTAGACATGACTAGGTTTTCCACTCAATAAAATCCCTCTGGCGGTCCTTTATTGGTTTTGAAGCTAAATTATTCAAATCAATGCTTTAAAAAATGTTTTGTCTTACTTTATCTATGAAGACCTCTCTGAGGTCAAAAGTATTTTAAAGCAGTCTAGATTTGGAGTTTTAAAGAATTATTTGAGAACACTGCCTGCAAACAATCCACTTTCTGAGGAGAGAATTATCACTTCAAGGTAAACTGGTATTAAGTTAACCAGAAATTCATCTGGCCAGCAATGAAAAGATACAAGAGAAGAAAGAAATATCCCACAAAAAAAGGATATGAGGATATTCTACAGCAGCTCTCTGCCTGCCATTTCTATATTCTCCTGTGGAAAAAGTGAGGCAAAGGAGAGCAGCAGTTGGTCTAATGAGTCATGTGACACATGAGTCATATGTGTCACCCATAACACGACACATGTGGCTTCAAATATTTGACTTCTAGTGACTTTCTGTTCGCCTTCCTTATTTTGTAATTCTTCCTATGATTCTTCTCAGGCTATTACCTACAGCATGGGAATCTGGAGCAATGGTGCTTGGTTTGATGTACAGTTACAAGTAATCCTGTTTATGGCCATGAAACCATCATACTTAGATGTAGGGGACAGGTTTGTTCATTTGAAATTAGGTACACTAAGGAGATTACCAACTCTTTTTTTTTTTAATTTAAAGAAATTTATTAAAATGTGTACACTTTTATTTGCATATTAATAGCATTTAACTACTCTATGATGGTGCCAAATAATGCTTTTATTTTATTTTAATTTAATTTATTTATTTTCAGCATAACAGTATTCATTATTTTTTCACCACACCCAGTGCTCCATGCAATCCGTGCCCTCTATAATACCCACCACCTGGTACCTCAACCTCCCACCCCTCCGCCACTTCAAACCCCTCAGATTGTTTTTCAGAGTCCATAGTCTCTCATGATTACCAACTCTTAGTTATTGTTCCTACATTATTTTATGAATAGAAAGATCTATATTTCTGGATAAGTTTGTCCAAGTTGTTTTCCATCATGGCTAATTTGCATGCTTTTGGCTACAAGTAACAGAGAGATGGAGGTATTTTGTTATCTCCCTCATCAATATGTCTGGTATGGGTTTCGTTCTTTCCTATCAACAGGGGCTCAAGTTTTTGCTGATGGTCAAGCTACATTTCCCAGTGGCACTCATAGGAGAAACCTAGAATAAGACTTCAGAAATAGAAAAAGAATACTCTAACACTAAAACTCTATTTTATGTTATAGATAAAGTCCCATGTTGAGAAGTAGCTGATGTTCTATGGATGAACTCCACTGGGGTCTTATTTAAGTATTGTTTGTTGGTGATTTTTGTTTGTTTGTTTGTTTTTGTTTTTTCTTGCCACAGGTGGGAGAAGAAAAAACATGTTGAGAATTTATTGATATCCATCAGTCTAAGGAAGGGACTATCCATGAGCTTGCATGTTATGGCGGACATCATCTGAGATTTTTGGCTGCAATGGCAGTGGGATGGCGACTGGATAAGCAAGGAATGCAATAACATGTTTCTGTTGGGTGATTTCAGGCTGTTTTAGCTGGAGCAGTAGCTAGCACATGGTGCCAGACACCTTCCTGGGAAGGGCTCCTGGGGGTGTGTCAGAAGCTCCTTAGCAGCTAGTATAGCACTTGCATTCCGAGCAGCAATTGGAGAAGATATGAAGCAAATTCCCAGATAGAGATGGTACTATGGGGGAATAGTAGGTAAGGATATAGGCCGGAATTTCTCACTCTGTATAGCTGTATCAAGTCCCCTGGGCAAATTTCTGAATGCTGGTCATCAGCCTTACATTTTAAGGTGCATGGTCTGAGAATATGCATTTTAATCAAGATCTTCTAGGGAATTTGAAGGCCTAGAACTGAAAAGGCAATATGAACTGTACAGCTAAGACTCCAGAGGTTGGTAAATTCAGAGAAGTGAACTGATTATTCATTAGATTTAACCCTAGGAGGATGTGGCATGTCTGGGCTCAGGCTGAAGGTGAAGATTTCAGGTTTGTACCTTCAGAGGGCTGCATCCTTTAGAAGAGAACTGAAGGGATGCCTGGGTGGCTCAGTTGGAAAAGCGGCTGCCTTTGGCTCAGGTCATGATCCCAGTGTCTTGGGATTGAGTCTCACATCTGGCTCCATGTTCCGTGGGGAGCCTGCTTCTCCCTCTGCCTCTGTCTGCCACTCTGCCTGCCTGTTCTCTCTCTGTCTTTCTGACAAATAAATAAATAAAATCTTTTTTAAAAATTAAAAAAAAAAGATTTAGAAGAGAATAGAAGGCCTCAAGCACATGACCAACTTTTCCCTTGGGACTTTTGTATCATTTGAGGATTGAACTGGAGAGACCATAGATATAGACAGCAAGCCTTTGAAAATCAGAGAATTTGTCTATCATGCAAGGCAAAAGTTAGTGTTGAGGACCTATCAGGGAGAGGGCCTATGTATAATACATCTGGTCTGCAATCTTTAAGATCAGGGGAAAACAAATAGCATATTAAGATCATGAGGGCTGAAACAGAACTGTGCTATAACATCACATCTATTGGCTCAAGTAGATATAGTAGGGAATACCCTCTCTAAATGAAGTCCAGTCATCATCTGGAGCCTCTGCAGTTTTTTATATGCAATGTCCTTCATTAAAAAAAATCACTAGTCATGCTAAAGACAGGATAACAAGAATAAAAACCAAGTGATAAGACAGATCATAGAAATGGGCCAACATTGGAGTTAGCTAACAAGAACTTTAACATAACTATGACTAACATAACATAATAAAAAATGTATTACTTCTAAAAAACTATAACTACTATATTTAAGAAAATAAAGGAAAAGGTAGAGAAACTATATGATGAAAGAAAATTTCACTAACTAATAGGAATTACAGGAAAGAATCAAATCCAAGTCTAGTACCAAATCAGAATACCTGAAATTAAGAGCTCATTAGCTAAATGCAACAGCAGATTAGGTACTGTAGGATATAGGATTAATGAACTAGAAAACATATTGACTGAAATTAACCAAACTGAGGCACAGAGAGGAAAAAAGAACGAGACTGACATAAAGATCATTGAGATATATGGGGCATATTGTGATTGGAGTCCTAGTAGAAGAGGAGAGAGAAATAATAGGACAAAAGAATATTTGAAGAGATAATGGCTTAGAATATTTCCAAAATTGAGAAAAGATACTTACCTACAGATTCAAGAAGTTTTTGCAAACCCTAAGCAAGATTAATACAAAGAAAACCCATCTAGATTGATCATAGTAAGACTGTTGAAAATTAAAAACAAAAAGAAAAATATCAAAAGGAGCTTGGAAAAAACCACATACTATCTGCAAAGGAGCAAATATTAGCCCGATAACTGACTTTAAGTTGATGAAAAAACATCTTTAAAGCGCTGGAAGAAAATACTGTCAACCTGGAATTCTATACTTGGTGAAAATATTCTTCAAAAATCACAGGAAAAAAAGATACTTTAGATTAAAACAGAAAAGAAAGGATTTATTGCCAGAAAACCCTCAGTAAGATTCTGAAAAGAATTTTTGAGACAGTTGGAAAGTGATTGCAGAGGAAAACCCAGAACTGTAAAAATAAAGAACAACCAAAATGTTGCTATACAAATGTGGATAAATATAAATGAATATTGACTGAATATTAATCATGTAATATATGTATAGAATTAAAATGCAGGACAATGTTAATGTAAAATTTGGGAAGGATGTAAATGGAGTTAAAAGTTTTCTAAAGTTTTAGTGATATATGGGAAATGATAAAAACAGTAATTTGTTATAATAAGTTAATAAAGCACTATTTTTTAAAAAAAGATTTTATTTATTTATTTGACAGACAGAGATAACAAGGAGGCAGAGAGGCAGGCAGAGAGAGAGGAGGAAGCAGGCTCCCTGCGGAGCAGAAAGCCCGATGTGGGGCTTGATCCCAGGACCCTGGGATTGTGACCCAAGCCGAAGGCAAAGGCTCTAATCCACTGAGCCACCCAGATGCCCTTTAGGAAGCACTTTTAACCTGTAGGTAAACACTAAATTAGTAGTAAAACATGTGTAAAAGAAAAATGAAATAATAAATAATTGATTAATCAAAAGAAGGCAGAAAAAGAGAGAAAAAGGGACTGTGGGTTGCATATGAACTAAATGGTAAGATGGTAGTAAAACCCTCACTATAGCATTAACTACACTAAATATAAATGGACTCAATTAAATGATAGCATTTTGTTTTATTATTTATTATTATTATTATGTTCAGTTAACCAGCATAGAGCACATCATTAGTTGTTGAGGTAGCTTTCAATGATTCTTCAGTTGTGTTTAACACGCAGTACTCATCACCACAGGTACCCTCCTTAATACCCATCTCTCAGTTACCCCATACCCAAATCCTCCTCCTTTCTGTAACACTCAGTTTTTTGTTTTTTTTTTTTTGTAACACTCAGTTTTGTTCCCAGAGTCAAGAGTCTCTCATGGTTTGAAATGATATCATTTTAGTAGTCAGATGGCAGACAGTGATATTGCAGGTGGGAAGATAGTGATCCATGTATTGCAGTGGGAAACACATTTGTTACTACTGTGTCTGAGCTCATGCAGCAAGAAGACCAAAAAGCTGTCAGCCCTGTAAATTTAGAAAAAAGTTTGGAAGATAGAATGTTAATAGTGTGTGTTGGTTTTGACTGGCTGCGTTTATCAAATTACCAGAAGGAAGAGATGAGTTCAGATAAGGATTTCTTGATTTGAAAGCATAAGTAAAAAGTAATCTAAGGAGTCCAGTGTTTGTGTATTGAAAGATTGAAAAAGCCATCTGTTTTTAGATGCCAAACAGTAGGAAGTAAGATGGAGAAAGCCTTTCCAGAAGCAATGGTTCATTAAGATTCAGATTTATAGCAAGGATCAAATTAGGTGTATGGCTTTTCTATACAATCTGGATGGCCCAATGTTGATTGCCATTGAATTAGGAGAAAGTTATGAGGACAAGAGAGCAAAGAAATATATCAGGCTTGAGAATTATATCTAAAAACTCACATGCAACTGACTGGAAGCAGATAGGTGGGAAACATACTATAGTTTAGAGGAAATTTTATTATCAAAGAAATATGGAGAAAAAAATCATGAAACTATCTTGTAAAAGCCTTTTCTTGTTTGAAGCTTGAAACAATATTTATGACTGCCAACTTGAAACTTCAGGAACAAATTTGATAGCTGGGAACCTCCTAGAAGGGCATACTTTCCAATACCTACTTCAGATATAGCCCAGGAGGTCACGATGGACAAGGAAGTATGTCCCAGAAGGTAGATCCATGAGTCATGGAGAATAATAGACCTCTAATGTTCATCTAAAACAGCAAAATCAGAATCTAATCAAGAAAACTTTCCTATTTCTAGACTAGAGATTTTCATAGTACTTGTCCAGCAAAATTCTATCATTGCTAGGTTATAATTATGCTGAGTATCCTCCATGCTTCTTACTTGAGAATGGGAGTTTTTATTGTGGTTTTTCTTTCCTCCTCACTGCATAGGGTGTGTGTGTGTGTGTGTCCAGGTGATTGGATCACAAGAAGTCACATGTGGGTATGACCAATAGGAAAGAATCTGCATCTCTTGGAGGTCCTAGACTCTGAAGTGATTGGATGGGACTCCAGGTTTTCTCCCTTGGGAAGCCAAAATGTGGTTGATGTGGAAAGACAAGAAAAATGGATATTTGGTCACTAAAGTGTTAGACAGTGGCCAAGAATAGTATGTGATCACCAAAACCTGAGCCCACACCCAGACCCTTTGCTCAGTTTCCCTTGCAGTAACTTGAGGTCAAATGTCTGAGTTCTGTGGGTAAAGGGCCTTGTGCCACTTCTAGTCCTGGTCCATGGAAACCTCCTATATGATCTTCCATGTTTTTTCTTCATCCATAGACCAACTGGATGTCAATGTCCAAGGTGACTTTGGAAAACATTGGTTAAAGGTAGGGCCTCCAACAACCAAGGTCTCTGAATGACTTCATGGAGCCCCCTCATAGCCCCATTCTCAGATGATTGGCCTTTATAAACTTCCACTGTATTAAGTCACAAGATTTTCAAGTTTTATCAGTTTCAGTAGCATTATATATACATATATACATATAATCATCTCTAAATCAGTTTTCTCTACAACTCATCTACTGTTTTTTTTTTTTTTTTTTTAACATCCTTTAACTTGTAATACACACCAGTGGTACAAAGAACAGAGTGAGTGAGCTTTGACAGGTGGGCAACTGATAGTAGAGAACAAAGTACATTACCTTGCTGGAATTTGACCAACCCAGAGAACTGAAAAGGGTAAAGCATATGGTCATGGATTACTCTAGAGCCATTGGGTGGAGAGTCATTTTATAACCCCCTACTGCCTCAATACACTTTTCATAATCCCAGTTATTGAAGTGGTGGCAAGTGTTGTGGAGAGAATATCCCCTTAATATTCAAAAGCTTTATTCTGCAATGGATATGCTTACAACATGTCCCTCTTAGGGCAGTTTTCTGAAATAGGGTCAACATATTTTTCCAAAAGCACAAATCCTGGAATTGTCTGACTAACTCTAGCATCATGTCTTTAAGGGGGTAAAATAGTTGTACTATCTGGCCCCAGGAATGCGGGCCTTCTAATTTCAAGTAATTTATCTCCTAGGGGTGTTTTTGTGTGTCTTTGTGTTTTTCTTGGTCAACTATACAGTCATCTCATTCTGCAGCCAGAAGCAATTTGTATCTCTGAAACCATCCAGCTTACAAGGTTTGCTTTCCAACCAGGAAGGGCGTTGCGGTGAACGGTCCTGTGTGACACAGACTGATTCATGATTGCATTAGGGAAACAGCTTCTTGTCATCCTAGTAGAATATGAATTTGGCAGCTGGGGAAGACTGCAGTTTACAAAAAGAACACTGGAGAATAAGGATGTTGTTGGGGCTGCGTGTGACCATGTGTGTCTGTCTTTTATTATGCAATGAGACTCAAAAATCTCAGTGAGATTCTCAGAGCCATAGAACATGCATGCTTTGTCATGAAAACAGGAAGCCGGTTTTCTGGCAAGGCTGAGTATAGGCCCAATTAAACTGTGATGAGGAGGAATCATAAGCTAACTAGTTGTCTTTTTCAAACATAGAAGAGCAGGCCACAGGAGGTTGTACTTTACTTTTGTCAATTAGAGGGAACCCCCTACCCCCTGGGGCCCCATGTTTGGGGAAGATAACTTCAAACAACTGTGTAGTTGGATTTGTAGTGTGCCATTCACCCAAATGATCCAGAATCAAGAACTTGAGATTTGGGGATCTAGTGCTAGAATCTTACTGTTCTGTTTTGCAATGAGGCTGAGACTGAGCCACTGGCTGACTAATTCATTCACTCAACATGTACTTATTGAACAGCTGCCATGGTAGAGATTCTGAGCTAGGCCCTGGGAATGAGAACTATAGAGAGTTTCTGTCTCTGTGGAGGTTACTGTCCAGTGGGGGATACAGATCAATAGACAGACTTGGTTATAGTGGAGTATAGGGAATGTTCTGAAGTGGGTAATAGCATGGCTCAGAGAGGCCAGAGCAGGGTCAGCCAACCCAGCTTTGTGAAAGGGTCAGGGAAGTGTTCTTGGAAGAAATGATGTCTAGACTGTGACATGAGCAATGAGAGAGAATCAGCTGGGCGTGGGGCAGTGGTCAGGGTCAGGGAGAATTTGGTGAGGGAAGGGGGAGTCTAGAGAGTTTTAGGCAGAGGGGCTCACAGGAAGTATATAGAGTGGGTAGTGGGAGACAGTGACAAGTGACTGGACTCTAACATGTGAGGAAGGAAAATTAAAATCTGAGTGAAGACGAAAGTCAGGTCTCACTGAGCCTCCTGGAACATTCTAGAAGAGGTTGGACTTTATTTCAAGAGAGAGATGGGAGCTGTTGAACAAGGCTACATTAGTTTGCATTCTTAATTAGTCCTGTTTTTGCTGAGTAAAGAGAAAGAGGGAGGTAAGGATAAACCAGGGAGCCTCACGAAATCCACACAGTAGTGAGATTGGTGGTAGCACTTCCAGTGGAAGAGCCTCTGGGCTTACAGATTCTCAGGACCTGTTTGTTGGCATGGCTTTCTTCTCACCTCTGCCACGTGCCAGTTTTGTCCCACTTCTGACAGTCTCCAGAAATCTCACTTCTCTCAAGGGTCTGCGCTAACAAGGTGGAGATGAGAAGTAGGTACCACAGAGTGATAGACAATCCTAGATCCTTCACTTGGTTTGGGAACGTGAACAGGCACACGCGTGAGTGTGCACACACGCACACTCCTCCACATCGACATGTGCACTTTTTTAAGAACAGCTCTCTGAGCCCAATCGCTATCTGAGGAACTGCACATAGTCCACATAACCATCTGATGAGTTTGGACATATGCATATCCACGTGAAATTGTTACCACAGTCAGGTAATAGACATCTATCACCTCTGCACGTTTTCTTGGTGCTTCTTTGGTTTTGTTTGTTTACCTGCTTTGTTGTGGTGGTAAAACACTTAACACGAGATCTACTCTCTTAACCTATGTTGAGGTGCACAATGCAATATTGGTAAATGCAGGCACAGTGCTGGACAGCACACACCTAGAACGCTATCGCCTCATGTAACGGAAACTTTACATGCTTTGAACAGCAGCCCTTCATCTCCCCTCCTGGGCCCTGGCGACCACCATTCTCCTCTCTGTCTCTGGGAGTCCTATTGTTCTAGATACATAGAAGTGGAATCATGCTGTATCTTTCCTCCTGTGTCTGGCTTAGTTCTATTAGCACATTGGCCTTGAGGTTCATCTGTGTTCTCACAAGAAGACTATTTCCTTATGTTTAAGCCTGCATTTACTTTTCTATTATTGTGTAATCACTCCAAAGCCATCATGGGACAAGGCTTAGGAGTAGGGTTTTCCATGCCAGCACCAGGGAAAGGGAGAGGGGTTGTGACGAAATGGGAAAATGGGTGTTGCCAACTATTTCCTGGCACATTCACTTGGTACCCATGAACTTCGGGAGTCATAGCATTCTTTAATGTCAAACGGTGTTTCCCGGACTACCTTACGTGGAACCCTAAGTTCTCAGGCTTTCAGGAGACAATGTCGAAAAAGGGGATCCCATGTTAAGCCATGCTAGGTAGCATAAGGTGAAGTTATTTCTTTTTAATAAATAGTTAAGTCCTTTCTTTACAAAGAAATTTAAGGCACATTGAATACACTAATGTGCATTATGACTCAAAGAAAAGACCACAATTTGCAACATGTTTGAAACTGTTCTCTGGAGGTTCTCCCAGCCTACTTGTCCACCGAAATCTTTTTATTTCTTTGTGGAGTTTCCTGCAGCATGGGGCTAATTGCAAGTGGTTAAGGGAGGGGACTTTGTATCTCCAAGGCCAGAAGTGACTTGGGGACAGGGTGGTCCCAGGGGCCCAGGAGCTTGTGATTTGCCCATGCATCTGTGACAGAAACATAATGTGGCCAACACACTAGCAGCCATTGGTTTCTTCTTTCCAGGAGAGACAGTTTGTCGGTTTGCTGAATTCTCCAGGGGAACATTCACAGAGTGAAGTAACAGGACCCGAGGAACAGCCATTCCTTTGTAAAAACAAACACAGGCGCCCCTGCGTCAGCAAACCCCACGGAGAGCAACTTGCTCAATATTTTAAATAGATTTTAAAGGAGGATTTGGGGTCTTAAACTTGACATTGGGAAGAAAAAAAATAATCTGTGTTAAGAAAGAACATATGTGAGACAAATGTTGAGCAGCTGAAAATCACAGATAATTTTGACACATTTAAATTTTAATTTCAATTGAAAAATGATTTAGAAAACTGTCTTTTCAAAAGCTCCCCTCCCCTGCCACCAAAAAAAACCAACCAAACAAACAAACAAAAAAGCCTGCTGAAAAAGACAAGCAGCTCTCTGTGACATCTGCCTAATGGCGTGAAGTTTTCAAAACAAGAAAAGTGTGAGAGAATTCCTGAGACACATTTGTTGATAGATCCTAAATAGAAATAAACCAGATCTGTAGGATTTTCCTGAACGGTACGTTCGTTCTCAGACTATTCTTGCCCATCCACGTAATTTTCACCAGTTCTTTGTATCATTGGAAAGGTGACTCAGATAGAGTGAACAGGTAAACATGACTTAAGAATCATATTAATAGCAGCAACACCCACCAACAGAAAAGTTTCAACTGTTTACATCCGAAGACCACCCCCAAATCTACTTTGAACCATTGATCCAGCCTTTCAAAAATTGTAAGAGAACAAGTTGAATGCAGGGAGGGTAAAGCAAAAAGATAAAGCCTGGATCTTAACCAGAAGAGGACTTTTATTTTTTTCCCCAGTAGGCTATACGCCAAGTGATTTCCACAATAACTTTTATTAATCTCACAACAGCTCTGAAAGGTTTACATTATTGCCAATTCACTAACAACTAAATTGAGTTCAGAGAAGTTAAGAAACTTTCCCAAGTCTTATTATATAGTTACTGTAGTATTGAATTCATATATTTTTAAAAGATTTTATTTATTTATTTGACAGAGACAGAGATCACAAGTAGGCAGAGAAGCAGGCAAAGAGAGAGGGGGAAGCAGTTTCTCTGCTCAGCAGGGAGCCCGCTATGGGGCTCAATCCCAGGACTCTGGGATCATGACCTGAGCCGAAGGCAGAGGCTTTAATCCACTGAGCCACCCAAATGCCCCTTGAATTCATATTTTATCCCCGATACATCAGGCAATGAATGCCTGGCCTTTACCCAGGGTTCCCACTTCCAATGGCAAAGTTATTCCTACCTAAAAAATTTTAATTTGAAAGTTAATGGTCCTGGACAATCAAGGAACGTTCTGCTTTTATTTTTTTAATTTTAATTTCTTTCATTTTTAAAATATTTAAATTCAATTAACTAACATATAAAGTATTACTGGTTTCAGAGGTAGAGGTCAGTGATTCGTTGGTCTTATATAACAGCCCGTGCTCATTATATCATGTGCGCTCCTTAATGCCCATCTCCCAGTCACCCCAACCCACCAACCCGTTCTGTTATTTTTAAACTATGCTGAATCCCAGGGTGAAAGCAGTGAAACTAGGAATGAAATAATTTCTGTATATCTATTCATTTTATTTGGCACACACTTAACCCAGCTTTTACCTGGCTCGGGTTTAAGCACTTTCCAAATGTGTACCTCCTAATAACCCTACAAAATAGGTACAATCTCCTTTTTACAGAAAAATGAACAAGGTAAGTAACTTGCTCAGGGTTACTGGGTGGACAAATGGCAGTGCAGAGTCCAAATCCAGGCTGTCAGGCTCCAGAGTCCATGTTTTGAATTTCACTGGTAGATTGTTTCTTTGGAGAACTTGAGGTGTAAGGAAATGCCACCTTGGATGCTGGGGCAGATGTGCAGGTTTACAATGCCTTTACTTGCCTACTGTGAGATGCACTTGAGGCCAAAGCAAAATTTCAAAGCTTTCTTGAATACTCCCAGGTCACAGAATATGAGGCCTGGGTGTCTGAATCTTATGTGGATCTCTTGACCCCGCAAAACCTGCATGTCCTCTTCTCAGGGGTGGTCTAATTTCACTGGCCATGGTGAATCAAATCTCTCCCACTTCCCATTTTGGTAGACAGTAGATGGAGGGTCTGTGTCGCCTCCAGCATCAGGACCGTCTTATTGGCTGAGTAACAATGACCACACTTTGCGCTACTCCATCATTTATAGTGCTTAGCCATATTATGCACTAAGATGTGCCCCCCAACCCAGATTAAGAGTAAGCCTCATCACTAACACACACACACACACACACACACACACACACACACACACACGTGCACATGCACACAGCTGAGTCAGGATCCATATGAATAAACATCCGTGCAGAGGCCCTGATGAGGTGCTGTGCTGGGGATAAGGACTGAGAACCCTCCCAGAAATGGTTTTAGCAGAGTCAAGGCTGCAACTGGCCCTACAAATAATTATGGCCTTGGGAAATAAGGAGGGTGATGGTAGAATACAGCACAGTGCTTTTGACTAGCAGTCTACCGATGGACAAAGTACTTCATGTTAGTGTATTCCCACTGAATTCCTTTTCCTCTGTCTAGGCCAAAGCATAAAGAATTTTTTCCCCTTTACTTTGAAAGATAAGTTATACAAACTATGAAGGAAAAGATAGGGAAAAATATAGATGCAGTTCTCTTTAAATCATGAAGTAGATGCTTCTGTTTTCTTTGGCTGACCATTTTCTTTTATGTAAAAAAACATGATAAAAACTTCCTTTCATTTGCTTCTATTTTCAATTGGTCTACCAACTTTATAAAAATTTCCATTTGTGGGGCGCCTGAGTGGCTCAGTGGGTTAAAGCCTCTGCCTTCAGCTCAGGTCATGATCCCAGGGTCTTGGGATCAAGCCCCGCATCGGGCTCTCTGCTTGGCAGGGGGCCTGCTTCTCTTCCTCTCTCTCTGCCTGCCTCTCTGCCTACTTGTGATCTCTCTGTCGAATAAATAAATAAAATATTTAAAAAAATTTTCCATTTGTTTCTTTTAATCATTTTCCCCTCAGAAAGGTCTAAGGCACGGGATCTAAATTGCTCAGTTCAATTGGTTCTTAAAAGACACGTGAAGTCTTTGGGGAAAAAATATTTTCAAATGGAATATTTAATCTAGGGAGTATCATTTAAAATATGCCTCCTTATGGTCCAAACCTAACAGGTATTATTAGATCGACATAGGTCCGGATTTTTCCAACCGAAACACTAGAAAGCTTAATCCTGTGGTCTGAGCATTGAAACCCATTCTGTTTTTGGAAAGTCAGTTTCTGGAATGTCCTGGGCATCTGCAAACAAGAGTGCTTGCCTGCGAGGTATGTTGAAGTTTTGCTCAAGAAGAGAATGACCACAATGCTAAGAATCATAACTGACCCTCAGCATTTCCAGATGTGGAACCAAGTGTCAGCATAAATTTCCCCAGATGTGTTTCGAGTCTGGGCTTGGCTAGCTGTGTTGCCCGGAACACACATGGAGAGGGCGCAGAGGTAGTGATTGACCTTTCGTGGGAAAGGGCTTTATCTGAGTGCCACCCAGCATATATCTTCTGTGAAAGCCAGCTCTGAAGAGGCAAAACCAACCCATGGTGTTGATTGCTTTGAAAGATCATAACCACTCCCAGTCCCAGAATGAGAAATACCAAGAAACTGAGAAGGGACACCCAAGAGAGAGGGATCCATCCCTCACTCATGAAGCCTAATCTTTGTTTCAAGACACTTTGTTTCTTTGATTTGCTTTCTTCACTAGTGCGTTACTCTACACATTTTCGTGTGTATACGTGGTCATATAATCCTTATAATCACAATTTAAATTGTTGATAATATTCCCTCTCAGAGGTATCTTATTACTTAATTCATCATTCCTCTGCTATTGGAAATAGAGCACCTTCTAATTGTTTAACACAATTAATGACCTGTAATTTGCATTTCCGTGGATATGGTTGACTTCAGGCCATTTTATGGTGTTTTCTTTTTTCCGGAGTGTCTCTTTTACTGGGATCTACATGCATCATTGGTATGCAAACCCTGTAAACTCTTTAGTCACACCATCACTTGGAAATCCATTAACAGGCAAGCCAAAAAAAAAAAAAAAAAAACCCAAAAAACAAAACCCAAAAAACCCAACTAAGAAAATGTCCATTCAATGAAATCTGAATACAAATCTGTAGTGAGATCTATGCAAACCTTTAAAAATCAAAGTAACTTTTTAAAATGCAAAAGTGGAAAAACCATACTAATATAATCATTCCACAGCAACATATACCAGAACAATACTCTTGTGTTATTTTTGCCTAACCCTTCTGCATTTGTAGGGGTAATACAGCAGAGCAAAACTTAAAAGTGCTTACTTAGTACCAAGTTATTTTAATAAGAGTGACATAATAACTCACTGAACCCTTGAAAGAAAGCTATGAGAAAGCCACTATTATTTTCCTACTTTGCAAGTGAGGGAATTGAGCATCTGAGAGGTTAAATAAGCTTCCCAGGATCACAGCTCCAGGTGATGGTATTGGAATATGAGTCCAGGCCATTGGGCTCTGGAATTTATGCTCTTAACCACTATGCTTCCTCCTGTTCTAGAAAGCACACACAAGTTGTCTGTATTTGGCTTTTTTCAGTAACATTATATCACATACAAACTTCCCATTTATATGTGGTTATAGACTTTATAACAACCATTTGAATTATTGCATAATATTTCCTAATTATTTTCCATAATAATTCAACTAACCATTCCTCCACTCTTAGAAATCGAAATCCTCTAATTGTTTAAAATTATTTATAATCTGTAATAAGTTATTTTATGAACATCACTGTTTTTATAATTTCCTTGGTATAGA
The DNA here is from genome assembly GCF_022355385.1 of Mustela nigripes. NCBI lineage: Eukaryota > Metazoa > Chordata > Mammalia > Carnivora > Mustelidae > Mustela > Mustela nigripes. The sequence goes on along the minus strand of NC_081557.1, from coordinate 245,209,301 downwards.
GTCCCATAAATGGCATTTCCAAGTCAAAGGGTAAACATTTTTGTGACTCTTTTTAAAAAATTTAAATTCAATTAATTAACATGTAGTGTATTTTAGTTTCAGTGATTTACCAGTTGTATATAAGATCTGGTACTCATGACATCATGTGTCCTCAACACCCCTCACCCAGTTGCCCCCCCGCCCCCCCGAAACCCATTTTTGTGATTCCCAATACATATTTCAAGAATGATTTCCAGGGGCACCTGGCTGGCTCAGTCGGTAGAGCGTGTGACTTTTGATCTCGAAGTTATAAATTTGAGCCCTGTGTTGGGTGTAGAAATTACTTAAAAAGAAAATCTTATTTTTGCTTTTGTTTCCTTTGCCTTTGGAGACATATCTTGAAAGAAGTTGCTGTGGCTGATATCGAAGAGTTTACTGTCTATGTTCTCCTCTAAGATTCTGATGGATTCCTGTTGAGGTCTTTTATCCATTTTGAGTTTATCTTTGTTTACGGTGTAAGAGAATGGTCTTTCATTCTTCTACATATAGCTGTCCAGTTTTCCCAGCACCATTTATTGAAGAGACTGTCTTTTTTCCACTGTATATTTTTTCCTGTTTTGTCGAAGATTAATTGACCATAGAGTTGAGGGTCCATATTTGGGCTCTCTACTCTGTTCCATTGATCTATGTGTCCGTTTTTATGCCAGTACCATGCTGTCTTGGCGATCACAGCTTTGTAATAAAGCTTGAAATCAGGTAACGTGATGCCCCCAGTTTTATTTTTGTTTTTCAACATTTCCTTAGCAATTCGGGGTCTCTTCTGATTCCATACAAATTTTTGGATAATTTGCTCCAGCTCTTTGAAGAATACCGGTGGAATTTTGATCGGAATGGCATTAAAAGTATAGATTGCTCTAGGCAGTATAGACATTTTAACAATGTTTATTCTTCCGATCCAAGAGCATGGAATGGTCTTCCATCTTTTTGTGTCTTCTTCAATTTCTTTCATGAGTGTTCTGTAGTTCCTCAAGTACAGATCCTTTACCTCTTTGGTTAGGTTTATTCCTAGGTATCTTATGGTTCTTGGTGCTATAGTAAATGGAATTGATTCTCTAACTTCCCTTTCTGTATTTTCATTGTTAGTGTATAAGAAAGCCACTGATTTCTGCACTTTGACTTTGTATCCTGCCACGTTGCTGAATTGCTATATGAGTTCTAGTAGTTTGGGGGTGGAGTCTTTTGGGTTTTCCATATAAAGAATCATGTAATCTGCGAATAGAGAGAGTTTGACTTCTTCATTGCCAATTTGGATACCTTCTATTTCTCTTTGTTGTCTGATTGCTGTTGCTAGGACTTCTAATACTATGTTGAACAAGAGTGGTGAAAGTGGGCATCCTTGTCTTGTTCCTGATCTCAACGGGAAGGCTGCAAGCTTTTTCCCATTGAGGATGATATTTTCTGTGGGTCTTCCATAGATAAATTTGATGAAGTTCAGGAATGTTCCCTCTGTTCCTAAAGTTTGAAGCGTTTTAATCAGGAATGGATGCTGGATTTTGTCGAATGCTTTTTTCTGCATCAATTGAGAGGACCATGTGGTTCTTTTCTCTTCTCTTATTAATTTGTTGTATCACATTGATTGATTTGTGAATGTTGAACCATCCTTGTAGCCCAGGGATGAATCCCACCTGGTCATGGTGGATAATCTTTTTAATGTGCTGTTGGATCCTGTTTGCAAGATATGTCTCCAAAGGCAAAGGAAACAAAAGCGAAAATAAACTTTTGGGACTTCATCAAAATCAAAAGCTTCTGCACAGCAAAGGAAACAGTCAAAAAAACAAAGAGGCAACCCACGGAATGGGAGAAGATATTTGCAAATGACAGTACAGACAAAAGGTTGATATCCAGCATCTATAATGAACTCCTCAAACTCAACACACACAAAACAGGCAATCATATCAAAAAAATGGGCAGAAGATATGAACAGACACTTCTCCAATGAAGACATACAAATGGCTATCAGACACATGAAAAAATGTTCATCATCACTAGCCATCAGGGAGATTCAAATTAAAACCACAGTGAGATATCACCTTACACCAGTTAGAATGGCCAAAATTAGCAAGACAGGAAACAACATGTGTTGGAGAGGATGTGGAGAAAGGGGAACCCTCTTCCACTGTTGTTGGGAATGCAAGTTGGTGCAGCCTCTTTGGAGAACAGTGTGGAGATTCCTCAAGAAATTAAAAATAGAACTTCCCTATGACTCTGCCATTGCACTCCTGGGTATTTACCCCAAAGATACAGATGTTGTGAAAAGAAGGGCCATCTGTACCCCAATGTTTATAGCAGCAATGGCCACGGTTGCCAAACTATGGAAAGAACCAAGATGCCCTTCAACGGACGAATGGATAAGGAAAATGTGGTCCATATATACTATGGAGTATTATGCCTCCATCAGAAAGGATGAATACGCAACTTTTGTAGCAACATGGACGGGACTCGAAGAGATTATGCTGAGTGAAATAAGTCAAGCAGAGAGAGTCAATTATCATATGGTTTCACTTATTTGTGGAGCATAACAAATAGCATGGAGGACATGGGGAGTTAGAGAGGAGAAGGGAGTTGGGGTAAATTGGAAGGGGAGGTGAATCATGAGAGACTATGGACTCTGAAAAACAATCTGAGGGTTTTGAAGGGGTGGGGGGGTGAGAGGTTGGGGTACCAGGTGGTGGGTATTATAGAGGGCACAGATTGCATGGAGCACTGGGTGTGGTGAAAAAATAATGAATACTGTTATGCTGAAAATAAATAAATTAATTAAAAAAAAGAAAAAAAAAGAAAATCTTAAAAAAAATGATTTCCAAAAGAGTCTTTCCAATTTACACCACCAACATGACTATATGAGAATACCAAATTCTTTGAAACTCAATTGCATTTATAAATTGTATTTATAAATTAATTAGGTTAAAAATGATCCCTTTTACCCACTTAAGCCTCCATGTTGCATCACCACCATAAGTGACTCTTAATCTCACGAAACAAACTGAGGGTTGCCGGGGGGAGGGGGTTTGGGAGAAGGGGGTGGGATTATGGACATTGGGGAGGGTATGTGCTTTGGTGAGTGCTGTGAAGTGTGTAAACCTGGTGATTCACAGACCTGTACCCCTGGGGATAAAAATATATGTTTATAAAAAAATAAAAAATTAAAAAAAAAAATAAAAATGATCCCTTTTAATGTTAACTTTCATTTATTTGATTACCAGTAGTATGAAAGGTGGTCTATTTGGTTTTTTAAAACCAAGTTTATTGAGGTATAATTTATATACAGTAACATTCATCATTTTTAAGTATATGGTTTTGGCAAATGCTTATGGTCCTGTAACCATCACCTTAGTCAAGATATAAAATATTTGCTTTACCCTACAAAGTTCTCTTTGTAGTCAATCTCCTCCCAATTTCCCCAACCCCTGCATTCTCAAATATGTTTTCTGTTCCTACAGTTTTTCTTTTTCCAGAATGTCATATAAATGGAATCACATAATATGTATGATTCACTTGTGTCTGACTTATATCACTTAGCATCATTATCTTGAGATTTAGCTGTGTTGTTGCTTGTGTCAGTGTCAGTTCCTTCTTGCAGAGTGCTACTCTATTGTACAAATGTGCTATAATTTGTTTATCCATTTGCCAGTTTGACATTTGAGTTTTGACATTTGACGTTTAATATTTGAGTTGTTTCCTTTTTGGACAATTATGAATAAGGTGGTTATAAATATTTGCAAAAAGGTTTTTATGTGAACTCTCACCTTCTTTTCAGCAATTTTGTCCATCTAATTGTCTTTACTGGTATTTTAGGCATTTGGTATCTTTTTTTTTTTTATCAGCTCCACATTGAAAAAAATGTTTTAACTCTTTCTCAAACATGCTTTCCACACTTGTCTATCCTAGTCTTTAGAATTGTTTTTTTAAACTATAGATGTAAATTCTAAAATGCAAAGAAACCTGTCAACCTCTTCCCTTGTTATTTATTCTATTATCCTTCTATGCTTAGAAAATGACACTTATGTCAGAATTGTGATATTACATTTTCTTCATTGATAGATGGTTTGAGTTTTTTAAAGATTTTATTTATTTATTTGACAGAGATCACAAGTAGGCAGAGAGAGAGAGAGAGAGAGAGAGAGAGGAAGAATGTTCCCCACTGAGCAGAGAGCCTGATGCCGGGCTCGATCCCAGGACCCCGAGATCATGACCTGAGCCAAAGGCAGAGGCTTTAACCCACTAAGCCACCCAGGCACCCCTCGATGGTTTGAATTTTTACACTGAATTTCTAAGCCACTTGGAGTTGATTTTGATTCACAAGGTAAAATCTTTCATGTTTAGCTACTGTGTGATACTATTTGTAAATATGGTCCTTTCACAGAATCCTATAAAGGGCAGTAAGTAAGGTTGGTCTGTGCAGAAGACATTAGTCAACACCCATGTGTTCTTTGAAGCTTTGAGATAGAATTAGAATAGGATGCAGTTTCAGAGGAGTTAAGATGATGTATTAGGGTTCTCCAGAGAAAGAGAACCAATGGGACATATCAATATATACTGGGTATATATGATTTATTATAAAGAATTGGCTCACATGATTATGAAGGCTGGGAAGATCTACCTTCTGCTTTCAGGAAGCTGAAACGCAGGAAAGCTGGTGGTGTAGCTCCAATCTGAGTTTGAAGATCTGAAAACCAGGTGTAGGTCCCAGTCTAGAAGAGTAGGAGACCAGATCCCCAGCTCAAGGAGTCAGGCAGAGAGCATATCCTCCCTCCTCCACTTTTTCCTTCTATTCAGGCCCTCCAAAAATAGATGATGCCCACCCACACTGGGGAGGGCAATCCACTTTACTCAGTCTGCTGATTCAAATATTAGTCTCAAAAGGGAACACCCTCACAGAATCACCCAGAAATGATGTTTAACCAAATCACTGGGCCCCTGTGACCCCAGGGTGGTTAGCACAAAATGAACCATCACAGACAGGTACTTAAGGTAGAAGGATAATTCAGAGTAAGTATTTGTTTGTTATCAGTAGTTATAGTTTCTGTGGTCCCAGAATTAATGGCAGCACCAGGAGGGCTGGAATTTTGATTTGGAATTTTAGGACTTATCAAAATCATGTACTAACTGGGCTGATGCCCATCAGCCCATATCAGAAATAACCAGGCCAAATCTGCCATGGATAGCCTTTGCCCAATCTTCTGAACATGATCACAGTCAACCAAAAAGTCAATTTAGAAAAATTCACTGTCTCAGCTTACATCTTCAGCCACTGGCATTCTTTCTGCCCTTTGTCCAGACTCCCAGAGAAAGGAAGTTGAGGAGGCAGAGTAGGCTGTAGCTTGACTTGCCCACTTAGTTGCTTGAGGGGGGAAAAAGCGGGAGTAAGAGAAGGAGTGAAAAATGGTGAACCAGCAGTGTCTGCTAGTTAGCATGTCCTATTCAGTGTCTTGGTCTGTCTCCAATCCTGTTAGCAAAAAGCCCTTGTTTGGAGGGAGGATGGGAAAGAAGTGAACAGAGAGATGGGGAGAAGGGAATGAAGATCTCTCCTTTTGCGTGGTTGGCACTTGGGTATTCTCAACATAAGATCCCCGTGGTCTGGTACTCTCTTCTAAGACACTTCTTCGTTAGGGCTCAGGAGTCAGACAGGTTCAATTCCTAGATCTACCACTTATTATTAAGATTGTTAAGTTTGCAAATATATTTCTGTGTATATATATTGTTGACTGATAAAAAGAAACACTATGAATCACTGAAAGAGGGAGAATTGCTGCTCTCCTTAGAATTAATGTGGAAGTGACCTCATCAATAGTGATCAAACCCTGAGGAGAAGAAGATCCCATCCTCATAATGCCAGCTGACATCCAGTGGCTCGCTATTGTATGCTGATACTGCGAGAACGTGTCACGACCTCTTCACTACAGCTCTGTAAGGGACACAATTACTAATTTTACTAATAACTAAGTTGAGGTTCAAGGAACGTAGATAATTTCCCTAATAACCCTACATAGGTCTGTAATAAAGGAGTTGGGATTTGAATCTAATCCCTCAGATTCTAGAACATAAATTCTAACCTTGACACTTGCACTTCATAACACTAGTGGGGGCTACTAGGTGATTTTACCTCTCTTTCCTGGTACTTTTGCTTCCAATGCTAACCCTTGGAGGGTCTGTGTTTTGTTTTAGCAGGGTGGTCATTTCCCTAACAGCCCCCAAATCTCCATGAATATGCATGTTCTCTGTACAGGTCCCGAAACACTTATTTCCCTCCCATTTTCTCAATCATGTGATGTATTATTTGCACTTACTCTTTATAAAGGAAACCAGTCCAGGGGCAGAGAGGAAAGGGCTTTTGCAGGACTAACCCTTACATGGTTTTGCAAGGCAGGTCCCAGAGGTGCTTCCAAGGTACCACTATCATAGGTTGGTGTCTCCCCTGCGACCTTGAATCCCACGCTAAGAAACTTTCTTGACCCCATTTAGTGTTTGCACAAAGTGAAGGGCATATTCCTTTCTCTAGGAAATCTAACAACTTTCTCTTGCCCAGGCTGGCTTGACATGGGAAGGGTATTTAAGTGGGATGCTCCAAAAGTAGCCTGGAGTGAAAGAGATGGAAGGTATTTGACACCTTTGATCTCTTGTCAGATTAGGGCAGTGGGATGACCACCATCAGAGGGTAGAAACTTAAATGTGGGTGGATGGAGGAGATTAGGGAGTTTGCATGGAGGTTGGTGGGGTTACTTGAGGGGAAGGAGGAGACTGGACCCCTCAGGTGTCATTTGGTAATTTACTGTTGGTTGTGGAATCCACTGGCCATCAATCTTAATGAGCTGCCCTGGTCACAGAGGTCATGTGTAAGCTCCTTGACCAGAGCTCTTCATTTGTTCTCTGTGAGTGAAGGCTGGCAGTCTGTTGGTTTCACTGGTTTTCTCTTATTTCTGCTCTTGCTTGACCAACGACTCCCTTCTACTTGGGGTAGAAAGATTCCAAGGCAGGCAGAGGTCTGGGGCTACTGGTTTATATCAGCATCTGATGTCTGCATTGAGTAATCCATGGTTACCGCCTCTCATGAGAAGTATAATAGATTTAGAAATCCGTGGGACTATGCCTATCTTTCCATCTTTGCTGTGGTTGCCTCCCTTAAAGGTAGAGATAACTTAAGCCAAAAGAAATCTAGACTCAAAGTGTAGAAAGTAGGGGAGTTCACCATGTCAGTGAATCTTCTAGTACTTCTCCAGTTCATCCAGTGGATTTTCTTTTGGTTAGATATATAAATTCTTATATACAAAACTATTATGTAGAGTTATATATCTAAATTCATATGTACACACTTGTGTATGTGTACATCTATATGTGTATATATGAATTTTAAGCCAATGGTCTTATTTAAATTGAAAAACTTGGTCATCTAGGCAGTTTTCTTCTCCCCTGAGTATTCTCTAGTGATGCACAGTTGGACATGAACGTCCCCCAGTGGTAGTAACTCATTTACCACCTTTGGGGTAACTTCCTTGGCCACCTCCTGGGAAAACAAAAAAAGGTACCTCCAAAAACCAGGGTTGAGGTTAGCATCCATTCTTTTTTTTGGTTTTGTTTTAAAGATTTTATTTATTTACTTGGCAGATAGAGATCACAAGTAGGCAGAGAGAGAGGAGGAAGCAGGCTCCCTGCTGAGCAAAGAGCCCGACGTGGGGCTCAATCCCAGGACCCTGGGATCATGACCCGAGCCGAAGGCAGAGGCTTTAATGCATGGAGCCACCCAGGCGCCCCAGCATCCATTCTTTATGTATAGCTCCCTTTGGAGCTATTGTCATGACAATCAGCATGGCTTAACATGTGTAGACCATCTAACCCAGTGTGAGAGAGATGTAGACTAGACCCACAGCCTCCATGTTCAGTACTTAGTAAGGATACTAAGTACTTACTGAACAGGATGAGCCTCCAGAAAACCTGGGCAAGAGAGTGAGGATATTGGAAAGAGAGAACATGGCAGCCTTGGTGTGTTGTCTGCAGTTGTGAGATTTGTGAGCCTGTGTGAAAAACTACTTTGGAGACTCGCACAGTGGGTGGAGAGGATAAGGACTCTTGTTCTGAAAAGAAGCAAATGGGAATTCTTACTTTGGCGTTAATATCTGTGTGACCACATGTGAGTTCACAAGTTGCTGAAGCCCCAGAAAGTCCAGGCTCTTCTCAATTTCCTCCCAACTAGCAAGCTCCAGGTCTGACCCTGCAGCCAGGGTGTTTTTCGTCCTTATGCTTCATCACTCTACTTGCACCGTTTGGCCCATAGTCAGCTTTTTCTCTCAGCAGCTAAGCTCCCTTGAGAAAAATGTTTTCCTCAGCCTGGGCTCCCAGCCAGTACCTGATCAAAACTTGCCCTCCTCACAGCATTTTATTCCAAAATCTAGTCAGTGTCCTCTGATACCTGTCCCTGGAGGCATTTACATTTTAAATGCAGTTTTGAAAATCAAAATTATACTGCCCATCTTTTAAAATTGCATGCATCTATAAGGCATTCAGAATATATAGCAGACTCTCCCCACCTGTTTATCCCTCCTCTAAATCTCCCACTTTCAATGCCCTTTGTCTTTCTGATAAACTTTACCTTCGTGTCCTTAACATGGTCCTGCTACTTCTGGAATTTTCAGTGTTAAGCATGATCTATTGACTTTCTTTCTTTCTTTCTTTCTTTCTTTCTTTTTTCTTAAGATTTTATTTATTTATTTGACACACACAGAGAAATCACAAGTATGTAGAGAGGCAGGCAGAGAGAGAGAGCTGAGCAGAGAACCCAATGCGGAACTTGATCCCAGGACCCTGAGATCATGACCTGAGCCGAAGGCAGAGGCTTAACCCACTGAGCCACCCAGGCACCCGATCTATTGACTTTCACTGTGGAAGATGACCAGAGCGCTTCATTTGCTCATTTGCCCCTCTTTCCAATCCCCCTGTACTGTGGCACACATATGCTTTTTTTGTCCCCTGCCTTCCCAGTATATAATTTTGATAAGATTGATTGTAGCACATTTGATGACTGTGTAAATCCTATTTACATGCATGTTGTGAATGGTTATTTTCCTAGCACAAATTTTTGTGGTCCTTAAAGTTAATAATGGTTTTGTGTTTACATTTGCCTGGTTTCCTGTGCCATCATTACCACTATATTCCTCAACTCTCCCCACATTGTGTAACTCAGTATCTTCATACCCCTTAGATAGTCTATCAATTTTGTATGCTGTAAAGGGATTTCTCTTGGAGCCTGACTGGTAGGCCTGTTCACGACTGTCATTTTAGATCTGCCTTCATCATTTCCCTGCATATTCTCTTTAACTCTCCTTTTTTTTGGGCCTCGTATGTCCTGCATTCTATGTCTGCCTCTTCCTTGACTGCCTTCTTTATTTTGGTGAAACATTTCTAAGAAAGATGTGAACGATATAGCATTTTTAAGACCTTGAATTCTGAAAATGTCTTGGATTTCTTTCCTTCCATTTATCTTGGATACTCAACATCAAGTCCTATGTTGGAAAATAATTTCCTTCAGCATCTTTAAGGAACTGCTCTACTGTCTTCTTGCTTTCAGTGTTGAGAAAACGGATGCCATTCTGGTTCTTGATCCTTTATATGAAGACTGCTTTCTGTCTCTGCTTTTGGGATCCTTTCTTTGTCTCCTATCATTTAAGATTGGGTTTCCTAGAAAGAGAGATTGAGGCAGGGTTTTGAGTACATGTGATTAATTGGGGGATTAATCTCATGAGAAGGTAAATGAGGGAAGGAAATGGGGAAAGAGCTAAGGACATGGTCTCTCCTGGAGTCTAGCTTTGGCCTGATACGTGGAGCACAAGTTATACCACAGACTCAGTCTTCCTTTTGAGACAAGGTTATTGACCTTTCAAACCTTCTAGTCAATCACTGGTTGTGAGCTCTTCTATGCAGAAGCTGGAGAGGTTGGTGAAGGTCCCAGGAGATAGAGCTGCCATTTGGCTGAGGGCAGTTCCTCAGAGGAGGAGGCTAGGAGCCCTGAGGAACCAATACTCAAAGCTCTTAGATGTGCTAGCCTGGTACAGGTATTGAACAAGGGATGAACAATGTATTCTAGACATATGTCCTGAAGGTCTCAATGACTGTCTTTCACTCTAGAAACACATACTTCAGTTCTGGGGAATTTTCTTCAGTTATTTTGCCCATAACATCATCTTTTCTGGAACTCTTTTTATTAAGATGTTGGAGTTTCTGAAATTGTTCTTTGATATCTTCTTACCTGTCCTCTCCTATTTCCTTTGTTTTCTTCAATTTGTTCTTCATTTATCTTCTTTTCTTTCTTCTTTTTTTCTTTCCATTATCTTACTAATTTCTGAGATCTCATCTTAATTTTTTTTAAGATTTCATTTATTTGGCAGAGAGAGAGATAGACAGCAAGAGAGGGAACACAAGCAGAGGGAATGGGAGTAGGAGAAGCAGGCTTCCTGCTGAACAGAGAGCCTGATGTGGGATTCAATCCCAAGACCCCAGGATTATGACCTGAGCCCAAAGCAGATGCTTAACTACTGAGACCCCCAGGTGCCCCTGAGAGCTCATCTTTAAATCATCTCTTGATTCTGTTTCATATTCTTGTTTTGTTGTAATATTTTCTTTTTCCAAAGATATTAATAATCATTTTTTTCCTCAGTTTTTTTTCTTTGCATTTGTAGTCTCTGTCTCCAAGTTGTTTTCCTTATCATTCCTCCCCACTGCCAATCTTTTATAATTGAGGTGTTCCAATACTATATCTGTTTAGCTGTATGTTCATACTTAAAAGTAGGACACTCAAAAGCTGGCTGGAAATTCTGGGTCATTGAGGTTACCAGTTGTCAACTGGATTAGCCATTTTCTGAGGAACCGAAAGATCTTTAGGGGAGTTGATCAGATTCCATACAGAAGGCTCTGCTAATCTGCATGAAGAATGTAAACCTGATTTCCAGTGTTCTATGAGCCAAGTAGGGGGAGACAAATTATTGAGTTTCAACATTCAGGACATGTTCATGTGATATATATATATATAAAAATATAAATATATATATATATTTATATTTTTATATATATATATTTTTTTCTTTTACATCCTCTCCACCCTCAACTGTGGTTGGTATCTTTCTGTCCAGAGACTATGACTTACCTTTTCCAAATACCAACTCTCAATCTTCTTTCAGGGTTGGGGATAGCTGGTCATCTGGCTGCATGGGATAGGGGAAAGTATACAGAGGGTCTAATTGCCTCTTAAACAGCCTTTCCTTCAATACCACTTGTTTTAGCCTCAACTATCCTCCAACTTCTAGAAGTGACTGATGCCTTTAATTCCTAAGACTTTTGTGGATTCTTCATTATAAATTGTGTCTCCGCTTCTTTCTTTTTTTTTAAATTTATTTTTAATTTATTTTCAGCATAATAGCATTCATTATTTTTGCACCACACCCAGTGCTCCATGCAATCTGTGCCCTCTATAATACCCACCACCTGGTACCCCAACCTCCCACCCCCCGCCACTTCAAAACCCTCAGATTGTTTTTCAGAGTCCATAGTCTCTCATGGTTCACCCCCCTTTCCAATTTCCCCAAACTCCCTTCTCCTCTCTAACTCCCCATGTCCTCCATGCTATTTGTTATGCTCCACAAATAAGTGAAACCATATGATAATTGACTCTCTCTGCTTGACTTATTTCACTCAGCATCATCTCTTCCAGTCCCGTCCATGTTGCTACAAAAGTTGCGTATTCATCCTTTCTGATGGAGGCATAATACTCCATAGTGTATATGGACCACATCTTCCTTATCTATTCGTCTGTTGAAGGGCATCTTGGTTCTTTCCACAGTTTGATGATTGTGGCCATTGCCGCTATGAACATTGGGGTACAGGTGGCCCTTCTTTTCACTGCATCTGTATCTTTGGGGCAAATACCCAGTAGTGCAATGGCAGGGTCATAGGGAAGTTCTATTTTTAATTTCTTGAGGAATCTCCACACTGTTCTCCAAAGAGGCTGCACCAACTTGCATTCCCAACAACAGTGGAAGAGGGTTCCCCTTTCTCCACATCCCCTCCAACACATGTTGTTTCCTGTCTTGTTAATTTTGGCCATTCTAGCTGGTGTAAGGTGATATCTCAATGTGGTTTTAATTTGAATCTCCCTGATGGCGAGTGATGATGAACATTTTTTCATGTGTCTGATAGCCATTTGTATGTCTTCATTGGAGAAGTGTCTGTTCATATCTTCTGCCCATTTTTGGATATGATTGTTTGTTTTGTATGTGTTGAGTTTGAGGAGTTCTTTATAGATCCTGGATATCGATCTTTTGTCTATACTATCATTTGTAAATATCTTCTCCCATTCCATGGGTTGCCTCTTTGTTTTCTTGACTGTTTCCTTTGCTGTACAGAAGCTTTTGATTTTGATGAAGTCCCAAAAGTTTATTTTGGCTTTTGTTTCCTTTGCTTTTGGAGACATATCTTGAAAGAAGTTGCTGTGGCCGATATCGAAGAGTTTACTGCCTATGTTCTCCTCTAGGATTCTGATGGATTCCTGTCTCACATTGAGGTCTTTATTCCATTTTGAGTTTATCTTTGTGTACGGTGTAAAAGAATGGTCGAGTTTCATTCTTCTACATATAGCTGTCCAGTTTTCCCAGAACCATTTATTGAAGAGACTGTCTTTTTTTCACTGTATATTTTTTCCCGTTTTGTCAAAGATTATTTGACCATAGAGTTCTTTCTTTCAGGATTTATCATTCTTGAGTGTACTAATCAGAAACTACTCATGCATCTGCCTTTTAACTTCCAAAATTTCGTTTCTACTGTATCCTCTCTGGAATTCTTTGTCTTTATGTACTTATACTTTTTTCATCCTTTTACTGTTATTTAAGTGGAATGTCAGGAGGGAGTAGACATTAAGGGATACTTTATATTCAACATCACTAATTGAAATCCCCAACAGGATTTTATAATCTTTCTGTCAAGGGAAAGAAATTTCCCAGGGAATTTCTCTTCACTCCATATTATTTATCTTAATCACATTGAGCTTGTCTTCTTCATCAGGAGTGATTGTCCTCATAACACAAACCCTCTTTCTAGTATGTACTTCATGTCAGGGGCATAATAATAATTTACTTTTTGCTAAATATTTATGCCACATTGTATGTCCAACATTATGCTAGATACTCAATGGGGAAAAAACACATTCATAGTACAACAGAGGGTTGTTCTAACATGTTAAAGAAGCAATAATCCATTCTGACGTTCTGCAACAAAATATTTTTGAAAGGGCATATTCAGAACTCCAAATTAACATTTCACTAATTCACATGCTTAATTTAAGTTCCCTCAAGCTACAAACACTTTGTGAGAGATGGTGTTTTGACCATATGCTCCTAAGGTCAGCATCAGAAACAGTCGTGGTGAAATGCAAAGCTACTTCCCCTTCTTCATCTCCTCATTCCCCACTCCTGAAGATCATGAAAAGGCCAGTGCTTATAATTAGGAGAAAGAAACTTCTAAATTTGAGAACCACAGAGAAATAATCTCTTAGCATACACTGTTGGTGCTCTACTCACACTGCCTTGGCACTCACTTCTATTCACCCAAAGATGTTTGCTGTGAACATCTGGAACTCTATTCCTATAGAGTTTTTACCTGATTGTAGGATCAAGCTCAGCTTGTGCACAGGCCAGAAATACCAGAGTTAATACCCTTGAGAATCACCCTTGAATCAGTGGCAGACTGTGGAGAGGCATATTTCCCAGCTTTCTAGTCCCTCCTAGTTAGTTGGGGTAATGCTGAGGCATATTCTACATTATCTTGCAGAACGCCCCAGCAGGATTCAATTCTAGTTGTCCACCCTGGTAACTGGCTCAGATATGCATCCTTCATTTCTTCCTTCCCTGTCTTGTTCTACTTCTCCACTTCCCTACAAGTGCTTCCTATGGTCACCCCATAAATCAAATATTTGCACTCGAGTTTTTGCCCCTGTTGAAACCCAGACCAGATATTCCCTAAAGAATAATATATCTCAGAGAGAGGTCATACTCTTACTCTGAACTTTATGCAAGCAGAATTAACTCAAGAGATATACAAGGAGAATGTAACCCCAGGCACACAGAACATTAGAATAATTCAAGAGCCAACGGCTTACACAGTTCCATATATCGAAGCTGGAAAGGGTTCATATGGTAATTTAGTTCAACTTCCCACTTATAACTGGAACCTCTCATTCTAAAGGTCTCTGGCCAGTGACTATTCAAATACTGCAAAACACAACAGACCATATAAAGAAACCCAACCCTTCATGTTTAAGTACCTTCCTTGGGTTGACTGTGGTAGACTCTAGAAAAGAAGGAAGGTAACAAGAGATATCCAAAAAGCATGGGTAGTTATTGGGAGAGAGCAATTTAGACTATCATCCACAAGAATACCAGTAAAACCCACCTTGGATCAACATGCTCAAGCCAATAAGCCAAACATTAAACCGCACTGTTTCTTTGGCTCTGAATTTCCAAAGATTTTCTTTTTCAGTGTCTAAGCCGTCCTGCTTTTCCCTAAATAGAAATTCTCCTTCTCTCTCCCTCCCTCCCATTCTCTGTTTGAATGAACATATCTTGACAGCCACACCGTGGACCCTCTTGACACTCAGTAGATGGTAAACAGTTTTCACAGCACATGTCCTCTCCTGGTCACATAAACCTCATTAGAGACTCCTTATCACAGAGTCACACCCCCTGGATCAACAAAGAAAGGCTAAGAAGTAGTGTGGATACACAACTTAGTGCCAAAAACAGGAGCTGCTTATGCCAAGTGCAGCAGCAAACCCCGTCTTCCAGGGAGGATGCTAGAACGCTGGGCCGTTTGCCAGTCTTCTCCTCCTCTCCTCCCCCAACACAGCAACACTTTCAGAACCGAAGGAATACTGACATGCAAGTTACTAGACAGAAAGGAATCAACCAATCTAGGAAGTCCTTGAGGCCAGTGACAAGATTTCAGAAGCTGGGGACACACTGCAGTGGCGGTGTGAGTGTGAATGTCGGTAGCGTGAAGGGAAGAACATGTATTTGGGGATTTGTTAAGATGTAGACTTCAATCCCAAGTTATGTGAGCCTAGGACAATTACCCAATCTCTCTTAACCTTTGTTGCTTCAGTAAAATGGAAATAATACAGACATTTAAAAGATTCTTTTTGAGAGCAAACAAACACTTGAGTATGTTTAGTAAAATGTCAGGTTAGAAGGCAGCGTACCAATGTTAGTTATTATTGCCTCTTCTTGTGGCCAGACTGTATTAAGTAACAACAAAACTGTGCCCTACTGTTATGAGCAACCCAGCCTGAATTGGGTAACCTTAGTCAATACAAAACAGTGATTAGTTGTTGTTGTTGTTGTTTTTTAAAGTAGACTCCATGCTCAGTGGGGAGCCCACTATAGGGCTCAAACTTATGACCCAAGATCAAGACCTGAGCAGAGATCAAGAGACAGATGCTTAGCCAACTTGAACCACCTAGACGCTCCAACAGGGATCAGTTTTAATTAAAAAATATTAATAATTACTACTGTTAAGACCATGACTTATGGAAACTTACTGCATGTCAGGTACTATTGTGTGCTTTTCCTTATCATCTCATTGAATTCTTAAAATAGATGCATCACATGGGATATTATTCCTATTCTACAGGTAAGGAAACTAGGACTCAGAGAACTTAAAATTGCCTGTATGAAGAACACAATGACCATTTGGGGAAGCCAGGACTAACACTCAGTTCTGTCTGATCTAAAACCTGTCTTGGGAACTGTCAATTAATACTTAGTAAACCATAGTGATTGGGGTCAGTGGAGTGGGGGAGCTGGGGCACCCCCAAGGAGGATGAAGTTGAGTAGCTGGAGAAAGGCATCAACCAGGGGCAGCCTGGGAGACCAAACTTTGTCCTCTGATGGGGATAAATGAAGAGTTTGGCCTAGGAGTTGGTGGGCGTGTAATGAGTGCTTTCACCAGGGGTGTTCTGTTGAGGGGAAGAACATCATGAGATGTCTAGTGCAATTAACTGAAGACTCAACTCAAAGTAGCCTAGACAGAATGTGCTTTATTGTCTCACTGAATACACAGTCCAGAGAGAAAATGTTTCCGATGTTAATTCAGCCATTTGATGACATCATGCTGCTCTTCCATTGGCAGAACGTCATAGCCCCTCCCCCTCACTCCTGCCAGGTTTTGTGTGCTGGTTGCAAAAGTCCCTGACATGTCTTAGAGAAACTCTGTATCCATCAAAGAAGAGGGGTGTTTCCTTCTATAAGCCTGTCTTTTCTTATTATGAAGAAAAACCTTCCCAGAAGTCATGAGAAGAATGCTTCTCAGATTCCGTTTGTCAGACGGGTTATCTGATCATGTCCAAACCAGTCCTTGGAAAAGGAAAGAAATAACCATGCTTTGTTTAAATTAACCAATATTCAATACATTGTGGGACCAGAACCAGGATGAGGGTTTTCTTTCCCTGACCACATGGGGGGTGAGGGCACCTACACAAAATCAAGTCTCTACCAGCAAGGAAGAGTACGTGTGTGTGTGTGTGTGTGTGTGTGTGTGTGTAGGGGGGGCTGTGCATGTGCACATGCATACACGTGCAAGTGTGAGCTTTTGGAGAGCAAATGACAGGGTCAGCCACAAGCAGGCAGCTTGCAATGTTTCTCTGGAAAGCAATGAGAAGGGAGAGAACTTTTCTGGAATTACACCCATAAAAATTAGTTTGCACCCAAACCTCCAAGCCAGAGATCTCTCTTTTCTCCCTAAGCATTCTTATTTTTTTGCTGATCCCTTTTACCTGGAACACGGCCCGTGACCACCTGGCCTAAATCAGGCCTGGCTCAGTTGACCATCTTCCAGACCACTGAACTGTCTCTCACTACTTCCTATGGTTGATTCTAGAGCTCTTATTCTGAAGCTCTTTATTTTCTGATTTTTTTTTTTTTGATACCAGAACTTTCCACCTACATTTTTAAAACAAGTATCTCCTGACACCATAGAATTCGGTTTAGGAAATGCTAATGTCAGCCCTTCAAAATATAATCTGAAGGAGAAACAAAACAACAAAGACCATCTCGGGGAAAGAGCAGCCCGTCCTAAGTATTTCCACATTTTTCATTCCTACCAGAAAAGCTCCTCTCTATCTCCCCTTAGATACCAGAGAAACAAAACCCTCCTTTGCTGCTTCTCCAGGGCACATCCCTGTGACCGTCCCCAGGCGACTTGGCTTCCTCGGTAGGCATGAAACACGACGGAGCCCATCTTCTCTCATCAGAACGGTGGTGAGGGTGGGAGGGTGGGCCTAATATTAAACAGAGCTGCATCTCGTCCTGAAATAAACAGTGGCAAGGAGCCCAGCAGTAAAGACATTAATAAGCTGCAGGTTTTCAGAAACTTGCCAGCGACCCTCAGCAACAGGAAGAGGATACTTAGAGCTGTCCTGCTAATTCTCAACCGTGAGCCTTCTGCTCAGGTCTGAGGCTCAGGTCTGCTGAAACCACCAGCCTTGGAGCTGCCTCCGAGGGCACCGGGCTGAGAAGCTGCCGGAGATACCCAGGCATGCCGATGGGGGAAATCTCAAGATAACCTCTCCACTTGCAGGCACAGAGGGGGGTTATAAATGTCATTCCTTTTCTGGGAGATGTGGTATCTGACGCCATTAGACTTCTAGGAGGGCTAAAAACAAACAAACAGAAAATGAAAGGGCTTAGGATAATGGAGCGGGATCAGGGTTGCCACTTTAGCTGGGACCCATGCACCCTGCATTCCCGGCCCCAAGCGTGGCTGGGATTCAGGACTATGCTGCTGCATCGTGGAAGGGGCTGCAATAAGTCTGTGTGGCACAGCTGCGATCAGACCAGGCTTTGGGCTTCTCAAAGCTGAGAGCCTTTAGTTTTATGTGATAAGCTATTAGGAAGAATACAACCAGGAGAGTTAAAACAGATTGCTCACATGAAACCGAATGATAGTCAAGGCCTGGCAGATAGCCTAGTTAGTCCATCAGTATTTGATAACATAACATTCCCATCCAGTGGAAGCCTGAGGATCATGCCTTAGAATTCATGGCAATGAGAATCAGGCCTGGCAGTTAGAACTCTGAACGTTATCATTCAACAAGAATGGTCTGTGCTCAAAGACACAAAAGTTGTGTCTTCTTCAAAACCTACTTTATATTATTTAAAACCTTAACATCACCACAGACATGTATCAAGTCAAATAGTGATTTATTTTTTTAAGGCTTTTATTTATTTATTTGACAGAGAGAGAGAGAGAGAGGGAACACAAGCAGGGGGAGTGGGAGAGGAAGAAGCAAGCTTCACGCAGAGCAGGGAACCTGATGCGGGGGTCAATCCCAGGACCCCAGGATCATGACCTGAGCCGAAGGCAGATGCTTTACAATTGAGCCACCCAGGTGCCGCAAGAGCACATGAGAGGTCACGGGCACTATCTGAGCAGATAGTGTGTCTGGGGTATGGCAGCCCACCTGTGGGTGGCAGGGTGGGAAGTAGCCTATGGAGGCTTCACAGAGAAGGAAGGATCTGGCTGGAGGAAGGGGGGAGAGACGGAGGAGCACGGCACAGTCACGTGTGCAAAGTCTGGTTTCACATTGGAGTTATTTACGCCCATACCTATCCACTTGTAATCACCTACCTGCAAATGGTTCTTCCTATGATCTTCTTTGTGTGCCTGCTTTAAAAGTTAATTATTTTTATTTTTAAGACAGCTTTGTTGAGTTACAATCGAAATGCAATAAATTGTACATGTTGAAAGTATATAATTTGATGTTTTGACAGACAAACACAACTCCAGAGTCAGCAGAGTGAGCGTATTCATCACCCCTAAAAAGGAGTAATCTTCTCTTCAAATAGGGAGCCAGAAATGTGGCTTCAAGACCTTCATTATACTTGGATTCTAAAAGCCAATTCTTCTCCTTCTCTGACATGAGGGCCCCTTCCTCTCCACCACAGAACATGGATTCCACATTTTAATAAGAATCAAAAGAGCCACTCTTCATGGAGGACATTTGGTAGCCTGGGGTTGTACTTATTTCTCTATTACCCAAGGACAATCCCAATGAGGTAGGTGTGAACCCTATTCCCATTTCGGAGACTGAGGCAGCAAACCTTAGGATATCAGTCATTTGCCCAGGGCTGACGGGTGGCAGGGCCACTACTGGATCTCAAGGGAGTCTACCTTTCAGGCATATACGCGTGTACACATACTCTGTGACATTTGCAAACCATTTCTGGGGGTATAAAGATCCTTCCGTCTTGCACACAGGGAAGGAGGATATTGAGGATTGAGTTTATAATCATTGAATCCCGACCATGGGTAATACAGTGACCTCAGTATGGCTGATTCAGCTTTTGAAAGTTGGACAGTATCAAGTTACAGTCTCTGCACAGGACTTCCTGTGCTCCTCATTGCCACCAATCCTTGTTACCTTTTGTCTTTCTGGTAACAGCCATCCTGGGAGAGGAGAGATGATACCTCATTGTGGCTTTGATTTGCATTTCCCTGATGATGAATCTGCACTCCCATGGTCATTTCAGCATTATTCACAATGGCCAAGATGTTGAAATATGGAAACAACATAAATGTCTTTCAGTGGATGAATAAATAAATTAAAATGTGATAAGTGTATACACACATACACAATGGAATATTTTTCAGCTTTAAAAAAGAAGGAAATCCTTCCATTTGTGACGACATGGATGAACCTGGAGGGCATTATGCTAAGTGACATAAACCAGACTCAGAAAGACAAATACTGTATGATCTCACTTACATGTGGAATCTGAAAGTCAAATTCATAGACGCAGAGAGTACAGCGGTGGTTACTAGGGACTGGGGACTGTCAATTATACCTCCATAAAACTGGGGGAAGAAAGAGCGTAACTCCTTCCCTTCTGCTTCCTAAGAAAGAGCTTTGTGGTTCCGAGGGGCAGCATTGCTGTCCCTGCAATGCTACTATTCTGAAACTCGGGGAGGATCTTTCATAACCAACAGAAGAAGCCAGAAAGAAGAAAAGCTGGGCATCTTCCTTTCCCAGTCTCCCCTCCTGGCCTCCACCACACCCGGGAAGGAGGGCTCTGCTCCAATCGCTGCTGTATAAATGTCCTGTCAAGCTGTTTATACTCACAGTGCATTTTCTTGGCTTCCCCAGCTCTGTTAATTGCCCTCAGTTCAGGAACCTTTGAAGGGATGAAAGCCAGATTGCAGAAACACACCAGTGTTTATCGTGAGGGACTTTCCAGGGGATCCCTATAACAGAAAGGGGCAGGTCCTTTTCTTCAGAAGCCAAAGCTTTACTGCTTCAAGTCCAGGCCTGAGTCTTGCTCCTTCACCAGCTCCCTTTGAACTGGGGGCCTCTGATTTGTAGGAGATGGCTGATTCCTCCTCATAAGTTCTAGCCTCCAAACTTGTATGAAGCTGCAGCTCAAGATGCGAAATGCCTGTGCTGGGTGAATGGTTTTTTGATTGTGTGTTTCTGCATCACAATAACACATCCTCAAGCCCTTCCAGATAATGCTTCATGCATCCTCTGAATACTAATCTCACCCCACTCCTCCTTCCCAGCAAAGCTCACTCCTGTGCACCTCTATTTCTTTGTTAACAAGAAATGCAGAGATCTGCAAATGTAAGTACTCAAAGAGGGTGTTGAAGAGTATGTATTTGCAAGGTACCATGTCAGAAGTACCCTTCTGTCAAGGAACATATCCCATGTGCAAGAATAACTAGAATGTAAGAGAAAACAGGGAGAGTTCTCAAAAGAGACTCAACAAAATATGGGAGCTCAAGGGAGGATGAGAAGGCACCCTGTTATGGAGCAGCGGCGGGGATGTGTGAATTCACCGTGTCTCAGCTGTTTATCCTCAGGTAAGGTAAGGAAATCAGGGCTTGGAGAGAGGGAGTAACTTAATCAGGCTTCCACAGAATGTAAGCATTAGAGTAGGGATTTGGACTCTGGAAGCTTGGCCCTTAACTACAATGTCACACTGTTGAAGTGGTACTGAAGCTGGCCCCCTGGAAGATGAATGGGATCATGACTGGTGGAGCTGGGAACAAGCGTCCTAGTTGGGAGAACAGGAGGAAAGCAGTAAAAGAAATGTAGTAAGAAAATCATCAAAAACATCCCTAGGGAAATTCCTTCCTTCTTTTCTTCCTCCCTTCTTCCTTCCTTCCTTCCTTCCACAACTATTTGTTGCACACTGTGTACCAGGCATCGGGCAGCCTCTTAGGATTCATCAGGGTGCAAACAAAGATCCCTACATCCATGGAGCTCCTAGTCTAGCATGGGGAGACAGAGGATAAAAGTGTAGTATGTTCTAAGTTACAGCAATAGAGAAACACAGCCTGGTAAGGAAGGCCTGGGAGTGAGGAGTAGGACGGAGACGGGTGGCAGATAGCATAAGGTGCTGAGGGGTAGGCTCATCACTCACTGCTCCAACTCTCCCTTCTCCTTTCATCCATTTGTTTATCCATCTCTCACACCAGACTCAGAAACCATGAAATTCTTGAGGTAGTGTCTTAGGACAAATTCTTCCTGCTGCACTGACAATCTCAAGCTGCTGGAAGTATCTTTGAACCAGCCTGGGAAGTGCTGCAGCCTCAGAAGGTTGTGATCTGGGCACAGGGCTGAGCACAGTCGCTGATGTTTCCTGCTCTCCAAGCCAAGCAGGGCTTGCTGTCTTCCTGTTTACCACATCCCACTTTGCTCCCATCCACACAAGAGGGTCAACTACTAGGGCAAGGTTGGGTACAAGCCCTCTACGGGCTGTGCAGCCAATAGCTTTGTTCCAAAATGACCCTCCAGCTCAGAGAAGGCATCAAAGGAATGCAGAGTGTGACTCAGGAAGGGGAGTGTGGAATTCCACTGAAGAACTACAACCCATCCCCAGCACCCTGGCCTGGATTCTGCAGTAAACAACTCAGGCAGAGAGTAGCACATTGAGGGATATGCGGAGACAGACGCCGTCTCAGAGCGGAGACACTGCCTTAGAGCAGAGTGCCATTAGGGAACTGAAAATGAACCAATGCTCTCCCTAACAACTCAGTAACAAGGATGCAGAGGAACTTGTTTCTGGTCTAGTCAAGCAGCATGTGAGTGCCTGGGGGGTAAGGTGAGACAGGAGGACCTCTTTAACCCTTTGTCACTTAGAGAGCATGCCACCACATTGGTGTATCACTCCACACACTAAAATATCTTCTCTTGACCTCCAACTAAGGAATGAATCAAATCACAGATGTATATCAATATGGTGTGGTCCTTGCATGGTTCTCTCTTGGGGAGTCCTGTTGACCCCACCCCAGGGATAGCCAGCAAGCATTCATTATTTTTTCAGGGATTAGGAGAGTACGCAATGATGTCATGAGCTGGTTGAGACCAGGTTAAGGTTAGGTATTGTAAACTCACAAAAAGCTGAGGGCCTTTCCCAGTCAGATATTTAATTTCAAAGACCTGAAGACCATTCCAACTGGTTTCAATGAAGAAATTAATAAGGGTAGAGAGGAAGGTGAGGACTTATTGCTGGAAGGCTACAGAAGCATCGCATACACTCAGGTGTGGGGGAGCCAGTCTTCAGGAGGGCCTGGAACAGGAAGCCACAAGCTGAGCCCATTCTGAAGACCTCTCTTTGCACACATGTGTCTCCCTTCTTTCTCTGCCCACTGGCTTTCTTGCTTCCTGGGTACCTGCGGGCGTACTCCTAATATCACATGGCATCCAGTTCTTGTGAAGCGCTGACCAGAGTCTCTGGATCCCAATTCTAAATGCTTATGGGGCAGGTTTGGCCCACCTTGGGTCAACTGTTTATACTTCCCTTAATTAGACAGATCCAGGGAGGACCAGGATTATTTATTACAAAAATGACACAGAAGTTCTTAGAAAGGAGAGGTGGAAGTAGAAGTAGAAGAAGGACAATTTCCTGAGAAGGGGGTTTAGTTAGGCAGCTATTTCAGAATATGTGTACCGCAGGGTCCTCTCTAATTGGAGAAATGTCTCATAGGATGAAAAAAATTAGATGCTATTGATTAAATTACAAGTGTGGCTACTCTAAGGAGGACCCTACTTTAAAGAAGATGGTGTTTATTCCACTTGCCCATAGTGGTTGTAGCATAAATAGACCGACCATGAGAGGCAACTCCATGGTGTCAGGATCTAGAGAAGGCAGCCTCTCAAATGGTTCCTACTGATCCTTTCCTCCTGGTTGGTATGCCCTTGTGTAATCACATCCCCTTGAGTGTGGGCTGGATCCAGTGACTCCCAGTGCAGTCCAGTGACAAACAATACATGGCAGAAGGAGTGGGCTCTCAGTTTTGAGACTGGGATAAAAAGAACCACTTTCCATTTTGCTGGCTCTCGCTCTTTTGCTGACTCTGGGAGAGGCCAGCTTCCATGTTGTGAGCTGCCCTATGGAGAGGCCCAGACTAAGTGATGTCTTAGATCAATCCAGTTGAGGCCTGATGGCTGCCAATAAGCACATGAATAAACCTGGACGTGGGCTCCACCACAGTCGAGCTCAGATTCAGCAGCCCTGCCCAATACCTTGACTGCAGCCTTGTGAGAGCCCCTGAGACCAGAGGATGCTGTAAAGCCATGCCCAGATTTCTGACCCAGAGAAACTGGGAGCTCACAAATGTGTGTCATTTAAGTCACTATATTTTGGGATGAATTATTATAGACAAGCAGCTAACAGAGGTTTCTTCCGTCTTGTTTCTCTGTCATTTGGGGGTGTCACCCTCATTCATACAGTCCAAGGTGACTCAACAGCATGCTCATATCTCAGCTGGTAGGAAGGGGAAAGAGAATGGAAGGCATGCTTCTGATTTTTCAGGACCTAATTCAGAAGTGACCCCAATTGCTTGCACTCACATCTCATTGGCCAGAACTTAGCTGCATGGCTTAGCTACCAAGTAGGATGGAAGGGAAAATCAGGGATTCTATTACACTGGAAGAACAGGAGAATGGACTGGGGGATAATTAGCAGTCTACCACAGACACCAATGCCACGAGTCTTTATTGGCTTTGAGTATATGATGGGGTTATAGCTACATCTCTATGGTCCATAGAGGCTGGGATATATATCATGATGAACCCAAAAAAGGTGAGAAATGGAAGCTAACCCCCATAGACCTGGCACGTTGCCTGCATGGAGGGTGACAGGTGCACGGGAGAGTTTGCTGAAGGGATTTACGAACTAGAAACCTAGGCCTTGTCTGTTATTTCTTCAGGGTCTCACCGCAATTGAGCAGCAGATCCATTATCAACCCAAGGGCTTCTGCCTCTCCATTCAGAGCTCCTTCTGCTTCTAAATGGCAACCTTAAAGTACTTATTTTGGGTAGGATTAAATGTGTGGTATGAAAATGAGGAGAGAATGACACACAGCAAAAGGCTCATGATCATCACTTGCAGACCTGGCATTTTTTTACTCTGTCAAACCCAAATAGTTTAATTTCTAGTACCTAGTGAATATGATGCCAGCTCTTTCTATCACCATGATCTCATTGGTACCCTATCATCCATGGATGTGCAAAACATTTTCAGTTAATTGAATCCAGGTGAGAGGAGAAAAGTTTCATCTCTGCTATGATTTCCCACAAAGAAGTGACTATATAAGGGATGGTCTTGTGACTTTAATTTAAAAATGGTAGGATTTTCCTTTTAAAAGTATCATGCTAATGAAACCCTTTTTTCTTGGAAGATTATCTCCACAGTAAAATAGAATATGGCACACAGAAAGCATCCAATAAAGGTTTGTTCCATGAAATCATAGGCTCAATTTCTTTCTAGTAATTACTGATGCATAGAAGACTTCTGTTACCTCCTGCCCCTCCCCGTATTTGTTTCCTCATTTTTCGTTTATAAACAGAACCCCTGGGTCTCACTGGGCACATTGGTGCCCGTCAGCAGACTGTATTATCTAGCATCACTTGTGGCTTGGTGACCACACTTGGGTCAATGACATGGAAGGAAGGGAGGTGCAAGATATCTGAGATGTGCTGACCATGGGGAATGGTGGCAGTGGCCTTTGCAGCAGCATGTTTAGATCTGGAAATGCGAGCCACGTATTGAGAGGGGAAGAGACTCCAAGTGCATGCATGAGCTCATGGACTAGAACCCTCTCCACCCAAGACCACCTGCTTCACTTGGGACATTTATATTAGAGAGAAATAAATTTCCATCTTATTTAAAACTTCTTACTTGGAGTCTCTTAGTTTTTAGCTTAAATAATACATAAGGAAGTGTATCATTATTAAGACTGAGACATTGTTTAACCAATGGCTTTTCCTTTCTTCTAAAACTGCATGTACACTTTAAAAATGTTTAGCCTCAAGTGTATAAAGCATTTTAAGACTTGGTGGTTAAAATCTCTCCAAGGTGGTCCCAAATTAGAGTAAAGGACCACTGACCACTCAGTACAGATCTGCTATTCTGTTTCTCCTTCCATAGATAATGACATTGATTTTCCTCTATTAAGATACATTTCCACTTTGCCACATAGAGACTTTATCAGAAAATTAAGCTTACTTGTGGAGCATAAGGAATAACGTGGAGGACATTAGGAGAAGAAAAGGAAAAGTGAATTGGGGGAAATTGGAGGGGGGTGACGAAGTATGAGAGACTATGGACTCTGAGAAACAAACTGAAGGTTTTGGAGGGGAGGAGTGTAGGGGGATGGGTGAGCCTGGTGGTGGGTATGAAGGAGGGCACACACTGCATGGAGCACTGGGTGTGGTGCATAAACAACAAAAGTGAATCTCAAAACACTGAAAAAAATAAAATTAAGATGTTAAAAAAATTAGGGTTCTATGACTACTCAATGTGTTCTGTGAAGAGTAGGTCTTTTAAAAAAGAAGGCACGATGATTATATTTTATGGAGTTTAGAGTGTAAGAAATTCCACTGAGGTGATGGAAATACTTATTATTTGAAAAGAACAAAATGTACATCCCTGAGGACATCGTGAACCCCCATGAAATGTCCACTAAAAGTAATGAAATAATGTAAAAATGGACACTTGCCCCAACTGACTATCCTGAGTTTTCAGTCTGGCATCTATTCCCAAATACAATGCTCTCCCCACCATTTTCTGTGTATTTGTCATGTGTTGACTTTTTATTTTATTTTATTTATTTTTATTTTTTTAAATAAAAAATAAAAAATTATGTCATGTGTTGACTTTTTAAAAAGCTTTTTTTTAAATATAATTTTTAATTTTTCTAAACATATATTTTTATCCCCAGGGGTACAGGTCTGTGAATCACCAGGTTTACACACTTCACAGCACTCACCAAAACACATACCCTCCCAATGT
Organism: Mustela nigripes; assembly: GCF_022355385.1. NCBI lineage: Eukaryota > Metazoa > Chordata > Mammalia > Carnivora > Mustelidae > Mustela > Mustela nigripes. Next base: position 245,182,938 of record NC_081557.1, on the reverse strand, counting down.
CCATAATCCCACCCCCTTCTCCCAAACCCCCTCCCCCCAGCAACCCTCAGTTTGTTTTGTGAGATTAAGAGTCACTTATGGTTTGTCTCCCTCCCAATCCCATCTTCTTTCATTTATTCTTCTCGTACCCACTTAAGCCCCCATGTTGCATCACCACTTCTTTTTTTTTTTTTTTTTTTTTTTAATTTAAGTGTAGTTGAGGCACAATGTTACATTAGTTTCAGGTGTACAACATAGTGATTCCACTTCTCTACATTTTCCTGTGCTCACCACAAGTGCCTGCTACCCTCTGTCAGCATACATTGCTATTACAATATCACTGTGTTGACTTTTAATGACAAATTCTTGACATACAGTCTTGCTTTCTCTCTGAGGATCCAAGAAAGATCCTTGGCATTTGCTTCATCCTTTGCAGACCTGACTGGTGCCTACAACCATTGTAATGCGCCATCTTGGAATGGTGTAGCACCTCTCTGCCTTATGCTTATGAACAATATGCAAACAGAGTTGTGTGTGTGTTGCATAGAAGTATGCATAATTGAGTGAACTGAACATCAAAAATTCTAACTATGTCAACCCTTTCTTCCTATTCTCTATCAGATTCTCTGAGGCTTGAATTGTTCTTCCTTTCCCATTGGGTGAAATCTCAGGTGGATCCAGTAGCCATTTTGGTTCATTTCAGATCTTAAAGTCCAGTCCCACCCAGCGTGGAAACTCTGAGGTCGTACCCAATGAGAACTTTTCCCCTCTTCCATCTCCAACCTGCCTTGGGCCAGGGACCTGCAGTGGAAAAGACGTGGTCATTTTTTTCTCCCTTCCTCACTGCACTTCTTCCTCCTTCTCTTCTACGTGTTGCTTTGTGCTCAGATTCAGGACAGATGGGATATGTGTGTTGGGTGAATTATGGGGTGACAGCAAAGTTGTCATTGTGGGTGAGCATTAAAGCCCTCTGTGGGCTGCATGCCCCATAGTCTCATCTTCCTCTGGGTTCCTTGGGGCCCTTGGCAGTGAAGATCTCATATCTGAGGTTCCTTTGGGGCAGTATCTCCTTTGGCTGCAATCGCTCTCTACCCCATTCTCTGGCTTCTGGTTGGTTCTCTGATGGGTTCATCCCATCAGAGAGGGGAGGACTTCTTGTGCAAATCCCTTCAGAGATGACCTATCCCCCAGCTTCTTTCTTAAGGGGGTCCACATTTGCCTTGGAAAACATGTATGCAAAGTTGCCCTCCCCAACCCAAACTCAGTGAGCTCTAGCCTTTCTCAGGCAAGGCTCTATTCCATGCTGCACTCACTTGCACACATCTTAGGTGGAACTATCAGCCTCTCCCAATTCCAGGGGACACACGTCATTTTCTCTAGTGGGTTGCTTTAAGTACCCCACAGTGGAGTCCTCATATGCCTTTTCTCTTCATGTTGAACAAGAGAAAGTCTGGCTGAGGCTGGTCCCTTGGTTCACTTTTGACCTAGCCCAGACATGTCCATTAGAGTCATTTCCCTAAAGCCCTTCTTTCTGGTGATGGCCTGTCAGACGGGCAGTTGACAGCAGTCTTGTACCTAGCTGCATGGGGCCAGGGGTGGGGGCTGGACTCAGGGCACATTTGTCTCTTTAGCCAAAGTCCAATTTAGGTTGCATTTGAGAGGGGAGAGACTCGTGGTTAAGGGCCCAGTCTCTGGAGCCAGAGTCTGAGTTCTGGCTCCATCAGTCACTCATTGTATAACCTGGAACAAACACGATATGCATTAACCAATACACATTCCCATTGCCTTTCTGCTCAGTTAGGAGAATAATCCACAAAGTGTTCAGAACAGGGCCTGGCACTTGTCCACTGTGCTAATTAAGCAAGGGAGTGTTGAGTATCTCAGTTACGCCATGGTGCTGTGGTCCTGTGTTGGCAAAGATGCCAAGAGCCCAGCACAGCTGTGTGTGCTGTGTGTGTGTTACGTGTTAAGCTGGCTATAGACACTGACTGTGAACATACTACATCCCAATTGTGTCCTACAAAGATCCAGAAGCATTATTTTAGGCATCCTCAGCTGTCTCAGCTCAGGCTGCTACAACAAGGTACCCAAACCTGGGTGGCTTATAAAGGTAATCATGCATGTAAAGGCACTTAGCACAGTACCCACCAAACAGAAACCTGAATTTGTGTTGGATATTAGCACGGTGAAAGTCACTAAGATGCCTACCATTGAAATTAGTGGTATAATGGTTTCAGGTAACGAGTCCATGATTTAGACCAGCAGTGCGTTAGAATCACCTGAAGGGCTGGTTAAGAGTACTGCTTCTTGTCTTGGGAGTTTCTGATTGAGTAGATCTGGTGTGGGGCCCTGAAATTTGCATTGTTAATGGATTGCCAGGTTAAGGGTGCTGCCGGGGACCTCAATTTGAGAACCATTTATTAGATGATATCCACCCTAGCCAGATCAATCTCTTTCTTATTTCTTGCAAGTGAAGTCAGGAGCACACAGAGTGGGCACCATAACCTTGACCTTAGGCATTGCTCTGAGTTTTTCAAAGACAAGGAGTATATCCACCTGTAGACGTCTGCATGAAGAGCAGAAGCTCTAACATTGGAGAAAAAGAAATGCCAACTCCTAAACTTTGGAGGAGAAGAGCAGGGGCCTCCACTCTACCCTTCCTCCCACTGACAGCCATATGTTCCCAAACAGGAAAGCTTGCACAGTTGTGCTGGAACTTCAAAGGAAGTTCTGTTTGCCAAATGTCTGCACGTGCTGAGCAGTCACAGAGCATCAGGGGTCCCTGGAGTTGCTGTGTCCTGGGGACAATTGTCTTACCTTGGCAGTGTGGGGCACTAGTGTTTCTCTGCTCTCCTGAGTCCCCAGCGGGACACTGCACCAAACAGAGCAAGTGCTGTGCTCCTCTTGTGCAACTTTGCAGTACAGCTGCGATGACTCAGGGGCACAGCAAGGCTGAATTGCATTTGAAGCACTTTGGGGGGCTCACAGACACATATTTTTGGAATGATTGTGGGGAAAAGCCCAGCTGGAGTGGTGCTGGGATTGCAGAGTAGTTCCTGGTCATTGTTGTGCCCACTGTCATTGTTCAGCCCCGGGGGTGGGGGCTGGGCAGGAGGAGGTAGCCGAGTTTTATGTGGGGCTGGCCTTCACTCGATTTAACCACTTTGCCCAATGGGCGGTCCAAAGGTGGTTGGCACCATGAGCGTAGGTGGAATGGAAATCTATGGGGTCCGCTTCTGATTGCATCTGGGACTGAACCCTTTGCTGGTGCTTCCTTTAACACACATGTAGACACTGGCTCTCTGAGCTCCCTTTCAGGGGACAGCAGGACTAGCTTCCTCGCTCACAGGTGTGAGACCTGTGCCGTCACCATGGGCTGCACGCTCAGAAATGTCCGTACCTGATTGTATGTTCTCTGATCACCATCTTGAAATTCTGAGCAATTTTTGAATGGGTCCTCAATTTTCATTTTGCACACAACCCTGCAAATTATGAAGCTGATTTTGGGGAGCCGTCTCAACCAGAAAGCAAGAAAAGAGGCATGGGGGAGGGGGTGGGATGAATTTTGATGACAGCAGCTACATCAAGTGAGCCTTCAGTTTTGTTCTCCTGAAACCCTGGGAACTGCTGGCAGGAAGTACTGCTCAGGTTCACTACTGATAAGTCAATCCACTCAACTCCCGTCTTCCTGGAAACTTCTTTGATGAAGTCTTACTGACTGTAAAGATTAGGATGGTGAATAGAAGAAGGGAAAATTTTTTCTCCTATAGGGAACTCATTTCTCAACCAGCAGGTGATGAAAGAAATCCGGCCACTCATTACATTCAGATGGAATTTCTCATGAGGTATCATCCTGTGGCGAGATCATTGCTTTTCTTTTTTTTTTTTTTTTATAATTTTTTATTTTTTATAAACATATATTTTTATCCCCAGGGGTACAGGTCTGTGAATCACCAGGTTTACACACTTCACAGCACTCACCAAAGCACATACCCTCCCCAATGTCCATAATCCCACCCCCTTCTCCCAAACCCCCTCCCCCCAGC